>NC_092098.1:52024636-52382831 GCF_045679555.1 Salvelinus alpinus
TGACTATGCCAGATTGATTGCTATGACATGCTATTCTATAAAATAATTTCTCCGGTATCAATATTACCTGATTGAACTAATCATGTAAATATTAATTAACTAGAGAGGGACACCACGAAATAATATTTATAGAGCTGTTATCTTTCGAATAAACTCTTAAAGATTTTGTAATATTTTACTAAATAACAGTCACATTAATCGTCATTTTATTCAGTCTCATCTGAAGGTTGTAAGTCCTTGATTGTCTGCAAGAATCCTGGCTAACAAGTTGAATCAGCAATACAAAATTGGGTTTAATTTTTTATTTACTAAATACCTAACTAATCACACAGAATCACACATATACAATTAAATCATAACTTGATCACAAATTACGTCATACAGAAAACGTCCCTAGCGGGCGGAATAGATATGACAGCTTGTTACACAAAGGGAAGGGGCTGAGTCTTAGTGAAAGAGCGGGAGACGGGAACATAGGCGAGCTGTGCTCTCGTAAATATCGTATCTTATGCATTCTAAATTACCGCCCATTTTGAGAAGGAAAATGCAATACATATTTACTCTGAGCTGCGCTTCAGTAGGTTGGTGGTAGATGGAAGGCCGTATCGACAACCCGAGTCCTCTGTCCATTGGAGAACGTCTCTGGTAGTCACGGGATACGTTGTAGTAACGTTGTGGGTAGTAGACGGGATACCCGGAGTGTCCTTCCTAACCTGCGTTTGTAGCAGCTGTTGCCAACTCAACGGCTAGGAGATATCACTTCTGTAGTGAACACGAGTTCAAAGTTCATACCATTCACAATCAAAGTCCATGCTGATGTTGGCCTAGTTCTGTAGTTATTGTCTGAACCATCTTGACATCGGATCGTCATCCAAAATGTACCTGGAACAGGATGTTACCTTCTGGGAAAATGGCTTTTATAGTGGAGGAGAGGGGTGTGTCTGAAAAGTCTATTACCCAGGTCTCTTCACAGGGGCGGGCCCCTGGTTGAGCAGAGGAAAACTTATGAAAGCACAGATCTCTCATTTGGAAGCTAAAATTACATTTCATCTCTTCACAAATAATCTCATATTCAAACATTTGAATTAAACAACAATTCCATGTGAATCCGATACCTCTGACGTTTAGACTTTTCACAGTAGAGTTTGTCATTCTATCATTGATGAGAATGTGTCAGCGGGCAACCGAACTGACATAATATACCTTAAGTACCACCGCATATGTTCAGTTGGTTGGATTGCCAGAATATAGTTCATTTCCCCCAACTTCTGATGTTACCCAGAATCTCTATGTTAACCCATGGGTTTCCTTATGTCACATCAGTTATAGTGGGGAGAGAGAAAAAGGGGGAAGGAGGTATTTATGACTGTCGTAAACCTACCCCCAACCCAACGTCATGACAGTCCCCCCATGTTGGGTTCAATCTTGCGATTAACCTGCATGTTGCAAACCAACATACAAATGACCGTGGGTTGTCCTGGTTGTGGACCATCGTTGTGGTCCCCATCTGGTGGTCGACCCAGGTAGTGCTTCTGCGAATGAAGAAGTCTGCTCCATGGCTGGACAGCAGATGTCCAGTTGGTGATCGCTGTTGCAGTCCCCCCTCTGGTGTGGTCGACCCGGGTAGGGTGTCTGCAAATGAAGAAGTCTGCTCCATGGCTGGGCAGCGGAGGTCCGGATTGGGATCGCCGTTCCGGACCCGTCGTCTGGTCGTCCAGACTGGAAGAGCTGGGCAGTAACTTAGGCAGATGTTAACAACGCACACACACTCATGAAATATAGCATTACATTTCCTCCCAAATGAGCGGCGTTGTGGCACTAACTGATGGTTGTATGGGGAAGTTGTTTATGGCTCTATCACTTTCTACATGCTGAAGAAAATGAAACAAAATGAATGAAAGCATAAACAAAACAAAAATAGTTATGCCACCTTAACCATCTAATTGGACTGTATTCTATCTACGTCCATGGTCTTGGCAAAATGACCCTATCATGGCATTGTCTAATGTCATATCTAGGGCTCTTCTAATTTGCGGGGTGTTGGTTAGGGTACTATCCTAAGTTGATAACTATATGATACGTCTACAGCTGTAAGGCACTAGTTTTGGGCAGTCTACAGGGATGACCTATGGACTTCTGAGAAGAAAACTGGTGAGTGCTGTAGCTGTAGAGTTAAAGGCCTCAAAATAAATGTTCAACTTTACTAAGGCTGGTATTTTGCTCGGACCCTTAAGTGATCCTAGCATAAATCCTAATTGGATGTTCCGTTGTACAGGTGCGTTTATGCGTACGCAAGCACACGTCAAGGGAAGGAAACCAAGTATCCTGGCAGATTACAACTTTTCAGAATGAGTCTGACGTAGTCAGGTAATTTTCAGGTCAATGCCTGGAGGTCAGTCAGAATTGGTGTCGAGGGAGTCTGTAGTGGTTTTACTACCAGTCACTGTCTTCCACTATTGTAGTGGCAGTAGGTATGAAGAAGTATTCTTCATAGCTATGTTATCCACGGAGGAGCTAACCTCATGACGGAAGTACTGTAAGTATTAGACCAGTCGTACATGGTGATCGTGGTTCCTGCCTTCTAATAACTTTTCTCCTGAACGGAGGGTTCTATTTATTAGTGGCGTGTGTAACCACTGGAAGAGTGCAATGGAGATTCCCTTCCCCGCGCTGCACCCTGAGTGACTCGGACTCAGTCGCTGTTATCAAAAGCAATTTAAGTGAGGTTACTAATCCTCTTACTGAGTGTTGCTGGACTGACTGTGGTATTGGTACTGGTACTCAAGGGGTCCAGTCGTCCTACCAATTTATTCTGAAATGTTATCCTACAGGAATACATGATTAGAGCATATTACTAGTTGTCTTGTAGTGACTACTACACATGGCAAGGAATGATTATTGTTGCCATTTGTTTTGGAGGTGGACAAGTCCACTGGACTTCCTTTACGACCAGTGTGGTACACCTCAATAATATCTTAGATGTGTTCTAAGATAATCCCTGTCTAGGGGCCTGTCTGCTCCTCACTGTTCTCAAATGGGAGTTTACAACTAGATTTGATTTATGCTCTGGTGGCCTCGTACGGTGTTGTCCGTAGTCTCGACCCCCCCACCGGCCTCGATAAGGCTCATCATGGGTCTGGGCTACTATTCCCCCCCTTTGCGTCTCGGGACCCCCCCACCAGCATGTGGTGTTGGTATCCGAGGCGCAAACGAAAGGTTCGGACCCTATGTACGAGTTGTCAGTGGCCGCGTTATTATGAGAATGGCTGTAACCTTTCAACCAAATCTCCTGGTGTTTGTGCTTCAACACCCTCAGTGGCTGTCGAGGTCTGTCAGTCACCACCGCGACCGCGTGTGGCAACCTCTTCAGTGCCTGCGAACTGAGACGAGGATATCGGTCTGTGATATCGCAAAGTGTTTCACCAGTGGGAATCATCGGGTCAGTTGCTGGACTGACGCCATTAGTGTCATTGTAAGGGTTGACAGTCCCCCACAAAGCGGAAGGTGTGTCATCGGAAGCAGAGTATACTCTGCGCATCGATGTTTTTCTTGCTGAGACGACCGCAGTGCTTGCGGAAGTGTCCGAAGGGCAAGAGAAGTTCATCTCAACTACCGTATTGCATGACTGCAAGGAGGAGGGAAGTAGCTCATTCACAGAGACAGCTGGCTCGAAAACGTGAAAAGAATTGTCCATCAGATTGGCTGATGGAATGTGTTGAGATATCGTAATATCTCCTTGGATCGGATTCTGCCCCAAGTGTTTTTTAAACGTCTTTTTCCCAAGGGGTGCTTTCGACGGATACCCCTCGTGAATGACTGCGTTGCAGCTAGCGTTAGGGAAAGACAGTGTGGTCGGTGGAGAAGGCACGGTAGCCTGTGACCATACCTGGTTGGTTTTCCAATCCATCAATGGGAGTAACCGATCCATCAAGTCTGCTCCCAGTAGCAGGGGTACGGTTTCGAGGCTAGTGACATACACAGGGTGGATGAGCGATATATCCTTGAAGTGTAGTTTCAGCATGACTCTCAATGTGAGAGGCGAGGTAGTCTGAGTGACCCCTCGAAGTGTAGTATCGCATCGTTCCACTTTTAACCAACGTTTAGTTGGCTTCAAAGCCCTTTTTAGATCATCAAACAATGTTTGAGAGATGAGTGATATTGTCGCACCCGAATCAATTAGCGCATGACAAGTTAAGCAGTCCTCCAGGACTGTTTCCAGGTATGGGCGTTTAGATTCGTGTTTAGTGGACATATTCCCCACAAAGTGAAGTGGTCTTTCGCAACAACGTGATGTGTCAATTCTGTTCAAGGTGGAAGCAGATTGACTTTTACGATTTTGAGTGGGCTTGGCTTTAACGAAGCGTTTGACCTTTTTCTTCGCAACCTTTGTATCAGAGTTTATAGACAAAGCCCGTGGGCTTGTTTCTTGGTCAATCGGGCCCTGGATAGGGTCTCGAGTGAAAGCAGGAGGGATTTGAATTTTAACGTCCTTGCTATGGGTGTTAATTCCTGCGGACCTGGAGTCCGGTAATTCCCTGTCTAGTCCTTGTGACTTATCTTTTACCCTTTTCTCAAATGTTTCTTCCTTTAGTTCTTCACGTAGTGGAACTTCTGGAGAACATTGGTCTACGTTTTGATCATCCTTCAACCCTTTGTTACCCTTGTGCTCTGACACTTTGTGTGGGTTGGGTGCAGGAACGTAGTGAACAGGTCGATTGTAGCGGTAGTCGTTTTGATGGCGACGTGCTTTACAGTTATTTCGACCGCGGAGGTTATTGGAATCATGGTTTCGTGGTAGAAACTGTTGTTGTGCGTCATTTCTTAACGCTCCAATACCTGATAATGCACCCTCTGACTGGAGTGAGTGCTCCTGGTCAAACTTCAAAACCGAGTGGTCAGGGCTCTTGGCGTTGCGAGCTTTTGATGCCTCAAAAGCTGTGCTTGCGAGCTCTCTGAGTTGTAAGATAGGCAAGCCAATGTGGGCTGCAGTGCCCAAGTAGGTAATGAAGGTGGGATACATGTTCGACAGGAACATTTGTTTAAATGGTAACAGGTCTTCCATGCCTGTTTCAGTGAGTAGGCCAAAGTAAGCTGAACGAAGCCTATGATAGTAAGCTTGTGGGTGCTCATTCCGAGCTTGTTTGACCGTGTTAGCCAGTGAGCTATCGTGTTTGCGAGTTGCAGAACCACTGAATTCTAATTTCAAAGCTGTGGCAAGTTTAGCGTAGTCATTTAGCACGTGTTGCTGTTGTAGGCGAATGAACCTTGTCACGTGTCTATTCGACGTTCGCTTCAACAGGTAAACCCTGTCAGAACCCGTAGCGTTCGGGTAGCCATCCAACGCGTCCTCTATGTCAGCTAGGAACGTCTCAGTATCGTTTGGCTGACCTGGAACGGGGTCAAAGGTGGGGAAATACTTGACGAGTTTGTCAAGGTATTCCGCGTCAAGCGGGCGGAAAGGGTGGGCTTTATCCTTTTGGGAAAGTGGGGCCAAAAGGCCAAGAGGAGAAGCCAAGCTTTGGCTTTGTTGGCCAAGAGGCGCCATATTACTCAGTGCCGAATGGCCAAGCGGAGAAGACTGGGGGACACCTGACGGAGGCAATGTCTGAAACCTATCGTCTTCACTCCATTGAGTACCGGGCTCTGGTTGCTTGGATGGATAGTCACGCTGTAGAGCGTGACCCTTCTGGACTTCCTCCAGATGGTACCTAAGGGTGGTATTCTGCTGCATTGCAGAGTCCACTTGAGCGCTTAGAGTACTGATTTTGGACACGTGAGTGTCGCACTTGCTCCTTTCGGTCTCAAACTTATCTGTCATGGCTTGCAGATAGATGTCTTGAGTACGGAGCGAGAGATTCAGTGATGAGATTTCTTCCGCTTGTTTAGAAATCAAGATTTCCATCTTCATCACCCGAGTTCTCTCATCATTCATTTGGTCAGCGACTTCAATGAGTTCTGCTGATTTGTCATCCAACTTCGTCATTGTGTTCATCAACTGATCGTCTTTGGTCTGCAGAATTTTGAGTAGCGCCGTGTTACTCTGAGTAACGTTCAACAAAACTGCCTGCATGTTATCAAATTGCGCGCTGCTATTTGTAGATAACTCAACAGATTTATCTAGTTTGGAGTGGACCACCTCGTATTTAGTTTTGGCTAAATCGAGTTGTTCCTGGAGACGACGATTTTGTTGAAGAGTTTGTGCTCGTTCATCGTCATAAGTGTTTGCAATTACTTTCAATTGTTCAGATTTCAAACTCAGTTCCTCGACTAGCCGAATGTTTTCATTTCCTGCTTTTGTCAATAGTGGCTCAGTTCTCTCCACCTGTACCCTAATGCTAGCCACGACTGGCACGTGCTTCAGCTGTGCACGGTGGTATTGAACCGATGCCACATTTTTATGGCGATACATCAGTGCAAAAGTGGGGAGAACCGTCACAAAGCCTGTGTTTGATGGTTGATTTTGGAGAGCGTTCGCAATTTCGGCTGTTTTTTCACTAATGGCATAATTAGGGTTGGTATCGCTGCTGAGGTCAGAGATCAATCCTTTTATGGGTGGAGGTTCACTACTTAGCGGAGGAGTGGTGACCACCTCCTTTGGTAGCTTGCACATTATTAGAAAAATTTAGAGGAAATTTTTCACTAAATTTATTCAAAGTTTGGATTTGGAATTAATTGGAAGCTGCAAAGACAAGTTTAATCTATTTATAGATGTTGACAAACTACCAGTACTGTACCAGTAATGTGGAAGTTGGACGTGAATGAATTTGCAAAAGCAAATTGAACTAATTAATCAATGCCAATGATTAATCCTACCTGTGTAGGCTATGAGAGTATTAAACTTTAATTAACATGAGATGTGGCTTCATCTAGGTTAATATGATAAGTTTAAAAGTGTCTCATTTGATTGGAAGAACATTAAATTATGTTCAACAATTTAACTTATTAAATTGAATGAGACGATAATCCATACAATCTCTGTTGATTGGATATCATATGCGTAAACAGTAGACCAAATGTTTGGAACATTCAACACTGTGGCACTTCTCCCTAAGGCCGAAACCACATGGGATTCCCGCTGGGCGGGGCTTCTGTCAATACTGGATACTGAATGGGTTTTGAAAAACCCAAATTTTACTGATTGATCAATTTAATGATAAATCAAACCTGTATAGGCAATTTGTGAATTAAACTTTAATTAACCTGAGAAGTGCTTAATCTAGGTTAGTTTGGAAAAAGTTTGCAATGTCTTATTTAGAGAACTCAACAATTTGGATATTATTTAAAATATCTATTTCAGAATGTAAATGGCCAGATTTACACTTATTAGTTCAATTGGATAAGACATTGATATTCGTCTGGAAATCATAAGTAATGACTTGAGTGTGACCTGAATAATTCTTCATGAACGAACATACTGGGCACATTCAGCGGCCAATGATTTAACACGTTGAAATCAAACGGAACTACCCGCGTGCGGGACTTCCGTTCCGCGAGGCGGAGGAATTTCAGCGTGGCACCAGGGGAAAAAAATGCTATTTTTCCTTGTTAGCTTTAGCACCTCGTGCCAGCTAACCCTCCTAGTAGTTTGGAGTTGTAGCACGTAGGATTCCCTTGGCAAGGGAAAGGTTTTACTAATAACGTATTATGTTCAAACCCTTTTCGGCGTTTTTTGACGATGTTTTAACCGGAACACGCGGCAAACATGAAACGCACCGTGTTCTCTTCGCGTTGAATCGCGAGAGAGAGATAATTATCGCTGGTCACGCTATATCTCCTGAATTTCAATCGGCTGGCCCTTTGTCCTCGCTCGAGAAATTAATAATGACCTGCCCTACCCGCGTATGAGACGCGCCAGGCAGAAATAGCCCTGCGTTTGGTCAAACGCACTATTTCTCAGATTTCTATAATTAGCTTTCAGCCTCTTACAAGAAATGTATTCGCTTACGTTGTCCACTGACTATGTCAGAGGACGTGGGGCGGGGGAATCTACAGCACACACAACCGAAAATGCTTGTCTATCACTCCAAAAATGTGTATAATAAACTTGGTATATTATGGAATCTGCTTTTCAATTTTATACAGGCTGAATCAAAATGAAAGCCTCATTCTATCTTAGACTCCTCGCAGGGGGCACCAATATGTCGTGTCTTTGACTATGCCAGATTGATTGCTATGACATGCTATTCTATAAAATAATTTCTCCGGTATCAATATTACCGGATTGAACTAATCATGTAAATATTAATTAACTAGAGAGGGACACCACGAAAGAATATTTATAGAGCTGTTATCTTTCGAATAAACTCTTAAAGATTTTGTAATATTTTACTAAATAACAGTCACATTAATCGTCATTTTATTCAGTCTCATCTGAAGGTTGTAAGTCCTTGATTGTCTGCAAGAATCCTGGCTAACAAGTTGAATCAGCAATACAAAATTGGGTTTAATTTTTTATTTACTAAATACCTAACTAATCACACAGAATCACACATATACAATTAAATCATAACTTGATCACAAATTACGTCATACAGAAAACGTCCCTAGCGGGCGGAATAGATATGACAGCTTGTTACACAAAGGGAAGGGGCTGAGTCTTAGTGAAAGAGCGGGAGACGGGAACATAGGCGAGCTGTGCTCTCGTAAATATCGTATCTTATGCATTCTAAATTACCGCCCATTTTGAGAAGGAAAATGCAATACATATTTACTCTGAGCTGCGCTTCAGTAGGTTGGTGGTAGATGGAAGGCCGTATCGACAACCCGAGTCCTCTGTCCATTGGAGAACGTCTCTGGTAGTCACGGGATACGTTGTAGTAACGTTGTGGGTAGTAGACGGGATACCCGGAGTGTCCTTCCTAACCTGCGTTTGTAGCAGCTGTTGCCAACTCAACGGCTAGGAGATATCACTTCTGTAGTGAACACGAGTTCAAAGTTCATACCATTCACAATCAAAGTCCATGCTGATGTTGGCCTAGTTCTGTAGTTATTGTCTGAACCATCTTGACATCGGATCGTCATCCAAAATGTACCTGGAACAGGATGTTACCTTCTGGGAAAATGGCTTTTATAGTGGAGGAGAGGGGTGTGTCTGAAAAGTCTATTACCCAGGTCTCTTCACAGGGGCAGGCCCCTGGTTGAGCAGAGGAAAACTTATGAAAGCACAGATCTCTCATTTGGAAGCTAAAATTACATTTCATCTCTTCACAAATAATCTCATATTCAAACATTTGAATTAAACAACAATTCCATGTGAATCCGATACCTCTGACGTTTAGACTTTTCACAGTAGAGTTTGTCATTCTATCATTGATGAGAATGTGTCAGCGGGCAACCGAACTGACATAATATACCTTAAGTACCACCGCATATGTTCAGTTGGTTGGATTGCCAGAATATAGTTCATTTCCCCCCAACTTCTGATGTTACCCAGAATCTCTATGTTAACCCATGGGTTTCCTTATGTCACATCAGTTATAGTGGGGAGAGAGAAAAAGGGGGAAGGAGGTATTTATGACTGTCGTAAACCTACCCCCAACCCAACGTCATGACATAAAGTTTATATTCACCTTCACCCATCAGTGCATGGGCATTGTACTGGAGTTCTACTGTACTCAAAGTAGCATACAAAGCAGAAATACAATGAATCAGATCTACTCCATGACCACCAGTAGTCTACTGTAGCAGTCTGTTTCCACTAGAGAAGTGGTTCCTACCCAGGGGTACTAGGACCTCAGGGGGTACTTGGCCTTTCCACAGGGGGTATCTGAGAAGACTCATGAGACTATAGGCTGACTGTTAAACTGCACATGAATGAGTACTTCAGGACTACTCTGGGCAGAACAAACATCAGTTGGTTGTACATAAACATAAAAAGTTTGGGAACCCCTGAGCTAGAGGATGAATTCTGTCTCCAATGTTACTGAATAACAACCACAGAGGCTGCCATTTACTCATATGATTTACAAGAAGAGTGTGGGGATGGGGTGGTCACATGTTTTACAAGAAAGAGAGAAATGGTCAAGGACCTTACAGATTGAAGATGGGGGGTGTAGCGGTGTCGTTTCCTGGGCTCTTGTTGGGTCTTTCCCTTTCCAGACATTTCGTGTTTAAATAAAATGAAATCAGTTATTTTTGGGGGGGTTTCATGCAACATGATTAATTAAGGCATTTCCAAGGAAATGGACTCACAAATGTGGACATAATTTCCGTGTAATCCAACATAACGTTATTGCGTATGTCATGGAAAGAGCAGGGGTTCATAACTGTTAGTACTCAGTGTATATGATGGAGTGAGAGGTCAGAGGTCAGCTGGTGTTACAACTGTTGTTAGTTGTTATCTTTATTTTTATATTAATATTGTTGTTTTATACAGTGATTTACTAACGTTATGTAGTTTATACAATTATTTATTTTGTGCTTTTGGAAGTTGTAGCATAAACCCTAGTCATTCTCATGCTTTGTTCATTAACATTATATAAAGTGCCATTATGTTCCTTCATCTCTCATTGAACAGAATCACATCCATCCCCTCTGAAAATAAAGTTCCCTACTTTGTGTAATTCATCAATTAAAACAGTTTTTATTTATTTATTTATCAAGACATTATCGATAGTGATTGTAAAGTTAATTACTTGTGAGTTCATCAATACAGTAGTTCATTCAATCCATAAACCCCAAATAGTCTACATGGACAAGTTCTGGCCTGGTTGAGATCTTATCTGTCGGAAAGATATCAGTTCGTCTCTGTGAATGGTTTGTCCTCTGACAAATCAACTGTAAATTTCGGTGTTCCTCAAGGTTCCGTTTTGGGACCACTATTGTTTTCACTATATATTTTACCTCTTGGGGATGTCATTCGAAAACATAATGTTAACTTTCACTGCTATGCGGATGACACACAGCTGTACATTTCAATGAAACATGTTGAAGCCCCAAAATTGCCCTCGTTAGAAGCCTGTGTTTCAGACAACCATCAAGATTAACAGTGAATGGCTGCAAACTTTCTATTTTTAAACTCGGACAAAACAGAGATGCTTGTTCTAGGTCCCAAGAAACAAAGAGATATTCTGTTGAATCTGACAATTAATCTTGATGGTTGTAAAGTCGTCTCAAATAAAACTGTGAAGGACCTCGGCGTTACTCTGGACCGTGATCTCTCTTTTGATGAACATATCAAGACTGTTTCAAGGACAGCTTTTTTCCATCTACGTAAAATTGCAAAAATCTGAAACTTTCTGTCCAAAAATGGTGCAAAAAAATTTATCCATGCTTTTGTTACTTCTAGGTTAGACTACTGCAATGCTCTACTTTCCGGCTACCCGGATAAAGCACTAAATAAACTTCAGTTAGTGCTAAATACGGCTGCTAGAATCCTGACTAGAACCAAGAAACTTGATCATATTACTCCAGTGCTAGCCTCCCTACACTGGCTTCCTGTTAAGGCAAGGGCTGATTTCAAGGTTTTACTGCTAACCTACAAAGCATTACATAGGCTTGCTCCTACCTATCTTTCCGATTTGGTCCTGCCGTACATACCTACACGTACGCTACGGTCACAAGACGCAGGCCTCCTAATTGTCCCTAGAATTTCTAAACAAACAGCTGGAGGCAGGGCTTTCTCCTTTAGAGCTCCATTTTTATGCAATGGTCTGCCTACCCACGTGAGAGACACAGACTCAGTCTCAACCTTTAAGTCTTTACTGAAGACTCATCTCTTCAGTAGGGCCTATAATTGAGTGTAGTCTGGCCCAGGAGTGTGAAGGTGAACAGAAAGGCTCTGGAGCAAAGAACCGCCCTTGCTGTCTCTGCCTGGCCGGTTCCCCTCTCTCCACTGGGATTCTCTGCCTCTAACCCCATTACAGGGGCTGAGTCACTGGCTTACTGGTGCTCTTCCATGCCGTTCCTAGGAGGGGTGCGTCACTTGAGTGGGTTGAGTCACTGACGTGATCTTCCTGTCTGGGTTGGCGCCCCCCCTTGGGTTGTGCCGTGGCGGAGATCTTTGTGGGCTATACTCGGCCTTGTCTCAGGATGGTAAGTTCGTAAGTTGGTGGTTGAAGATATCCCTCTAGTGGTGTGGGGGATGTGCTTTGGCAAAGTGGGTGGGGTTATATCCTTCCTATTTGGCCCTGTCCGGGGGTATCATCGGATGGGGCCACAGTGTCTCCTGACCCCTCCTGTCTCAGCCTCCAGTATTTATGCTGCAGTAGTTTATGTGTCGGGGGGCTAGGGTCAGTTTGTTATATCTGGAGTACTTCTCCTGTCTAATCCGGTGTCCTGTGTGAATTTAAGTATGCTCTCTCTAATACTCTCTTTCTTTCTCTCTCTCTCAGGACCTGAGCCCTAGGACCATGCCTCAGGACTACCTGGCATGATGACTCCTTGCTGTCACCAGTCCACCTGGCCGTACTGCTGCTCCAGTTTCAACTGTTCTGCCTGCGGCTATGGAACCCTGACCTGTTCACCGGACGTGCTACCTGTCCCAGACCTGCTGTTTTCAACTCTCTAGAGACTGCAGGAGTGGTAGAGATACTCTTAATGATCGGCTATGAAAAGCCAACTGACATTTACTCCTGAGGTGCTGACTTGCTGCACCCTCGACAACTACTGTGATTATTATTATTTGACCATGCTGGTAATTTATGAACATTTGAACATCTTGGCCATGTTCTGTTATAATCTCCACCCAGCACAGCCAGAAGAGGACTGGCCACCCCTCATAGCCTGGTTCCTCTCTAGGTTTCTTCCTAGGTTTTGGCCTTTCTAGGGAGTTTTTCCTAGCCACCGTGCTTCTACACCTGCATTGCTTGCTGTTTGGGGTTTTAGGCTGGGTTTCTGTACAGCACTTTGAGATATCAGCTGATGTAAGAAGGGCTATATAAATACATTTGATTTGATAAGGATTTATTTTGCTTCATCACTGCGAGCCATCATGACTCTCAAAAGCCGTGACACAGTTATTTTGTGATGCTAACGTCAGCGCCGCCCTAAAACCCTCTTCAAATTCGACACAAACCTTCAAATAGGTACAGTATGTACTGAGACATTAAATAAACTCTTTATAGTGTTTTATTGACATTTTATAGGTGATAAGTTGGACAAATCGGTTGAAAAAAGCAGTTTCCCCACACGCCATATCTTCCCCTTTCACTGTCGCTCAGTAGCCTTCGCTTTCCCCTCTGGCATTTTTAAAAGACCCGGAGAAGCTCCATTACCTACTTCAATCATGCAGAGACAGGCAGGGTGGAGGTCTTGTTGTTGACTTTGCTGGAAAGGAGAGAAATTGTGTTTTTTTAACATTACAGTTGACTTGGTAGCATTTAATTTTGGGGGGGCTAAATAAGGTCAAGTGTATGGAACACTGTGATGTACGGAACACCGTTAGGTAGCAGTGGCTCTAGCTGGTACGTCCTTTCTCTTCAGGACACGGGGCCACTTCTCCAAAATGTGTGGGTCCTTGAGTAGCCGATGGCAGCTTACTGAGGGATTTTTTTTGGAGCCGATTCGTACAGCTTGGAGCTATACAGTTCGTTTGAATTACTAACTGTTGTCATCTTCGTTGTCCGCACCTAACCTCACTCTCTTCGATTCACTCTCCGTGCGACAACTCAATACCACAGACAATTAGCTGATTCCTGCCAGTGACTCACTGGCGTCAGTCGTTACTATGGCAATTAAAATCGGGGCTGACCATAGCTGTCACGCCCTGGCCTTAGTTATCTTTGTTTTCTGTATTATTTTAGTTAGGTCAGGGTGTGACATGGGGGATGTTTGTGTGTGTTTGTCTTATCTAGGGTGTTTGTATTGTCTAGGTTTTTTTTGTAGAGTTCATGGGGTTGTGTTCAGTGTAGGTGTTTAGGTAAGTCTATGGTTGCCTAGATTGGTTCTCAATTAGAGACAGCTGTCTATCGTTGTCTCTGATTGGGAGTCATATTTAGGCAGCCATAGTCATTAGGTAGGTTGTGGGTAATTGTCTATGTGTGAGTTGCCAGTGTCTGCACTTATTTGTTTGTATAGCTTCACGGTTTGTTGTTTTGTTTAGTTTGTATAGTGTTCGTTTCATTTGTCTTCTTCTAATAAAGAGAAGAATGTCTTTATATCACGCTGCGCCTTGGTCCTCTCTTTCACCTAAAGACGATCGTGACAATAGAGATGTTTTTATGTTCAATACATGTTTAAGATGAGGTAGGCCCTATTGGAATTTATTTCCCCAACTGAAGGCCTAGGTCCATTATTCACGGTTTGCCAATGATTAAAGTGTTATTCTGTATCTACGTGAATGGCATTCAAAACTTACTATGCAGTAAGGACAATGTAATAAAGTTTATATTCACCTTCACCCATCAGTGCATGGGCATTGTACTGGAGTTGTACTGTACTCAAAGTAGCATACAAAGCAGAAATACAATGAATCAGATCAACTCCATGACCACCAGTAGTCTACTGTAGCAGTCTGTTTCCACTAGAGCAGGGGTTCCTACCCAGGGGTACTAGGACCTCAGGGGGTACTTGGCCTTTCCACAGGGGGTACCTGAGAAGACTCATGAGACCATAGGCTTACTGTTAAACTGCACATGAGGGAGTACTTAGGGAGTACTCTGGGCAGAGCAAACATCAGTTTGGGAACCACTGAGCTAGAGGATAAACTCTGTCTCCAATGTTACTGTATAACAGCCACAGAGGCTTCCATTTACTCATGTGATTTACAAGAAGAGTGTGGGGATGGGGTGGTCACATGTTTTACAAGAAAGAGAGATATGGTCAAGGACCGTACAGTATGAAGACGGGGGGTGTAGCAGTGTCGTTTCCTGGGCTCTTGTTGGGCCTTTCCCTTTCCAGACATTTCCTGTCTAAATAAACCAGTAGTGGTCATGAGACGACTCATGAGACACTAGGCTAACTGTTAAACTGCACATGAGGGAGTACTTCAGGACTACTCTGGGCAGAACAAACATCAGTTGGTTGTACATAAACATAAAAAAGTTTGGGAACCCCTGAGCTAGAGGATAAACTCTGTCTCCAATGTTACAGTATAACAGCCAGAGAGGCTGACCTTTACTCATGTGATTGACAAGAAGAATGTGGGGATGGGCTGGTCACATGTTTTACAATAAAAAAAGATTTGGTCAAAGACAATACAGTATGAAGATAATCTAAAACTGCTTCTCTCTAACAGAAATCCCGACTACACTTGTAGGGGTCATGTTTACGTTGGCTAGCAAAGCTCAGGCGTAGAAACAAGTCATCGGTCTAACGGTCGTCTCGCGCTGAACTGCGCATGTGCAGTCCGTCTAAATCAAAGGCAGTCCTTCGATATAAACCTGTTTTTGACTAAAATTAAAACGTGTCAGTTTATCACTTTCACAAGGTTGGCCTAATAACATGTTCAACTATTTAAGAAATTGACTCGAATCTTGGTTGAGCCTTTTGATTTCGAGAAAATTAATAACTAAGGAAGATATTTCACTCTCTCCGACTTCTCAAGCCCCAAACCTCGGCATGTCCTATTTAGTCTTTTTCACAAGAGTTCCTGGAAATCTCGCGATGTTGCGCCTCTGGGTTTAGAAACTCTGTGATTTGGTCTATAAAACAGGTTGTCAGACGCCAGTCTACATCTGGGTAGAGAAACATCCCATACATTCTGAAGTATGTGCTGTACTTGGCTTCTATTCTGAACATCTACTTGTAATTTTTGTCTAGTTGACATCCATCGGCAAACTTCGTTGACTTAAGGTAGGCTACTAACCCTTATTTCAACGATAGACCTAAAAATGGTTGCTTAGCAAAGCCTTTACTGGGAAATCATTAAAGTTATAATCTTTATTTGGTGAAACTGGCACGTCCGTTTGGGATATTACGACAATCAAGAAATGACTTTAAACAAAACGTTTTTTTGTTCGCCATCGGACATGCCGGATGCTCCTCTCCTCCGTTTCATCACTAAAACAATATCTTTGCGTTGTTTCACCAAATGTAGATTCTAGCTTGACTTGATCTTTGAGAAATACTACACAAATCGTGCGTTTCTCCACTTATTGTTGTATATAACTGAGCGATGGGGCCAGGGGAATGTAAACCCTGTCAAATTGACAGTGCTCTAGATGCCAAGACTGAAGTTTTAACAAGGCTTTTAATCTATACATTGATTCTTTACATGAACTAATAATGGAGTAAAATCAGCGTTTATGGTGGGTTCTAATGGAGGTAATATAATTGTACTACGATCATGACGTATTTAAGTTGTATTCTTCAAAAATGTATGGTTATACTGTGTCAATTTAAATGTTCAATAATGTATGTACCAATCCGAGACTGTAGTTTTTAATAACGGGATAATTTACTGAACAAAAGGGAACCATCGCGCTCTCCCAGAAGCTTGGCTGGTGCATAAAACCCGCCAATTTAGTCAAACAAATGGGTTCACACTCAAAGTTGTCGCATAAAGCTTACTTCATTATTCAATATGTTTAAATTATTTTAACTGCATCAGGGATAGCGTACACAGACGTTTCGGCTTTACAGCCTTCCGTGTAGGTACAACTTTATTTGAATTCAAAACAGCGTTTGTAAAGAACAACAGATGAGCATCAGGTGGTTTTATTCAGGGTTGACACATCAGTGATGTATTTTCTGGTCTACCTGTATACAAATTAGTCACACAGAAAAACTGAATTATAGGGTATGGGAGCGGGCACGAAGGGCAACTCAAATATACCACCCCAGGTGTCCGCTCACCTAAAGCTGAGCCTAAGAACCCACGTTTATCAAAACAAAATGTAGTCGAAGCAGGAACACTTTCTTCAGGAAACAGTACAAATATACAGTACAAAATTGCTGCTTTGAGAGCAAACGCATTTACTCTCTGTTTTTGGTTATTTTCATATCTAATCTCAGAGAGTCAGAGACCTACAAGATCAACAAGAGAATGGGTGGAGATGCATCAAAAGAACGAGCAGATAAGGCAGAGAAAGACCGCGATCAAACCAAAACGGAGAAAAGGATGCGAAAATGAAAGCGGAGGATGAAAGAAAGCGGAGGATGCGAAAATGAAAGCGGAGGATGCGAAAATGAAAGCGGAGGATGCGAAAATGAAAGCGGAAAATGCGAGAATGAAATCTGAGGAGGATTACAGGCAACTCCTTGCTAAGAGCGTGAGAATGGAAACCGAACGAAAGATGGAAGAAAAACAAATACAGGAGCGCGAGAAGCAAAGACAAAAATTAATAGAACACAATAGACAGCGAGAGAAAGATGAAAAGACAAGAATTCAGCTGGAAAAAGGAAATGCAAAAGGAGATCAGAACTGTATAAAATATTAAGAGACGGGCATAAACTGTTTAATTTATCCACAAAATGTTTTTTATTGGAGAAAGTACACAATCATTGTAAACTTTTTAATATCCACAATTTCACTGCCTGTTTTATTCTCCTCATTCTGTGTTTAAAGGGATAGTTCACACAAATGACATAGTGGTTTAATAACCCTGTTTGCAGTCTTTTGTTTTGTTTACCTGGCTGCTACCAAATGCTTTTTCAAAACCAATGCATATCAATATCTGATAATCCTCTGTAGCTTTGCAATAAATTGATTCTATTGATGCCTTGTTGTCCGATCTCTTCTCTGACACGTCACACCCGGCAGCAGACAAGACACAGAGGAAGTGACAGAGTAGATGGAGAGAGAGTAAAAAAGTAAAACATGGTTTACAAAGAATTTGCAGGTGAAAAAGCCAGTGAAATTACTATTAAAACAATCGTTTACTTTTCCCTTTTTACAACCAGGACAGGATTAGAGCGGAGGGTAGACAAGAGACGGCAACAGACGACACAGAAAGTGATGGAGATAGGCGGAGGAGGGGTGAGCACACAGACTATTACCTAAAGCTGCTGTAAGGATTCTAATTACTGCACCGTGTGTGTTTGGATACTGTGGGATTCTTTAATCAGTTTGACTCAATGGACAAATCAGTCTGTTTGAAGTTGTTGAGGGTTTTTTGGCAGTACAGTGTAGATCAAAAATCCATATCAAATTGTATTTGTCACATAAGCTGAATGCAACAGGTGTAGACCTTACTGTGAAATTGTCACGTTCCTGACCTATTTCTGTTAGTTTGTTGTATGTGTTAGTTGGTCAGGACGTGAGTTTGGGTGGGCATTCTATGTTGTGTGTTTCTATGTTGGTTTAGGGTTGCCTGGTATGGCTCTTAATTAGAGGCAGGTGTTTTGCGTTCCTCTAATTGAGAGTCATATTTAGGTAGGTTGTTTCACTGTGTTCGTTGTGGGTGGTTGTCTCCTGTGTCAGTCGCACCATACGGGACTGTTCGGTTTGTGTTGTACATCGTCATTTTATGTGTAGGCTATTTTCCCTGTTCGTGCGTTCTCGTGTTTAATGTAAGTTCGTCGTTCAGGTCTGTCTACTCCGTTTGTTGTTTTGTTAGTTTATAGTGAAGTTCGTGTTTTCGTCTTGTCTTTAATAAATATTATGTGTTCACAACCCGCTGCGCCTTGGTTCCCTCAATACTCCTCCTTTTCGGTTGAAGAGGAGGAGGACCACCGTTACAGAAATGCTTACTTACGAGCCAACAATGCAGTTTTAAAAAGTAAGACATTTGCTAAATGAACTAAAGTAAAGTTTTCCAGAATAGAGACCCACAATAGCTACTGTAATTGAGTACTGGCAGTGTCTGCTGTGGCAGGGGCGAAGGTGCAAGTTAACTGAAATAAATTCATACATTTAGCTGTTGAAATTCAAAGAAAACTGGCAGGGGAGAAAGCCGACGGACCCCTCCTATTAGCTTTGGGCTAAGCACCAATGTCACAATGTCTTCAAATCCTAGAAACGCCCCATGATGTTAGCGTGGTTTGTAGTTGCATAAATTATGATCTTCTATTTAGACGATAATTCTTGGTTTTATTTCTCCATAGTTTAAAAACAACAAGAACATAAACCATATATAGCTTCCAAATACATTTTCAAAACTATCCTGTGAATATCTTGGACTGTCAGTCCTTCTAGAATTTGATGGTTACCAGCCTCATCAAAAAACTAAGCTGTATGCCAAAACAAGAGGTGTGGCTGCCGTTTTGCTGAAGAACAAATCAGAGTGTAGATGAAACTTCTGTATTTTCTACTCACAATTGTCATATCTCCAATTTTTTCAGGTTGGTTCATTGCTTAAGTCAACTCTTAAGGTGGATTGTTTAAGACTATTTCAACCAGAAACCCATCAACATGTAAAGTGTCTTTATGTTTTGTTTCTGCAGTTCAAGGCTTTTTTCCAAAGAAATAAGAGCACCAATCGTTAGGGCTCCAGAGTCCTCTTCCTGTTCAGAAAGAACAACAAGACTAGCGGACAAAGATGTGAGTGACTCAAATGTTTGCATAACATACTGTATCAGTGATATTTTACACACATTGCCTGTTGACGGCCATATTATCTGTTGCAATTTTCTAATAGCGTGGCTGCTGAAGTAACCCCAGTACTGATATGTTTACAGAACACTGAGTCATGTCTGACTTGGAGACCATCGAGCTAGCCGCTCTGGGCCGACCCTTCCAGCTGGGGATGCTGTATGACTGTCGTAGAGATGTCCTCATCCCAGGTACAGGAAACTATTCCTATTTTGGTTTGGAGGTAATCAGTATGCATTTGAATTCATTGCCAGTGTTTCCAACATTGAGTTGGATAGAGGGCATACTGTTTTAGCAGGGGGAACACCGTTGAGGGCTTTCACCATTTTAAAGTAGTTACTATGGATTTAGGAAGAATCAGCAGGAGGGGTCAGCTAATGAATTGCACTTCTGAACAGACATTCCATAACTGCAGATGTCAGTAAATCACCAACCTTGGCTTTATACCTGTTCAGACTATACACACTCCACACAGTAGGTGGTGGTATGCACCTTTACAGTTTATTTACAAACTGCTAATACACTCATAGAAGTAGAAGACATTGGGGCCATACTTGTGAACATAAGCAACCATTTACATTTAAACAGTTTCTCCAGCTCAAAATGCGTCTCAGCTAATTAAAATTGTTGATTTACTTGCACGTGACAGAATGCTAAATTGCAGCTGGTCCCATCAGATAACATGGCATAAGTTAGCGCTATGCTAACATTACCAGGTGGCAGGGATTTATATTCTGTCTGATCCATCTTGACCCAGATTGAATTATGTAATCCTTCCTTAACCCAAAGGAAGTATCTCCCAGTTGACTACTTCAAATGGTGAAAGTCCTGAATTCCGCTGCCCATGCTAAAACAGGCTTTCGGGCACTAAATGATGCTGTCACAGAATCGGCCATTGCAGAGAGAGATTAGCTTTCTGGTGCATCTCTATGGTTACCACAGAGTAATAAAAGCTAGAGGACGCACTTGGGACAAAAGACTAATTGTTTGCAGGTTGTTTTTGAAGTGTTCATATAGTAGTAATGCTGTCAATGGCAAAGATGGTACTTTTTTTAAATGATTGTATGTGGCACCATTTGTCCCTGTATGGGAATGTTCTAGATAGAACTCTTTCTGGTTCCAAATAGCACCTTTTATTTTGAACAAAGGTTCTATTTGACCTGAAAGAAGCTCCAGATAGAACCCATTTCCAGACTGGTTCAAATGGTGCTACAGAGAGCAGTCTTTACTTCTGAGTGTAGGAGGTGTAGGTTTTCTAACTATGCGTGTCATGTCACCTAGAATATTTACGTTGAATTAAATATTTACCTTCAATTAGTTATTTGAATTAAACCATGTTTACATATAGAAATATTTACACATGTACACGTTGGAGTATAATTTTCACAATAAACGTTCTTTGGTCATTCTCTTTAAACTGCAGGTATCACTCTCTGGGATTCTGAGATGCTGCAGAAACACATCAATGTCCGTCATCAACCGAACACTGACTTCAAAATCATTTCTTCAGACTCAAGTGAAGCCAAGTCAGAAGCTTTGAATGTGTCTGCATCTCTTGAGGCCAGTTTTCTTGGTGGCTTAGTCAGTGTGAAGGGTTCTGCTGAATTCCTACATGACAAAAAGACCTCAAAGCGTCAGTCTAGGGTTTCTCTGCAGTACCGTACCACCACTCGCTTCGAGCAGTTGACCATGGACCACCTGGGGGCAGGAAATGTGAAATACTCTAATGTCTTACAAGAGGGCTCTTCAACCCATGTGGTGACTGGCCTGCTCTATGGAGCGCAGGCCTTTTTTGTTTTTGACCAAGAGGTTTCCTCAGGAGAAAACCACCAGGACATCCATGGCAACCTGCAGGCCACAATAAAAAAGATCCCTCTCATATCAATAGAAGGGCAGGCAAATTTGAAGATGAGTGAGGAAGAGAAGAGAAAGGCCAATAAATTCAACTGCACTTTCCATGGTGATTTTGCACTAGAAAACAACCCTGTCACATTTGAAGATGCCTTCAGGGTGTATGCTGGCCTGCCACGTCTGCTAGGGGAGAACGGAGAACATGCTGTGCCCATGACCGTCTGGCTCTATCCTCTCAAGAACCTGGACTCTGCAGCTACCCAGCTAGTCAGGCAGATCAGTGTTAGCCTGGTGCGTCGCGCACAGCGACTCTTGGATGGACTGGACAATACTGATGTACAATGCCAGGACATGATGAAGGAAGATATGGCTATCAAGTTCCCTGAACTCAAAGCCAAGCTCAACAAGTTCAGGGACTTGTGCTCAGAGTACAAGCTGGTGTTCCAGAAAGGTCTCTGCAAGGTTCTTCCCAACATAAGAGGAGGAGGAATGGAGGAGAAAGAGCTGATAAAAATGCTCAACAGCAAAGAACGTTCTCCATTCCAGAATGACCTCATGATCACGTACCTGGACGACAGAGAGAGAGAGATGAATGTTGTCAGCTCTTACCTTGACATAATGAAAGAGGTACAAGTTGTGTACTCAAGCAGTGAATTGGATGGAATAGTGCTTGATAAAGCTAATGATTATGTCGTGTGTTTTGCATTTTCCTATTTGAAGGAGAAAGAAGAGTATCTGGTAGTCTTGGAGAACTACTTGCTGGAAGAATCTAAAAGTGATTTTTCACTGATACCTTACAACCCCAATGCAGCCGGGAAGTCTGCAGCAGAAAAGTGGTTTCGCTCAGGGGAGGTAACGACCCTAACTAGGCAAACCATAAAACTGTTCCTAGACTTCAAAGAGTCAAACAAAGGCAGAGAAAATCTTGCATTCTGCATTGCATCAATTCCAAACAATAGCCTCACTGCGTCCTCCATCCATCTCTATGAAAGAGGGACACTTTTGAGTCCACAGTTTGAGCTGCCATCAAAGCCAGGTGTTCCCACCATCAAGAGTCTGGAGCATGACTGTGTCCACTTGCAAGTCAACACTCCCAACCTTGGTGTTACCTCTGTGGAGTCGTACCAGGTTTTGTACCAGGCTGAGCAGGCTGACTCTGAGTGGACCGAGGTCAAATCGGATGCTACAACTAACCAGGTCACCATCAGTCGTTTGGACCCTTACAAAAAGTACCGCTTTAGCTGCAAGGCAGTGTGTAGACCTGGTGTGAGCCTCTCCAGTGACTGGACAGAATACATCAGGACCCGCCCATGTAGCCCCCCTGGACCACCCACAGAGAAGAGGATAGAATCGGGAAGTATCAGAGTGAACTGGGACATTCCTACCATGGTGGGAGATGATGTTGAAGTCATTGGTTATGTGGTTGAATACAGAAAGAGTGTAAAGGCTACAGCCAATCAGATGTGGCACACCATCAAAACCACCACTAGAGAGGGTACACTGGAAGGACTAGAGGCTGAAACTGCATACAGCATCAGAGTCTCTGCTAACTGTGGTGAAGAAGGGAAGAGTCTACCTAGTCCTGAGACTGTGCTGACTACCCTTAGGGTCTCTGATGCCCAACCGAAGACGAGCAAATCAACCATAGCAAAAAGTGAGGAATTCCTCAAAAAATCCCAGAAGATGGAAAAGGGCAACCCCTCAATCCACTCGCTGAATCTGGAACAGAAGTTGGATGTAAGTGACAGTTTTGACCAGTACACATTTGGGAGGAAAGTTGAGCAACGGAATAACAAGGTGATATTGCTTCTGGGGGCCACAGGTTCAGGAAAAACAACTCTGGTCAATACCATGATAAACTACATTCTTGGGGTAAAGTGGGAGGAATGTTACCGCTTTAAGCTCATCCATGAGGTGACCAACAGGTCCCAGGCTGAGAGCCAGACTGTGGTTGTGACATCATACGAGCTCTACAACCAGCCAGGCTTTCAGATTCCTTATTCTCTGACTATCATTGACACACCAGGGTTCGGAGACACCAGAGGAATGGCTCATGATAAATTGCTCAACCAGATGTTGAAGGATTTCTTGTGTAATCCTTTAGGGATTGATCACATTGATGCAGTCTGCTTTGTAGTGCAGGCACCACTTGTTCGTCTCAGTCCTTCCCAGAGATACATCTTTGATTCCATCCTGTCCATCTTTGGAAAGGATGTTGCTGAAAACATCCTGATGCTTGTGACATTTGTTGATGGGAAGAACATACCGGTGCTAGAGGCCATCAAAGCTGCAAATCTGCCCTGTAAGAAAGACAAGAAGGGGCTACCAACCCATTTCAAATTCAACAGTTCATTTCTGTTCTCAAAGAAGACGGAGAGCAGCTCTGAAGAGGATGATACTGATGATGATCATAAGGCCCAGTGTCCAGAGCAATGGAGGTCAACTTTCAAGGAGATTAAGAAATTTTTCGAAGCACTGGAAAACATTGAGAGTAAAGATCTGACCCTGACAAAGAAAGTTCTGGAAGAACGTGAGCTTCTGGAGAAGACCATGACACGCCTGACCCCTCAGATCACAGCAGGCCTGTCAAAGCTAAGTGAGATCAAAAGCTTCAAACAGTGTCTGGAGAACGAGGACGAGAACATGAAACAGAACAAAAATTTTGAGACTGAGATAAATGTGCTACAGGTGAAGAGAAGAAAATTAGCCCAGGACTTTGCAACAAACTGCATGGAATGTAATTTCACATGTCACACCTGCTGCTTCCTCCCAATTGAGGATGAAATCAACAGTTGTGCCGTGATGGATGATGATGGCAACTGCACCATATGTCCAGAAAAATGCTCTTCCAGTAACCACATCAGGGAACAGGTCTTGTTGACATATGAAACAAAGACTGAGAAAAAGACTGTTCAAGAACTGAAGGACAACTTCATGAAGGCGTGGGGCAAGTCTATGGAAACCAAGGAGATGCTGGATAAGCTTGAGGAAGAGTTTCATATGATTGAGAACGCGCTGATGAATTTGATCAAGCAGTCTTCTGACTGTCTCAAGAATCTTAATGATGTTGCCCTGAAACCAAGCTCTCTCTCCACTATGGAGTACATTGAGATACTCATTCGCACAGAGGAGGACGAACGCAAGTCAGGCTTCGAGGATCGGATCGTTGGGTTGAAGAAAATGAAGACAGAGTCTGAGATTCTGGATAAGATTGCAAAAGGAGAAGAAGTACTCCCAAATGAGCGAAATTTCATGAAGGATAAAAAGTATTGACGGCAGGGGGTTCCAACATAAGTCAGGGAGGTTGTCCTGCTAACATTATCTGGAATCAAAATTGAGTCTCCATTTGAACATTAAGCTTCCCAATGTTGTAGGAACGTTTGTGTTTGCTGGGAAGATCCAACTGAGATGTGGGGTTCATTGGATTTGTATTAAATCTCTTAGCCTCGTGTAAAGCCTTTTGTTCATTTGTCCACCTCAGGGTAACTGAACAAAAATTAGGGCCTAGATTAAATCAGAACTCTATAGAAAATCATTGTTTTTGTTCAGGCAATGTCAGAGGCGCTCCCATTAGGCAAGATTAGGCGGCACTTGAATTTGTGGTGGCATTTTGACAATTGGCTGCCGTCCTCCAGCGCCCCTGATCGGCTACTAAACCGCCAGCAGCACCCCAGCCACCAGCTCATAGCATTGCTGCAGTTCCCGCCCCCACCCCATTCCCGCTTCTCCCGAAGTGCAGTCCCACTATCCTTGGTAGCTATGTTGATGTGTGTGTTTTATATGGGATTATCCAATTGTGAAACATTAATAAAAAGGAATCTGCCAATTAAATTATTGTTTTGTATTTTGTGTGTGATGAAGACGATTAGTGATTAAGGCAGTAGCCTAACCTAGCCTGTGAACGTTAGCTAGCTACTACTAGTGGAAATAATTTTAGCTAAAAGTAACCTTTAGAGATTTGAAACAATTTGTTACCATGTCTAAGAGACACAAACTATCAGGAAGCCGGTGTGGAGAATGACAGGCCATTCATTTGCCGACAACGACGAAACCCGTTTGCTGATTCTATGAAGAGGGCAAACCGGAGGATTCCGAGCCATGTATTTCCACGGATACAGCTCTCTGGCTGGACAAGAACACGTGGTCGCACCAGGCCTAGCCACACCTCCAAACAATGCCGGAGAAGACCCTACTATCTTAAACTCACTCAGTTTAAGGCCATGCTTCCATACGCTATAGTCTATGCTACACAATTGCGTAGTCGACTCTGTGTCCAATAAAACTTTAACTCATTACCTTGACTCGTTCTCTGTCCAATCTAACGTGACCCTGCTGTAAATCAAGCAGACAGATGATCAACATCAATTATCTGCTAGGGATGTTAGATCTAATATGGACCACGGCACAATGGTCTTCATCGGGTTAACGAAGGAGACAACAAAACATTCTGGACATTCCACGCAAACAATATTTTCCCAGCACTTTGGCTGTTGCATCGAGTGCTGTATCACAACAGCTGTTTGTCACTTGACTGTCATTCAGAAAATACATTTGATATGTGAAAATATACGTAATAAAAACAGCAGGACAAATGCGCAACCAACAAGTATTATGCAGAATTATTGAAGAACCACGTTAATGACTATTGACTTTGGTTTTAAATACTCCAGTTAAGAATATATCAGTTAGAAGCATTCGATTTTGTAATCACATACATTCTGGATTTGTGTGCCCATGAAAACTATATTCACACCGTAACATAAGGAAACACTAAATGTTACGTAAGCCTAGTTACAGTTCATTTCCAAAATCGCCATACAAAGAACTGTCCGAGCAACATCCAGGATTCTTACCGGGTTCAAGTTCAATGTCTCATTTAACTGATAAATGCTTCATATATGACAGAACAACAAACACTGCCATGAATGCAAGGTAAGAAATGTAGTGTTTTATGTCACATGATTTTGGCCAAATTTGTCAAGACACCAACCATGAGAAAGGGTTAACTACATATAAGGACACCGAGGTCTGTGGATTTTTTGGCCAATTAATATGTTTTATTGCATGACAAGACAAAAAAATTGTAAATTGTACTTGCTTGGCAATAGTCCATCTCAAGATGAGCGACTTTGAAAAACAGTGCTGCTGTGAGCTAGAAATTGGAAGTGTCGTAGAAAATCACTTCAAATATAACTCTTACAAGAACTTTGTGAACTCAAATAAGATTTTTAATACAAATTGTATCACAATCTGGAATGTCCGCGGAACACACCCCGCGGCACACACACCGCGGAACACCCCCCCTTCCCAGAGCCTTAGCTCCTATATTTATACACACATAGCACTATGTCCATCCCTTATGCAAATGAAGTCTCCCTTCTCAAGTCATTCGCCACCACTATCCTCTAGTTCAAGCTTCCCGCTTGTTCACGCCCAATAACGCCCACATCTGCTCTCAGCTAGACTACAATGGTGGCCGGACCCTCCATCCTAGTGTGTCAGCATAATGTGTCAATGTACTCTTTGTTTTGTTTGCCTTTATTGGAATCAGCAGATTCAGCCCTATAGGCCTTCTTTTTAGAAGCAGCTGACTATGGATCCCTCTATCTTTAGTGTGTCAGCATAATGTGTCAATGTACTCTTTGTTCAGTTTGCCTTTATTGGAATCAGCAGATTCTGTACTATACGCCTTCTTTTTAGAAGGAGCTGACTATGGGTCCTTTTTATCATTAGTGTGTCAGGTCAGCAGACCATGTGTCTCCCCCTTTCATTAATGTGTCCAATTGTCTTAGGCATATTTCTCTGGTATGTGTCTTATTGGAATTGTCAGACTATATGTCTCTTCTACCATTAGCATCCAGTTGCCTTATGTTACTACTACAATCCCCCCTCTGGGGCTATTTAGCCACATAAATGATACAAATAAGACTTTGGGATAGTAAAAGAAAATACCTATGATAAACAAGAAAATACAAAAAATAAAAACAAAGTGAAGCATATAAACCAACTAGACCAAACATCTCCAATGTGAAATAGGAGTAAAAGATCTAATCAGAAACATAAAAAAACAAAAACTAACTAGACCAAACATCTCCAATTGTCATAAGAGTAATAGATCAAATTTGGTATAAAAAATATAAGGATAAAATATTACATATTTGATGAAGCATGAGATATATCTAATTCTGTTGCTTTTTCAATGTTCTTATCTTGAGGTAGATCATTAGAGTTTATCAGAAAGTTTCAAATATCAGTAAAAACTCTCCTGACTGATGTCTCAGGTTGCTTTGTTGGCACGGTGGTCTGCTTGGTAAGGGCAGTCGATGTCATCTAGTGGTAGCTACTGTGGTCGTCACAGCAGCCGCCACCCTTGTTGTTGTCACAGGTTCTTCCTGTTCAGGTGCAGGGGTAGGTCTTCACCTTCCACTGGTTCAATCTTGTTCATGATGAGCACCTACTCGTCTTTTTCTTTGATTCATGTCAGGTCACATCCTTTCGGGTCCCAAACGACTTCTCCCTTTGTTTGATGATGTGTCCATCCACAGAGTGCAATCTCCGATAAGGGTTTGATCCTTATGATTGAGATAGACTTCAGTTCTCCTGCTTCTGTTATACATTGAGGTGGAACATAGATTCTAACCTTGTCAGTCTTTTTGGATTGTTCAGCTGATTCCATTCTTCTCTTCCTGCTCCCACCATACATCTTGATTGTGCATTAGTCTGTTGTTTCTATACTAGCATTCACTGTTGCTTCTGTTATGTCAATGTCATTATTCTTTTGTTGTTCTAACATCAATTGTCTGTAAAGGAGGCCATTCAAAAGTTTAAAAGTCAATTGTGGGGTAATCCCCATTTTCTTCAGCTTGCGGGACTTTTCCTCCTCTTTCTTCACCTGAAGCTCCCTCCTCAGGCCGGACTTAGCTTCCATCTGGAAGGGTTTCAATTTTAGGAAAGAAACGTTCTTATTCTGTTCCTTGTGAGGCCTCTCCTCCTCTTCTGGGTGCATTAGTCAGTGCACGTGTCATATTTTGGCTTTCACTTGATTTACTGTTTTCTTGGCTCCTCCCTGGCATCTCAATCGTTTCCGCTGCTCCTGCTCCCTCCAGGCTCCCTCCTGGTGAATCAGCATCCTCAGTGTCCTCATCTCTATGTGGTTGTATCCTTCTCTCTGTTGGGACTCAGCTGCAGTGGGTCAGATGGTACCACGTCTGGCTTCTTTTTCACTTGGACGGCCGTTCTTGTTGCTTTGGCCACCTCATAGGGTCCATCTCTCCTCGGTTGATCCCACTTCCTCCGGATCCCTCCAACGTGGACTAGATCTCCTGGTACCACTGAGAGAGGTCCTTCTGGTCCCCTTGGATCATCAGACGCAGAACCTCTCATCCTGGTTCAGGTTTCTGCCTACTTTCTGTGAAGCATTCATACTTAGAGACTTATGGCCTCTGTTCTAAGATTGCACCATACATCCTCTTACTTCCATCACTCATCACACAACAAACAGACATTCCAGCTGAAGCTGGCGAACCCCTCTCCTTCTGGTTTCCTAAACATAAGACTTGGAAAACAACAGACAAAACATAACAGCATTGACAATGTTATGTGTTATTCATAAATATATTCATGCAAACTGAAATCTGAGACCATGACAATTCCCACTCTCTCTTTACCTGACTCTATGCCTCCAGGATACTTTTCTGCTGGACTCCACAAAAATAAAAACCCTAAAAAGCTTCCTCATGCTTCCACCCAGTCTTCCCCTTTCGGCCACAGGTTCTGAGAGGTGTTCCCAAATCATGTCATTTTTACTTAGTTTCCCATCTACTCCATTTCAACTGATAATCATGTGCATAACCTACAATTAACATTCTCTCTTCTTGAATTAATTCAACACTGTATATGCTTTCATATCAATCCCTTTAACATGTTTGTTTAGAGTATAATATCCTATTATCCATTCTCTTTCACATGATGTATTAAAAATAAAACAAGTAGCCTCCAAACTCAACCCAGTATGTCTATAGTGGAATCTAATCTCTCTCTCTCTTTCTCTCTCTGATTCCACATCCTCTGTCATGGTGTTTTCAAGCTCACCCATTATTCAGCTGGACCTTACTTCTCGTGAGACTTATGCACCCACCAAAGAGAGACATAAAGAACTTTACCACTGCAGTGTTGTAAGAAGTATACCACCAGCCTGGTGTATCTTGATGTACACTCAGTCTCCAGAATGCAGCCCAAGCCCTTCCATTTCTGGCTGTTTTTTCCTGAGGACATACACACTAACACATGGGTTATTCCCTGACAACAGACTTCCTTCTTATAGCAAGATCACTAAATCTTAATTTTTAATAACAGCCCTATGTAACCATTCTGCCTCAAATACCTGGCCTCCTGCCACAGAAATATTCATAATGATAGTCAAATGATTGTCCCTACAGCAACTGCTGTAAAATAACATATAATCATTCAAGCGTTTTCCAGTTGGATTAATATCCAATCCTAACAAAACTATGTCATAAGTTTCTTAAACTTTTGCTCTAATGTTCAAAATGCCACCACTTATTATTTTTACCATATCTTTAGATATGTGAATTGTTCTATTTACTTTTAGAATTGTCCCTATATTTTACACAGCCAGCTGTCTTTCCTTTTCTGTGAATTATCTCTATTTTTATACATATTTCTAGAAATAACACCCCTTTACTACCATTACCTTCATTTATAAGTCCCCTAACCCATAACTGCCATTGTTTGATACATACTTAAAACATCCTTAAGTCAATTTAAAATAGATATCATTCCCTCCTGAGGAACATATTCACAACCTTATGTTCCTCAAAACAAATAAATTGACCAAACGAGAAAAAGAGAAAAAATAAATTATAATAATTGCACATTTGCAATATTACCACTATTTTTAATGTAATGGAAAACGTCCATCCGTTTCATTCTATGCCAATGTTATTGTTGGTCTCTGTCTTCTTCATCCTTGGGTAACATTGCACAACAGAATACCTTTTTATTCCATTATTTTATAAAAGTTTTATCATTACAATTCCAATGATATTATAAAACAAAATAAACAAAAAACCTTATCTAATCCTCTGTAAGTTGTCAACCTCCTTGTCTCAGGAGTATTTTCCAGAGTGGCCCTAGGCCTATTAAATTTAAACAGTGCTATATCTAAATAACTAAACAGTTATTTTGAAATACTTTTCCCAATCCAATATTCAGGATAACAGTCCTTAGTGTTTACTTTAACTCAAATTTGACCTTATCTATTCAATACACAACATCCCTTTAATAATTAACATTTATACTAAACACTTTTATTACCAGTACTATCTATTTTCCCAATAGCCCTTTTGTCTCAGTTTCTCTCATGAGTGGCCTGATAATAAAAAAATCAGTACCCCAATAACCTTAAGTCATTATTCTCCCAACAAATATAACATAATTTCAGCATGTCTTTTTTTTTTTTTAGATACAGTTCACAGGTCATCAGACACAGTTGTCCCTCACTATTCAGTCGATTAGGGCGGGTATGAGCTCCACACCCACTAGTGGTGATATTCTCTCCCATGCCCTAAAGCATTCTGACGTCACCTTTCATGACAACTCCCTTATTCTACTGGTGATCTCTCAGATGAATTACAGATGATGTAGTTATCAACAAAACCCTTACAGAAACCCACACTCCAATAAACCCTTTAGAAAAACTTTCAACACTTTTTATATGCATAATGAACAAAACACATTTGTGTATTCCCCCAAAGACCATAACCCCAAAGAACTGATAGTTTTACCTATGAACCCATGTTATATCGAAAATAAAAATTAAAATAAACCTATTCGAATAACTTATTCAATTTAAGGGTACAACTCTTCATAATTTTCCCAGGGACATAATAGATTTTCAAAGTAATTATACAGTTTGAATAGAGTCTGGTGTCTTAAACATTTTATAAGTATATCCCACCTGTTCCAACAATTTCCAGTAAAAGGTGATCAGTCTTTTACAAGAAATTCCTAGGATTCAGGGCATTTTGAGACCATTAATATGTTTCCACTCCCCCTTTCTTTAGGAGCAACTTAAATACATTTTTTCAAAAACATGTTCATCCTTTTGCATACCCAATTTGAAACTGAATTGGAAAAAACCCTTCCAATATATCTACTAATGCATATTCATTCCCAGTACATGGTGTACTCACTAGTGAATCATAAGCCAATAATCGCAAAGGGACTGGACTCACTCATCCAGAACTCCATGTTTTAGCCTTATCCAGATATTTTTATTTTTAAAGCGGCTGACTTTAATTAACTGCTTTCCACAGTAATGCAGTCTCCAATGACATTGTTGACCAGAGAAGATTAAAAAACCTTTTTTTTCCCTTATTCTTTCTGGAAAAGAAAGTGTACATATTGTTAATATTCACAACGTTACCTTTTAGTCAGCAAACCAATAATTTTACTTATCCATAGATTTTATTCTAAAGCGTCTTTAACAGTTCCAGAGAATTGTGGTATAGAATGTCTAACAATTAAAATTCCATCGTTATTTTACTAGATGTCAAACGTGATCCAATACTTCTTCTTGACCACATATAAACTGTAATCTCTATGAAACACTCATTGTTCGCTCAGAGACTATACACCGACAAGTAAAAAATTCCATTCTCACTAACCTCAAACCAATTAGTTGTTTGTTATTTTGACAAGGAAATAAACTCTTGTATAGCGGCATTTCCTACTACCGCACTAAGTTCTAATGTCACATTACACTACCCGATATACCTATATCCAGAACAGAGAGCTATTTTCTTATTGGTTCTTAGATCTTGTCAATAGTTCTGCCAATCACCCGCACGTCTGCGAGGACTAGAGGAACCACACACACAACCTCATCGCAATGTATTTTCTGATGATAGAATGTTGACATCAGAACGCCTACAAATCGAGCTTCACATTTTGGTCCCATGCGACTATTTATTTATTTATTTTTCCTAAATACTCCCATGTATTTCTACACCTTTTATTTACTATTTTTCCGAGTTAGAGCCAATCTCCTTTCCAATTAATAATTCATTTGTCACATCACTTAATTTCTTTTATCGAAGCCTACTCTATACAGTACATACATTATTTCTGAATACTACAGCATCAACTCTACTCTGTCACAGGAGAGCTGCGCGCTCCCTCTCCTGGACGTTCTGCCTACATACACACACAACTCGTCTTTCCTTCCTAATCTTCTATTTTTACACAGATCTACTCATTTCTTACAACATTATCATTCATCCTTTTATGTTTCATCCGTTCATTCAATCCCTTTGTTTTTACCTCAAAACAACTCAGTCTTTCTTTATTGACTTAATTCACTTCCTTCTACATAAGCCTAGACTTCTACAATATGACGAGACTACTGTCTAATCGGATCAGCTTGTCTTCATATCCTATTCAACCCCCAATACTTATCTTTTCTTCTATTCTTAGAGTAGTATTGTGGCGTGACCTACTGAATTACCAAACCCTGGTAGCTAGACAGAGCGGTTTTTTATTCGCAGGATTTCTTTTGCATTTGAACGCCGCACAATCGGGCCAACGTTTTTCCTGCACCTACTACTTCACCCATACAATCCTCCTTTCAGAGCGGAAACTATGAATATTTATTTAACTACTGATTTATGTTTTGACCGTATAAGTTACTTTTGCAGTTGAACGCCGCACAATCGGGCCAACGTTTTCCTACAACCTACCGATTTATGCTTTGACCGTATAAGTTACTTTTGCAGTTGAACGCCGCACAATCGGGCTAACGTTTTCCTACAACCTACTGTTTTATGCTTTGACTGTATAAGCTACTTTTGCAGTTGAACGCCGCACAATCGGGCTAACGTTTTCCTACAACCTACTGTTTTATGCTTTGACTGTATAAGCTACTTTTGCAGTTGAACGCCGCACAATCGGGCTAACGTTTTCCTACAACCTACTGTTTTATGCTTTGACTGTATAAGCTACTTGTTGTAGCCCTGCGCCTGAGCCCAGCCGCTCAACTAGAGAGTACAAACAGTTGCGCCGATCAGCCCACACAAGGCTGCTCAAAATGAATGGTCCGACGAGAGGGGCAGTCCGAATCACACACACCCGACACGAGTCGCCCGCTCAGGTTGACTGAGGTGTGTTTACGCACATCCCAAAACAGATCCTGATACGGTCGAACCCGGCCAAGCAGAATCAGACGGAACAACTCCCCCAATCAAACCAGACACATGAACCTGTCTCGAGCAGTCCAACCAGAACAAATGCCCGCTCCCCCCAGCCAAACACCCGACACAATCAAAGTTCACAGTTCCAGTTCACTCAATCTCTAGACATGCGCATTCATACAAAACCCAAACTCACACATGCATGCACATTTATTTGAATTCAAAAGTTCTTTCGTTTTTATCGTTTTTAGGAAATCTGAGAGAGAGACCTACATGACATTCCTCCCGCTGAGACAGGACTCTGAAGCAATCTACACAAACATTTCAACTATTGTAAGAACTTGCTTACCGTATATAGTTGGGTGGCCACCTCTGTTTGTTTAGATTGTCCAAAGAACCCGTCAGCCAAGAACATCTCCGTCCCTGTCACTCCTGGACCAGCTCGCCAATTATGTCGTAGAAAATCACTTCAAATATAACTCTTACAAGAACTTTGTGAACTCAAATAAGATTTTTAATACAAATTGTATCACAATCTGGAATGTCCGCGGAACACACCCCGCGGCACACACACCGCGGAACACCCCCCCTTCCCAGAGCCTTAGCTCCTATATTTATACACACATAGCACTATGTCCATCCCTTATGCAAATGAAGTCTCCCTTCTCAAGTCATTCGCCACCACTATCCTCTAGTTCAAGCTTCCCGCTTGTTCACGCCCAATAACGCCCACATCTGCTCTCAGCTAGACTACAATGGTGGCCGGACCCTCCATCCTAGTGTGTCAGCATAATGTGTCAATGTACTCTTTGTTTTGTTTGCCTTTATTGGAATCAGCAGATTCAGCCCTATAGGCCTTCTTTTTAGAAGCAGCTGACTATGGATCCCTCTATCTTTAGTGTGTCAGCATAATGTGTCAATGTACTCTTTGTTCAGTTTGCCTTTATTGGAATCAGCAGATTCTGTACTATACGCCTTCTTTTTAGAAGGAGCTGACTATGGGTCCTTTTTATCATTAGTGTGTCAGGTCAGCAGACCATGTGTCTCCCCCTTTCATTAATGTGTCCAATTGTCTTAGGCATATTTCTCTGGTATGTGTCTTATTGGAATTGTCAGACTATATGTCTCTTCTACCATTAGCATCCAGTTGCCTTATGTTACTACTACAGAAGTTGAGATTTTTTAAAATATTGTTTCTACATACAGATTAGTCTTCTCTTTTCAGCAGTAGACATTCTCTTTCCAAACTATACATTTATCCCAGGATTGTATTTTGAAAGCTGCAAAAGGCAAATCGACAGTCGCAACCAGCCATAGAAATATACTGAACAAAAATATAATCGCAACATGAAACAATTTCAGACTTTACTGAGTTACAGTTCATATAAGGAAATCAGTCAATTGAAATAAATAAATTAGGCTCTAATCTGTAGAGTTCACATGACTGGAATACAGATGTGCACCTTCTAACCAAAAGAAACGGGTGAAACATCTTCTTCCCATAGAGTGGATCAGAGAACCAGTCCTGTGCTGTCTTATGCAGCACGACACATCTTCTTCCCATAGAGTGGATCAGAGAACCAGTCCTGTGCTGTCTTATGCAGCACGACACATCTTCTTCCCATAGAGTGGATCAGAGAACCAGTCCTGTGCTGTCTTATGCAGCACGACACATCTTCTTCCCATAGAGTGGATCAGAGAACCAGTCCTGTGCTGTCTTATGCAGCACGACACATCTTCTTCCCATAGAGTGGATCAGAGAACCAGTCCTGTGCTGTCTTATGCAGCACGACACATCTTCTTCCCATAGAGTGGATCAGAGAACCAGTCCTGTGCTGTCTTATGCAGCACGACACATCTTCGTCCCATAGAGTGGATCAGAGAACCAGTCCTGTGCTGTCTTATGCAGCACGACACATCTTCTTCCCATAGAGTGGATCAGAGAACCAGTCCTGTGCTGTCTTATGCAGCACGACACATCTTCTTCCCATAGAGTGGATCAGAGAACCAGTCCTGTGCTGTCTTATGCAGCACGACACATCTTCTTCCCATAGAGTGGATCAGAGAACCAGTCCTGTGCTGTCTTATGCAGCACGACACATCTTCTTCCCATAGAGTGGATCAGAGAACCAGTCCTGTGCTGTCTTATGCAGCACGACACATCTTCTTCCCATAGAGTGGATCAGAGAACCAGTCCTGTGCTGTCTTATGCAGCACGACACATCTTCTTCCCATAGAGTGGATCAGAGAACCAGTCCTGTGCTGTCTTATGCAGCACGACACATCTTCTTCCCATAGAGTGGATCAGAGAACCAGTCCTGTGCTGTCTTATGCAGCACGACACATCTTCTTCCCATAGAGTGGATCAGAGAACCAGTCCTGTGCTGTCTTATGCAGCACGACACATCTTCTTCCCATAGAGTGGATCAGAGAACCAGTCCTGTGCTGTCTTATGCAGCACGACACATCTTCTTCCCATAGAGTGGATCAGAGAACCAGTCCTGTGCTGTCTTATGCAGCACGACACATCTTCTTCCCATAGAGTGGATCAGAGAACCAGTCCTGTGCTGTCTTATGCAGCACGACACATCTTCTTCCCATAGAGTGGATCAGAGAACCAGTCCTGTGCTGTCTTATGCAGCACGACACATCTTCTTCCCATAGAGTGGATCAGAGAACCAGTCCTGTGCTGTCTTATGCAGCACGACACATCTTCTTCCCATAGAGTGGATCAGAGAACCAGTCCTGTGCTGTCTTATGCAGCACGACACATCTTCTTCCCATAGAGTGGATCAGAGAACCAGTCCTGTGCTGTCTTATGCAGCACGACACATCTTCTTCCCATAGAGTGGATCAGAGAACCAGTCCTGTGCTGTCTTATGCAGCACGACACATCTTCTTCCCATAGAGTGGATCAGAGAACCAGTCCTGTGCTGTCTTATGCAGCACGACACATCTTCTTCCCATAGAGTGGATCAGAGAACCAGTCCTGTGCTGTCTTATGCAGCACGACACATCTTCTTCCCATAGAGTGGATCAGAGAACCAGTCCTGTGCTGTCTTATGCAGCACGACACATCTTCTTCCCATAGAGTGGATCAGAGAACCAGTCCTGTGCTGTCTTATGCAGCACGACACATCTTCGTCCCATAGAGTGGATCAGAGAACCAGTCCTGTGCTGTCTTATGCAGCACGACACATCTTCTTCCCATAGAGTGGATCAGAGAACCAGTCCTGTGCTGTCTTATGCAGCACGACACATCTTCTTCCCATAGAGTGGATCAGAGAACCAGTCCTGTGCTGTCTTATGCAGCACGACACATCTTCTTCCCATAGAGTGGATCAGAGAACCAGTCCTGTGCTGTCTTATGCAGCACGACACATCTTCTTCCCATAGAGTGGATCAGAGAACCAGTCCTGTGCTGTCTTATGCAGCACGACACATCTTCTTCCCATAGAGTGGATCAGAGAACCAGTCCTGTGCTGTCTTATGCAGCACGACACATCTTCTTCCCATAGAGTGGATCAGAGAACCAGTCCTGTGCTGTCTTATGCAGCACGACACATCTTCTTCCCATAGAGTGGATCAGAGAACCAGTCCTGTGCTGTCTTATGCAGCACGACACATCTTCTTCCCATAGAGTGGATCAGAGAACCAGTCCTGTGCTGTCTTATGCAGCACGACACATCTTCTTCCCATAGAGTGGATCAGAGAACCAGTCCTGTGCTGTCTTATGCAGCACGACACATCTTCTTCCCATAGAGTGGATCAGAGAACCAGTCCTGTGCTGTCTTATGCAGCACGACACATCTTCTTCCCATAGAGTGGATCAGAGAACCAGTCCTGTGCTGTCTTATGCAGCACGACACATCTTCGTCCCATAGAGTGGATCAGAGAACCAGTCCTGTGCTGTCTTATGCAGCACGACACATCTTCTTCCCATAGAGTGGATCAGAGAACCAGTCCTGTGCTGTCTTATGCAGCACGACACATCTTCTTCCCATAGAGTGGATCAGAGAACCAGTCCTGTGCTGTCTTATGCAGCACGACACATCTTCGTCCCATAGAGTGGATCAGAGAACCAGTCCTGTGCTGTCTTATGCAGCACGACACATCTTCGTCCCATAGAGTGGATCAGAGAACCAGTCCTGTGCTGTCTTATGCAGCACGACACATCTTCGTCCCATAGAGTGGATCAGAGAACCAGTCCTGTGCTGTCTTATGCAGCACGACACATCTTCTTCCCATAGAGTGGATCAGAGAACCAGTCCTGTGCTGTCTTATGCAGCACGACACATCTTCTTCCCATAGAGTGGATCAGAGAACCAGTCCTGTGCTGTCTTATGCAGCACGACACATCTTCTTCCCATAGAGTGGATCAGAGAACCAGTCCTGTGCTGTCTTATGCAGCACGACACATCTTCTTCCCATAGAGTGGATCAGAGAACCAGTCCTGTGCTGTCTTATGCAGCACGACACATCTTCTTCCCATAGAGTGGATCAGAGAACCAGTCCTGTGCTGTCTTATGCAGCACGACACATCTTCTTCCCATAGAGTGGATCAGAGAACCAGTCCTGTGCTGTCTTATGCAGCACGACACATCTTCTTCCCATAGAGTGGATCAGAGAACCAGTCCTGTGCTGTCTTATGCAGCACGACACATCTTCTTCACATAGAGTGGATCAGAGAACCAGTCCTGTGCTGTCTTATGCAGCACGACACATCTTCTTCCCATAGAGTGGATCAGAGAACCAGTCCTGTGCTGTCTTATGCAGCACGACACATCTTCTTCCCATAGAGTGGATCAGAGAACCAGTCCTGTGCTGTCTTATGCAGCACGACACATCTTCTTCCCATAGAGTGGATCAGAGAACCAGTCCTGTGCTGTCTTATGCAGCACGACACATCTTCTTCCCATAGAGTGGATCAGAGAACCAGTCCTGTGCTGTCTTATGCAGCACGACACATCTTCTTCCCATAGAGTGGATCAGAGAACCAGTCCTGTGCTGTCTTATGCAGCACGACACATCTTCTTCCCATAGAGTGGATCAGAGAACCAGTCCTGTGCTGTCTTATGCAGCACGACACATCTTCTTCCCATAGAGTGGATCAGAGAACCAGTCCTGTGCTGTCTTATGCAGCACGACACATCTTCTTCCCATAGAGTGGATCAGAGAACCAGTCCTGTGCTGTCTTATGCAGCACGACACATCTTCTTCCCATAGAGTGGATCAGAGAACCAGTCCTGTGCTGTCTTATGCAGCACGACACATCTTCTTCCCATAGAGTGGATCAGAGAACCAGTCCTGTGCTGTCTTATGCAGCACGACACATCTTCTTCCCATAGAGTGGATCAAGCTGTTGATTGTGGCCTGTGGAACGTTATTCCACTCCTTTTCAAAGTCTGTGCGGAATTGCTGGAATTCAGTGGCTGCTTTGGTGATATTTTTGATGGTAGCTGCAATGTAAAACTATGATTTATACCTCAAATATGCACATTTTTGAACAAAACATACATTTATTGTATAACATGTTATAAGACTGTCATCTGATGAAGTTGTTTCTTGGTTAGTGACTAATTATATCTCTATTTGGTCGGTTTTGTGATAGCTACCTATGCGGTAGAAACATGGTGAAAATATGCGGTTGAGTCTTTGGCTATTGTGGTTAGCTAATAGAAATACATATTGTGTTTTCACTGTAAAACATTTTAAAAATCGGAAATGATGGCTGGATTCACAAGATGTTTATCTTTCATTTGCTGTATTGGACTTGTGATTTCATGAAATTATATTATATGATATCCCTGTCGCGTTAGGCTAGGCTATGCTAGTCAGCTTTTTTGATGAGGAGGATCCCGGATCCGGGAGAGAGAAGCGGTAGAGGTTTTAATCAGCTTCTTGATATGCCACACCTGTCAGGTGGATGGATTATCTTGGCAAAGGAGAAATGCTCACTAACAGGGATGTAAACAAATGAGCTTTTTGTGCGAATGGAAAATTGATGGGATATTTTATTTCAGCTCATAAAACATGGGACCGAGACTGTATATTTTTATTCAGTGTACAATCCATAGATGGCCGTTCCAATTCAAGTCAGGACTGGCATCCATTGCTAGTGTACCCTTGAGTTTAACAGTCAAATTACCAGGGTTAGAGAAAACCATTCTATGGATTATGTCTATGGCCACAATGCTACAATCTGTATATTTGACATGCATTCTTCCCAATTTGCGTCCTTCCCAACTGTAGGCATTGACACTTGAGTAAATGAGAGGTAAAAATAATGTCATGGTATGGGGTGCATTTTCCTGACATGGTTTAGGTCCACAAGTAGAATCTATGCAAAGGAGCTTTGAAGCTGTTCTGGCAGCTTGTGGTGGCCAAACACCCTTAAAACACTACAGTGCATTCGAAAAGTATTCAGACCCCTTCACTTTTTTCACATTTTGTTACATTACAGCCTTATTCTAAAAATATCTTAACAAAATGTGGAAAAAGTCAAAGGGTCTGAATCAAGGGGCCAACCATCTCTGCAGCACTCCACCAATCAGGCCTTTTATGGTAGAGTAGCCAGACGGAAGCCACTTCTCCGTAAAAAGGCACATGACAGCCTGTTTGTAGTTTACCAAAAGGAATCTCAGATGAAACCAAGATTGAACTCTTTGGCCTGAATTCCAACGTCACGGCTGGAGGAAACCTGGCACCATCACTACGGTGAAGTATGGTGGTGGCGGCATCAGGATCGAGGGAAAGATGAACGGATCAAAGTACAGTGAGCGTGTTACCTTCAAGTAGGTTTTGATTTTGATAAGACACCGTGGACGGAGATGGCGGATGGGCGTAAGCATCTGCCTCTGAATCCAACGGTTGCAAGTTAAAATCCATTTTTGAAAGTGATGATTGAAAGTTGTTTTTGAGATTTTTGTTTTAAGCCTATTCCAAATCTTCTTTTTTTTTACGTTAACCTTTTGTAGTTCATGCCTAAACTAAACCCTAACATAATATTCGGAGTTAATGCCTAAACTTAAACATAACCTTAACTTTTTGACGTGTGCAACAACTTCCAAATCTGACGTTTGAGAAACACGGATGAAAGTCTAATTCTGACGTGAGACTGTGAGAGATATATTTAGAAATGAATCCACCGATCGGAACATGACTGAAACACGTCCAATGACTCTATCAAACAAGGACAAACACATCTACACCCACAAACATATATAGTGTGGTCAATATAACATAGAGCCTTATAGTGTGATCAATATAACATAGAGCCTTATAGTGTGATCAATATAACATAGAGCCTTATAGTGTGATCAATATAACATAGAGCCTTATAGTGTGATCAATATAACATAGAGCCTTATAGTGTGATCAGTAGAGCCTTATAGTGTGATCAGTATAACATAGAGCCTTATAGTGTGATCAGTATAACATAGAGCCTTATAGTGTGATCAGTATAACATAGAGCCTTATAGTGTGATCAGTAGAGCCTTATAGTGTGATCAATATAACATAGAGCCTTATAGTGTGATCAGTATAACATAGAGCCTTATAGTGTGATCAGTAGAGCCTTATAGTGTGATCAGTATAACATAGAGCCTTATAGTGTGATCAGTAGAGCCTTATAGTGTGATCAGTATAACATAGAGCCTTATAGTGTGATCAGTATAACATAGAGCCTTATAGTGTGATCAGTATAACATAGAGCCTTATAGTGTGATCAGTAGAGCCTTATAGTGTGATCAGTATAACATAGAGCCTTATAGTGTGATCAGTAGAGCCTTATAGTGTGATCAGTATAACATAGAGCCTTATAGTGTGATCAGTAGAGCCTTATAGTGTGATCAGTATAACATAGAGCCTTATAGTGTGATCAGTAGAGCCTTATAGTGTGATCAGTATAACATAGAGCCTTATAGTGTGATCAGTAGAGCCTTATAGTGTGATCAGTATAACATAGAGCCTTATAGTGTGATCAGTATAACATAGAGCCTTATAGTGTGATCAGTATAACATAGAGCCTTATAGTGTGATCAGTAGAGCCTTATAGTGTGATCAGTATAACATAGAGCCTTATAGTGTGATCAGTAGAGCCTTATAGTGTGATCAGTATAACATAGAGCCTTATAGTGTGATCAGTAGAGCCTTATAGTGTGATCAGTATAACATAGAGCCTTATAGTGTGATCAGTAGAGCCTTATAGTGTGATCAGTATAACATAGAGCCTTATAGTGTGATCAGTAGAGCCTTATAGTGTGATCAGTATAACATAGAGCCTTATAGTGTGATCAGTATAACATAGAGCCTTATAGTGTGATCAGTAGAGCCTTATAGTGTGATCAGTATAACATAGAGCCTTATAGTGTGATCAGTAGAGCCTTATAGTGTGATCAGTATAACATAGAGCCTTATAGTGTGATCAGTAGAGCCTTATAGTGTGATCAGTATAACATAGAGCCTTATAGTGTGATCAATATAACATAGAGCCTTATAGTGTGATCAGTAGAGCCTTATAGTGTGATCAGTATAACATAGAGCCTTATAGTGTGATCAGTAGAGCCTTATAGTGTGATCAGTATAACATAGAGCCTTATAGTGTGATCAGTAGAGCCGTATAGTGTGATCAGTATAACATAGAGCCTTATAGTGTGATCAGTAGAGCCTTATAGTGTGATCAGTATAACATAGAGCCTTATAGTGTGATCAGTATAACATAGAGCCTTATAGTGTGATCAGTATAACATAGAGCCTTATAGTGTGATCAGTAGAGCCTTATAGTGTGATCAGTATAACATAGAGCCTTATAGTGTGATCAGTAGAGCCTTATAGTGTGATCAGTATAACATAGAGCCTTATAGTGTGATCAGTAGAGCCTTATAGTGTGATCAGTATAACATAGAGCCTTATAGTGTGATCAGTAGAGCCTTATAGTGTGATCAGTATAACATAGAGCCTTATAGTGTGATCAGTAGAGCCTTATAGTGTGATCAGTATAACATAGAGCCTTATAGTGTGATCAGTATAACATAGAGCCTTATAGTGTGATCAGTAGAGCCTTATAGTGTGATCAGTATAACATAGAGCCTTATAGTGTGATCAGTAGAGCCTTATAGTGTGATCAGTATAACATAGAGCCTTATAGTGTGATCAGTATAACATAGAGCCTTATAGTGTGATCAGTATAACATAGAGCCTTAGCGAAATGCCACAAAGCAGGACTCCATTTATTTTTAGATCTCGCTAGCCTGTGGTGATTTTAGTTGGAGGCGTGGCCACACAGTCATGGGTGAACAGGGAGTACGAGAGGGGCCTGAGCTGAGTGGTGGTTTTAGCATTTAAAGCTTGGTGGGGAAACTCTTTTTTTTTTTAGATGCATGCCAGCAAAGCCACAACACAACACTAAACAATACATTAATTGCACTATAACTATAAAGCTAGTTTTTTTCAGAGTTCCCAGTTGTCTTGAATTCACTGAAGTTGGAGATTTCCCAGTTCCAAGTATTCAGTTGTTTTGAATGCGGCAGAAGTCATGCTTGATTGACAGGATGGCCAATGTTTCAACCTTTTCCATTCCATGGTGTTGCTTGTGAATGTTTATCCTTTTAAGCTTAGAAAAGAGATCCTTAAAACTTTCTAGGGCAGGCGTTCCACTAGCGGAACCCCTCGACAACATTCAGGTGAAAAGGCAGTGCACGAAATTCAAAATATTTTTTGAAATATGTAACTTTCACACATTAACAAGTCCAATACAGCAAATGAAAGATAAAGATCTTGTTCATCGACCCATCATGTCTGATTTAAAAAATGCTTTACAGCGAAAGCACAACAAATGATTATGTTAGGTCATAGCCAAGTCAAAAAAACACAGCAATTTTTCCAGCCAAAGATAGGAGTCACAAAAAGCAGAAATATAGATAAAATTAATCACTAACCTTTGATGATCTTCATCAGATGACACTCATAGGACATCATGTTACACAATACATGTATGTTTTGTTCGATAATGTGTATATTCATTTCCAAAAATCTCAGTTTACATTGGCGCGTTACGTGCAGTAATGTTTTGATTCCAAAACATCCGGTGATTTGCAGAAATACTCATAATACAGTGTTATTCACAGAATTAAAGATAGACTTCTCCTTAATGCAACCGCTGTGTCAGATTTTAAAAAACTTTACGGAAAAAGCATAATCTGAGTACGGCGCTAGGAGCCCAATCCAGCCAAAGAAATATCCGCCATTTTGGAGTCAACAGAAGTTAGAAAAAACACTATTAATATTCACTTACCTTTGATGATCTTCATCAGAAGCCACTCCCAGGAATCCCAGTTTGACAATAAATGACTGATTTGTTCCAGAAAGTTCCATAAAGCCCATCATTTAGCCACTTGTTGTTAGCGTGTTCATCCCAGTAATCCATCTTCATGAGGCGCGAGCACTTCGTCCAGACAAAAACTAGTAAAGTTCCGTTACAGGTCGTAGAAACAAGCCAAACGATGTATGGAATCAATCTTTAGGATGTTATTAACATAAATCTTTAATAAGGTTCCAACCTGAGAATTTCATTGTCTGAAGAAAAGTACTGGAACGAGAGGTAACTCTGTCGGGAGCGCGCGTCACAAGCCTGAGACACCCTGCCAGACCACTGACTCAAAGAGCTCGCTCTTTAGTTTCTAAAGACGGTTGACATCTAGTGGAAGCCCTTGGAAGTGCAACTTCATCCATATCTCACTGTAAATTCAATAGGGACTGGGTTGAAAATCGACCAACCTCAGATTTCACACTTCCTGTTTGGATTTCTTCTCAGATTTTTGCCTTCATATGAGTTCTGTTATACTCACAGACATCATTCAAACAGTTTTAGAAACTTCAGAGAGTTTTCTATCCAATACTAATAATAATATGCATATATTAGCATCTGGGACAGAGTAGGAGGCAGTTCACTCTGGGCATGCTATTCATCCAAAAGTGAAATGCTGCCCCCTATCCCAAAAAGGTTTTAAACCCAGACTTGGACTACACACCCTCTCCACTGAATAGCAGGCTGGTGATTGCTTTGCAACGCTTGCAGTTAGCAAATGATTCCTTCCAAACCATTCATTGTGGAATTTGCGATATCCAACTTGTTGTGTAATGTTTATGTCCAATGGCTGATGAGCACCGATACGTTTTATCTATAATTTCTCATCATATGACAAGGATTGAAAAGGATTTGACAGTAGATTGTCAACTTGATTCATGATGATGACTGCTTGTTTAGCTTTCTAGCTAATATTTTGAAAGTATGATATTGACATGATCAGTTCAATCAAAGCTACGGTAGATATAAGGTGATTTGACATTTTCTCGGTGGCCAATGACCTGGAGCACTTCTAATGTAACTCCATTGCAGCACCCAAGGGGCTTGAATGTTCCAGCTCCCCCAGGAGATTTTAAGGTGACCGAACACTGAGCCAATCATGGCGCAACTAGAGAACACTACCAACCCTTACGCTCCGTATTTTCCCCTGGCTGCCTCACCACCACAGAAAGCACTGAGCTAGGCTGAAACACCTGCATTTTGGAGCTGCCTTACTCAAGAAAGCAAACAATAGACCATATTTGTTTGTTTTTACATTGTTTGCAAACTGCAAGCATTATTATTATTATTAATGCAAAATAACATGCAAAATAGGCAACAATAACAACAACAGCCATACATTAGAACATATGGCTGAAAGTTACCAGAGTAACATGAAGTAATTAGTAGTAATTACCTATTATTACACAGCATGTAAAATCCCCAATAAAACCCTGTAACTATTTAGATGCCTGCACAACATTCAGACTTCAATCAATCAATCAATTTTATTTTATATAGCCCTTCGTACATCAGCTAATATCTCGAAGTGCTGTACAGACACCCAGCCTAAAACCCCAAACAGCTAGTAATGCAGGTGTAGAAGCACGGTGGCTAGGAAAAACTCCCTAGAAAGGCCAAAACCTAGGAAGAAACCTAGAGAGGAACCAGGCTATGAGGGGTGGCCAGTCCTCTTCTGGCTGTGCCGGGTGGAGATTATAACAGAACTATGCCAAGATGTTCAAAAATGTTCATAAGTGACAAGCATGGTCAAATAATAATCATGAATAATTTTCAGTTGGCTTTTCATAGCCGATCATCAAGAGTTGAAAAACAACAGGTCTGGGACAGGTAGCGGTTCCATAACCGCAGGCAGAACAGCTGAAACTGGAATAGCAGCAAGGCCAGGCGGACTGGGGACAGCAAGGAGTCACCACGGGCGGCAGTCCCGACGCATGGTCCTAGGGCCCAGGTCCTCCGAGAGAAAGAAAGAGAGAAGGAGAAAATTAGAGAGAGCCAAGATTTTCAAAATTTCCATAAATGACAAGCATGGTCAAATAATAATCAGGAATAAATCTCAGTTGGCTTTTCATAGCCGATCATTAAGAGTTGAAAACAGCAGGTCTGGGACAGGTAAGGGTTCCATAACCGCAGGCAGAACAGTTGAAACTGGAATAGCAGCAAGGCCAGGCGGACTGGGGACAGCAAGGAGTCACCACGGCCGGTAGTCCCGACGTATGGTCCTAGGGCTCAGGTCCTCCGAGAGAAAGAAAGAGAGAAGGAGAAAATTAGAGAGAGCCAAGATTTTCAAAATGTTCATAAATGACAAGCATGGTCAAATAATAATCAGGAATAAATCTCAGTTGGCTTTTCATAGCCGATCATTAAGAGTTGAAAACAGCAGGTCTGGGACAGGTAGGGGTTCCGTAACCGCAGGCAGAACAGTTGAAACTGGAATAGCAGCAAGGCCAGGCGGACTGGGGACAGCAAGGTGTCATCATGCCCGGTAGTCCTGACGTATGGTCCTAGGGCTCAGGTTCTCAGAGAGAAAGAGAGAACGAGAGAATTAGAGAGAGCATACTTAAAATTCACACAGGACACTGGATAAGACAGGAGAAGTACTCCAGGTAACCAACTGACCCTAGCCCCCCGACACAAACTACTGCAGCATAAATACTGGAGGCTGAGACAGGAGCGGTCAGGAGACACTGTGGCCCCATCCGAAGAAACCCCCGGACAGGGCCAAATAGGAAGGATATAACCCCACCCACTTTGCCAAAGCACAGCCCCCGCACCACTAGAGGGTAATCCTCAACCACCAACTTACAATCCTGAGACAAGGCCGAGTATAGCCCACAAAGGTCTCCACCACAGCACAAACCAAGGGGGGGCGCCAACCCAGACAGGAAGATCACGTCAGTAACTCAACCCACTCAAGTGACGCACCCCTCCTAGGGACGGCATGAAAGAGCACCAGCAAGCCAGTGACTCAGCCCCTGTAACAGGGTTAGAGGCAGAGAATCCCAGTGGAGAGAGGGGACTTTCGTGTTCCTGTCGACAATAAAACGTATTTAGAAACACACAGCTTCTCCCTTCAGACGACAACAACACTCTGACCTGAGTGGGCGGGTGCAGTGTCCAGATCAGCATTTCCAAGCACTCTGATTGGTTGGGGATGGCAGGGCTATGATGGATGAGGGATAACTAAGGTAGGCTGAGCAGCCAAACTAACGGGACTGAAGGGAAACTGAAGGGACTGTGAGGGGAAGTTAGGTAGAGAGGAGCAGGATGGCCTTCTTTACAGTTACAGTACATACAGAAACATACACCCATGAACAGAAAATCTATAATTTATTGGTGGTTCCCGTGTAATGCAGGCAGTCTGAGCACTCCAGGTTCATCATCTTGTAGTGGCCCTCCTTTCTTCTCAGTAAGGAAGCAAGAGGGCAAAGCTTCTGATCAGAGGAATAACAGTCAGAGGAAAACATGTTGTGTTCAATGATCCTTTCAGTTTGAAGTCTGAACTCAATTCAAGTTACAATTAAAGACCTTAATCAGCAGATGATAGTGTTGAGACTGAGTTTCTGGGTAAAGCTGGATGTAAGTTGGTGTGGAGGGTGATGAAGCCCATGATAAGATACAAGGGCCAACTCACAAACTGCTCCACTGGCCATTGGTTTGTATATGTTGAAGCAGCACCCATCAGTCCCATAACACGGTCTGTAAACATTGGTAGAGGACAGTCCTACTGTAGAGGGGGTCAGGAGATGGTAGAGGACAGTCCTACTGTAGAGGGGGTCAGGAGATGTTAGAGGACAGTCCTACTGTAGAGGGGGTCAGGAGATGGTAGAGGACAGTCCTACTGTAGAGGGGGTCAGGAGATGGTAGAGGACAGTCCTACTGTAGAGGGGGTCAGGAGATGGTAGAGGACAGTTCTACTCTAGAGGGGGTCAGGAGATGGTAGAGGACAGTCCTACTGTAGAGGGGGTAAGGAGATGGTAGAGGACAGTCCTACTGTAGAGGGGGTCAGGAGATGGTAGAGGACAGTCCTACTGTAGAGGGGGTCAGGAGATGGTAGAGGACAGTCCTACTGTAGAGGGTGTCAGGAGATGGTAGAGGACAGTCCTACTGTAGAGGGTGTCAGGAGATGTTAGAGGACAGTCCTACTGTAGATGGGGTCAGGGGATGGTAGAGGACAGTCCTACTGTAGAGGGGGTCAGGAGATGGTAGAGGACAGTCCTACTGTAGAGGGGGTCAGGAGATGGTAGAGGACAGTCCTACTGTAGGGGGGGTCAGGAGATGGTAGAGGACAGCCCTACTGTAGAGGGGGTCAGGAGATGGTAGAGGACAGTCCTACTGTACAGGGGGTCAGGAGATGTTGGAGGACAGTCCTACTGTAGAGGGGGTCAGGAGATGGTAGAGGACAGTCCTACTGTAGAGGGGGTCAGGAGATGGTAGAGGACAGTCCTACTGTAGAGGGGGTCAGGAGATGGTAGAGGACAGTCCTACTGTAGAGGGGGTCAGGAGATGGTAGAGGACAGTCCTACTGTAGAGGGGGTCAGGAGATGGTAGAGGGCAGTCCTACTGTAGAGGGGGTCAGGAGATGTTAGAGGACAGTCCTACTGTAGAGGGGGTCAGGAGATGTTAGAGGACAGTCCTACTGTAGAGGGGGTCAGGAGATGTTAGAGGACAGTCCTACTGTAGAGGGGGTCAGGAGATGGTAGAGGACAGTCCTACTGTACAGGGGGTCAGGAGATGGTAGAGGACAGTCCTACTGTAGAGGGGTTCAGGATATGGTAGAGGACAGTCCTACTGTAGAGGGGGTCAGGAGATGTTAGAGGACAGTCCTACTGTAGAGGGGGTCAGGAGATGTTAGAGGACAGTCCTACTGTAGAGGGGGTCAGGAGATGGTAGAGGACAGTCCTACTGTAGAGGGGGTCAGGAGATGGTAGAGGTCAGTCCTACTGTAGAGGGGGTCAGGAGATGGTAGAGGACAGTCCTACTGTAGATGAGGTCAGGAGATGTTAGAGGACAGTCCTACTGTAGAGGGGGTCAGGAGATGGTAGAGGACAGTCCTACTGTAGAGGGGGTCAGGAGATGGTAGAGGACAGTCCTACTGTAGAGGGGGTCAGGAGATGTTGGAGGACAGTCCTACTGTAGAGGGGGTCAGGAGATGGTAGAGGACAGTCCTACTGTAGAGGGGGTCAGGAGATGGTAGAGGACAGTCCTACTGTAGAGGGGGTCAGGAGATGGTAGAGGACAGTCCTACTGTAGAGGGGGTCAGGAGATGGTAGAGGACAGTCCTACTGTAGAGGGGGTCAGGAGATGGTAGAGGGCAGTCCTACTGTAGAGGGGGTCAGGAGATGTTAGAGGACAGTCCTACTGTAGAGGGGGTCAGGAGATGTTAGAGGACAGTCCTACTGTAGAGGGGGTCAGGAGATGTTAGAGGACAGTCCTACTGTAGAGGGGGTCAGGAGATGGTAGAGGACAGTCCTACTGTACAGGGGGTCAGGAGATGGTAGAGGACAGTCCTACTGTAGAGGGGTTCAGGATATGGTAGAGGACAGTCCTACTGTAGAGGGGGTCAGGAGATGTTAGAGGACAGTCCTACTGTAGAGGGGGTCAGGAGATGTTAGAGGACAGTCCTACTGTAGAGGGGGTCAGGAGATGGTAGAGGACAGTCCTACTGTAGAGGGGGTCAGGAGATGGTAGAGGTCAGTCCTACTGTAGAGGGGGTCAGGAGATGGTAGAGGACAGTCCTACTGTAGATGAGGTCAGGAGATGTTAGAGGACAGTCCTACTGTAGAGGGGGTCAGGAGATGGTAGAGGACAGTCCTACTGTAGAGGGGGTCAGGAGATGGTAGAGGACAGTCCTACTGTAGAGGGGGTCAGGAGATGGTAGAGGACAGTCCTACTGTAGAGGGGGTCAGGAGATGGTAGAGGACAGTCCTACTGTAGAGGGGGTCAGGAGATGGTAGAGGACAGTCCTACTGTAGAGGGGGTCAGGAGATGGTAGAGGACAGTCCTACTGTAGAGGGGGTCAGGAGATGGTAGAGGGCAGTCCTACTGTAGAGGGGGTCAGGAGATGTTAGAGGACAGTCCTACTGTAGAGGGGGTCAGGAGATGTTAGAGGACAGTCCTACTGTAGAGGGGGTCAGGAGATGTTAGAGGACAGTCCTACTGTAGAGGGGGTCAGGAGATGGTAGAGGACAGTCCTACTGTACAGGGGGTCAGGAGATGGTAGAGGACAGTCCTACTGTAGAGGGGTTCAGGATATGGTAGAGGACAGTCCTACTGTAGAGGGGGTCAGGAGATGTTAGAGGACAGTCCTACTGTAGAGGGGGTCAGGAGATGTTAGAGGACAGTCCTACTGTACAGGGGGTCAGGAGATGTTGGAGGACAGTCCTACTGTAGAGGGGGTCAGGAGATGGTAGAGGACAGTCCTACTGTAGAGGGGGTCAGGAGATGGTAGAGGACAGTCCTACTGTAGAGGGGGTCAGGAGATGGTAGAGGACAGTCCTACTGTAGAGGGGGTCAGGAGATGGTAGAGGACAGTCCTACTGTAGAGGGGGTCAGGAGATGGTAGAGGACAGTCCTACTGTAGAGGGGGTCAGGAGATGGTAGAGGACAGTCCTACTGTAGAGGGGGTCAGGAGATGGTAGAGGGCAGTCCTACTGTAGAGGGGGTCAGGAGATGTTAGAGGACAGTCCTACTGTAGAGGGGGTCAGGAGATGTTAGAGGACAGTCCTACTGTAGAGGGGGTCAGGAGATGTTAGAGGACAGTCCTACTGTAGAGGGGGTCAGGAGATGGTAGAGGACAGTCCTACTGTACAGGGGGTCAGGAGATGGTAGAGGACAGTCCTACTGTAGAGGGGTTCAGGATATGGTAGAGGACAGTCCTACTGTAGAGGGGGTCAGGAGATGTTAGAGGACAGTCCTACTGTAGAGGGGGTCAGGAGATGTTAGAGGACAGTCCTACTGTAGAGGGGGTCAGGAGATGTTAGAGGACAGTCCTACTGTAGAGGGGGTCAGGAGATGGTAGAGGACAGTCCTACTGTACAGGGGGTCAGGAGATGGTAGAGGACAGTCCTACTGTAGAGGGGTTCAGGATATGGTAGAGGACAGTCCTACTGTAGAGGGGGTCAGGAGATGTTAGAGGACAGTCCTACTGTAGAGGGGGTCAGGAGATGTTAGAGGACAGTCCTACTGTAGAGGGGGTCAGGAGATGGTAGAGGACAGTCCTACTGTAGAGGGGGTCAGGAGATGGTAGAGGTCAGTCCTACTGTAGAGGGGGTCAGGAGATGGTAGAGGACAGTCCTACTGTACAGGGGGTCAGGAGATGTTAGAGGACAGTCCTACTGTAGAGGGGGTCAGGAGATGGTAGAGGACAGTCCTACTGTAGAGGGGGTCAGGAGATGGTAGAGGACAGTCCTACTGTAGAGGGGGTCAGGAGATGGTAGAGGACAGTCCTACTGTAGAGGGGGTCAGGAGATGGTAGAGGACAGTCCTACTCCTACTTGAAGAGGATAATTCCTTGCTCCCAAGGTCAAAGGTGAATGAAACATTGGAGTTGGTACCTGGTGAGCAGAAAATCCCTGTAGAGAGAAGGTAGCCGGCCAGGCAGAGACAGCAAAGGCGGTTCGTCATTCCAGTTCCTTGTCGTTTAACATAGGATCGTTTAACATAGGATTTGGATATTGTATTGATGGTATTAATTGAGAACATGGTTCATATTTGTATTTGTTATTTCCTATAACTCTTTTTAATCATATTGTGGGTCATTTAAATTGTTTTGAGGGGCTTTGTTATTGTGAAACACTGTCTATTTGTCCTATTCTCTATTCTATTATATTGTGAAATGTTTTAATCATTTTGAAAGTCATTTTATTTCACTAATTCCTATTCATTCATCTATTTGGTCTTTTCATAATATTAATATATTTCAACATTGGTGCCCTATTCTATTAGCTGTTGATCTTAAAGCCTCTTTTTAAATTGTAATGTTATATCTTATTGTTATTTATTATATGACACATTGAGAATGTATGGCAGAGCTGTTTCCATCTGAACCAGGGGAGCCACAGCAAATATATCGCCTGTAGGACGTCCAGCCCTGGCGTCCCCTTTCCTTTCACCCTGAGATCCAGAGCGGTCAATAAAGCCAACACCTCAGACCCTCAACACGTCTCCTCTTTTAAGGCGCCAGAACACAACACAACACACCTTCCGACATAGGCGCAACACGCCGGCTACATAGGCAATTTGCAACATAAATACATTGTCACAAAATAGCTTTACATTATTTATCCCATACAAAGATGATCGTTTGCGGTGGACATAAATCAAGTAGTCTTTGAAGATAATCGACAACCTTCTCACTCAGCTAAGGAACAGGTTCAAGGTCCACGAAAGGCTTATGTTCCTTACCCTCCTTGACCCAACAGTTCCCCAGATATTGGGAAACCTTCCTCAATACTGTGCTCACAATTCTCGAGGAAAGTCCAGGAACACCACTGGACAGGCCCGACTGCCAGCCTTGGCTTTGATCTCAATGGAGAAAGTACTTCTCTCGGATATTAAATCAAAAGGACAAACTATATGACCCTGCCATTGCACATTTCATGAAGAAGGACCGGAGGATAGACTTTGTTTTCAAATGATCATTATCTGAAGAGTTGCACAGCTTTTTTTTATTGCATTGCAGTTCATTTGCTGTTGCTATTCATCTTTTTGATATAATGCATGTGAAACATTTTTGCATTTGAACTTCAGAACACCAGTTATTGAACGTAATAATATATGTTTGTAATGGGAAGTAATTGCGGGTTTGTTCATTTCGTGTTGGAATTGCTTAATGGTTGTGTTAGTGTATTGTTATGATTGGGGTCTACTGGTTTATTATTTGTAGTGAAATGGACTGCTTATTCTTTAACATTTGAAGCTGTGTGTGACTGCTGTTCCTGTCGGTGCTCTCTTTCAACGTGGTGCTGAAATAGCCGGGGTGACGCGCCTGTTTTCTTTCCGCTGACTCGCAGTAACTGTCCGTGGTCCTGAATCAGTAGTTAGGTCTGTGTGTGGTTGGATTTATCCAGACTTGACTTCTGGAACTGTTTCTGTGAAACGATGTAAGGCTTTTTGGCCATATATATCACGGTGAAAGAATGCATTTCCAAAGAGTAACCTAAACAACGCAATTGTAATATGGCTATTTGTCCTGGCTTGGTTCCCCTGTGATTTACACGCACTGTTACTGTCCATGTGTCACTGTTGTGTCTGTGTGCTGTCTCTGTGTGAGCTGCAGCCCGAAGCACGGCTCAGGCGTGTTTGATTTTGTCATAAAAATGCATTGCTTCTCCTGCACTAGAGTCTGAAATAGAATGGTCCGATTACACAATATAATGTCAGGCGCATTAAAGGGGAACACTAGGATTTAGAACGCCAGCTAACTGTAAATCGCCATATTGGCATTGTTGCATCACTGGCAGGAGAGTAGCTCCGAGTCTGAGAATGAGTTTATGGCAGGGGATGAAATAACTTTAGTTAGGGAGCAAATAAACCTACTGAAGCCGTTCATGTTTGAGCCGATCGTTGCCCCAGACCAGAGATCGATCTCGTAGCAGTAAGAACACAGATATGCCGCCTGAAACACCTCAGCTAGAGGGTCGGAGTAGCGGTGACACAAACTGGTGTGAGTGCGGATACTGACAGATAATGGCTAGGGAGTATGAGTGTGTGAGTTGTAGAGAGATAGTGGGGATACAGTCCCAGTCGATGGTGGCTGTTTTACATCCAGTCAGAGGTTCCTGTCAATCTGTCTGGATGGCAAAGTATTGGACTAAACCTTATGAAGGACTTCCTGGCAGAAGAAGTTACTCGACCAGTCAGCAGCAGGTATGCCAGTTAAATTTTTTCCGAAATGTTGCTGGATTATAAATTGTTTAAAGCTAACATCAGTAGTGGGTGAGTGCTCAATATATATATAGAATCATTAACCTATGACGATAATTACTATAAGCTCTGTTTGGCTCGATGGTAACGCATTGGCCTTTTGATTAGATGCCGAAGTTGGAATCGCACACAGCATCATGATTCTTTAAATCTCATTCTAACCAATGATGGGGGCGTGCTCAACATGAATACAATAGGATTTAGTTTCGTTATCAGACTAATTTTTCTTATGATTTTGTTTGCAGAGCATACAGGCTGGCAGCTTATCACTAGTTCACCCTACTATGGGCACAAGGGAGAATTGGACGAGGTGTACGGCGTGTCATTTCTTCCATAAAGCGAGCATACCTAGAAGCAAGTGGCATTTACATTGACTTTGAGCTGGAATAAAACCAGTTCATTTATTAAATCTAGCCTGCTGTATTATTTTCAAGACATGGGCCTAATGTCTGTGTAAAAATAATATTAGTTAGCTTGTCCACTATAATAACAGGTTCAAGTGTAACCAGAGAAACTTGCTTTGAAGATAAAACTACTTTCAACACGCACTAACCCCCTGTCCCTGTTGCTATAGTGACTTCAACTAGCTTTGGCTGCCATCTATTGGAAAGGAAAGGTAACTACACTGGGAAGCCAGAGTCAAAGGAGACTTTAATAATATATGCCATTTAGCAGATGTCTTTATCCAAAGCGAACTGGGTTACATGGTAGTGGAAACAGATCATAGAAACAGGATTACAGCTAGACATAGTAAATTACAGGGTTATTAAGGTGTTTTTACAAGTTCCATTAAAACAAGAGGATTCACATGAAAGGATTGTGATTGCAAGTCTTTGCCTCATGTATAATATCAATGCAACAGTAGCTTACCTTATAGCTTACCTTACAATCAGCAGTTGCTACATCCATTTTTGTACCTAATGATATGTAACCATTGATTATAGAAGAATGTAACTTATAAATGCCTCATTCCTACCGGAACAGAACCCAAAATATGCTTGTTTTACTCCAATATTTGTAAACAAAGGAAATGTAAACAAACACAATATAGCCTCAAAGGCCACAATCAACAGCTTGATCCACTCTATGGGAAGAAGATGTGTCGTGCTGCATAAGACAGCACAGGACTGGTTCTCTGATCCACTCTATGGGAAGAAGATGTGTCGTGCTGCATAAGACAGCACAGGACTGGTTCTCTGATCCACTCTATGGGAAGAAGATGTGTCGTGCTGCATAAGACAGCACAGGACTGGTTCTCTGATCCACTCTATGGGAAGAAGATGTGTCGTGCTGCATAAGACAGCACAGGACTGGTTCTCTGATCCACTCTATGGGAAGAAGATGTGTCGTGCTGCATAAGACAGCACAGGACTGGTTCTCTGATCCACTCTATGGGAAGAAGATGTGTCGTGCTGCATAAGACAGCACAGGACTGGTTCTCTGATCCACTCTATGGGAAGAAGATGTGTCGTGCTGCATAAGACAGCACAGGACTGGTTCTCTGATCCACTCTATGGGAAGAAGATGTGTCGTGCTGCATAAGACAGCACAGGACTGGTTCTCTGATCCACTCTATGGGACGAAGATGTGTCGTGCTGCATAAGACAGCACAGGACTGGTTCTCTGATCCACTCTATGGGAAGAAGATGTGTCGTGCTGCATAAGACAGCACAGGACTGGTTCTCTGATCCACTCTATGGGAAGAAGATGTGTCGTGCTGCATAAGACAGCACAGGACTGGTTCTCTGATCCACTCTATGGGAAGAAGATGTTTCACCCGTTTCTTTTGGTTAGAAGGTGCACATCTGTATTCCAGTCATGTGTAATCCATAGATTAGAGCCTAATTTATTTATTTCAGTTGACTGATTTCCTTATATGAACTGTAACTCAGTAAAGTCTGAAATTGTTTCATGTTGTGTTTATATTTTTGTTCAGTACATTTCTATGGCTGGTTGTGACTGTCTGTTTGCCTTTTGCAGATTTCAAAATACAATCTTGGGAAAAATGTAGTTTGGAAAACAAATGTCTACTGCTGAAAAGAGAAGACTAATCTGTATGTAGAAACAATACCAAAAAAATAAATCAATATCAACTCCCAATTTCTAGCTAACAGCAGCACTGTTTTTCAAAGTCGCTCATCTTGAGATGGACTATTGCCACAGCAAGTACATTGGCCATCACCATTTTTTTATTGTCTTCACTACTATTATACAATGTAGAAAATAGTAAAAATAAAGAAAAACCCTGGAATGAGAAGGTGTCCAAGCTTTTTACTGGTACTGTACATTTTGGATTTGTGTGCCCATGAAAACTATACTCACACCGTAACAAAAGGAAACACTAAATGTTAACTTCTTATGGCTGCAGGGGCAGTTTTGAGTAGCTTGGATGAAAGGTGCCCAAAGTAAACGGCCTGCTCCTCAGTCCTAGTTACTAATATATGCATATTATTATTAGTATTGGATAGAAAACACTCTGAAGTTTCTAAAACTGTTTGAATTATGTCTGTGAGTATAACAGAACTCATATGGCAGCCAAAAACCTGAGAAAAAATCCAAACAGGAAGTGGAAATTCTGAGGCTGGTCGAGTTTCAACCAAGATCCCATTGAAAGCACAGCGAGATATGAATGAGTATTCACTTCCTACGGCTTCCACTAGATGTCAAAAGTCTGTAGAACTTTGTCTGATGACTATACTGTGAAGGGGGGCCGAAGGAGACAGGAATGAGTCACCACTGCCATGAGGTGAACATTCTTTGACCACGCACGCTCACATGAGAGGCAGCTCCGTTCCATCGCTCATCTGAAGTCAATGTAATTCTCCGGTTGGAATGTTATTCAAGATATATTTTAACAACATTCTAAAGATTGATTCAATACATCGTTTGACATGTTTCTACTGACTGTTACGGAACTTTTGGGCATTTCGTCACGTTTTAGTGAACGCGCATTGTGACTTTGGAATTGTTTACCAAACGCGCTAACCAAAGTAACTAATTGGACATAAATAACGGACATTATCGAACAAATCAACCATTTATTGTGGACCTGGGATTCCTGGGAGTGCATTCTGATGAAGATCATCAAAGGTAAGGGAATATTTATCATGTAATTTCTGGTTTCTGTTGACTCCAACATGGCGGCTAATTTGACTATTGTTCTGAGCTCCGTCTCAGATTATTGCATGGTTTGCTTTTTCCGTAAAGTTTTTTTGAAATCTGACACAGCGGTGGCATTAAGGAGAGGTATATCTATAATTCCAGGTGTATAACTTGTATTATCATCCACATTAATGATGAGTATTTCTGTTGAAACGATGTGGCTATGCACTATCACTGGATGTTTTTGGAACTAGTGAATGTAACGCGCCAATGTAAACTCAGATTTTTTTATATAAATATGAACTTTATCAAACAAAACATACATGTATTGAGTAACATGAAGTCCTATGAGTGTCATCTGATGAAGATCATCAAAGGTTAGTGATTCATTTTATCTCTATTTGTGCTTTTTGTGACTGCTATCTTTCGCTGGAAAAATGCCTGTGCTTTTTGTGGTTTGGTGTGACCTAACATAATCGTTTGTAGTGCTTTCGCTGAAAAGCATATTTGAAATCGGACACTTTGGTGGGATTAACAACAATATTACCTTTAAAATGGTATAAGACACATGTATGTTTGAGGAATTTTAATTATGAGATTTCTGTTTTTTGAATTTGGCACCCTGCACTTTCACTGGCTGTTGTCATATCATCCCGTTACCGGGATTGCAGCCATAAGAAGTTGTTTAAGTAAGCCTAGTTACAGTTCATTTCCAAAATCGCCATACAATGAACTGTCCGAGCAAGATCCAGGATTCTTACCGGGTTCAAGTTCAATGTCTCATTTAACTGATAAATGCTCAATATATGATAGAACAACAAACACGGCCATAAATGCAAGAAATGTTGTGTTTTGTGTCACATGATATTGAACAAATTTGACAAGACACCAACAATGAGAAAGGGTTCAAGAGTTTGTTAAATTAACGTGTGAATTTTATTGAACGTTCCTTATATCAATTACTAGTTATCAACAGCTGTATCTGTAAGTTGTCCACAGCAGGAAATCCTCACTGGTACTCTATCTTATAGAAAGACCCTTAGGCGATGTCAGAGGTGTTACTGTGTTTCCCAGCGTTATACCTATCGCTGACATTGCCATTCGATGCACTGAGTCACATTAGCAGAAATCTCATGCAGCCGTTTGACCAAAGTTAATAACTATCGATTTTGGTTTTAAATATCAAGTTAAGAATATATCAGAAGCATTCGATTTTGTAATCACATACATTTTGAATTTGTGTTCCCATGAAAACTATTCACACCGTAACATAAGGAAACACTAAATGTTAAGTAAGCCTAGTTACAGTGCATTTCCAAAATCGCCATACAAACTGTCCGAGCAAGAAATGTAGTGTTTTATGTCACACGATATTGAACAAATTTGAAAAGACACCAACAATGAGAAAGGGTTAAACAGAGTTGGTTAAATTAACTCGTGAATTTTATTGAATATTCCTTATATCAATTACTAGTTATCAACAGCTGTATCTGTAAGTTAGCAGAAATCTCATGCATCCGTTTGACAAGGTTGAACATAGGAATGTGTGTTGTAATACACAGTACACCTCCATTAGGATGAGATCAATCCTTATTCTTTCATTTAATCATTTTCAATGTGTCATTATTTCTATATAGTCTACACTTTCTCCTTCTGAACTTCTAACACCGGTAGGATGGGTGTGACTTTGTGACAATGACCACAAGAACAGCCACTCGGAGACTTGATGCAGGTACACCTCTCACATTGCCTGAACAAAGACAATGATTTTCTATAGAGTTCTGATTTAATCTAGGCCCACATTTTTATTAAGATACGTCGGGGTGGACAAATTAACAATCGGCTTTACACAAGGCTAAGAGTTTTAATACAAAGCCAATGAACCACACATCTCAGTTGGCTCTACTCAGTAAACACAAACATTCCTACAACGTTGGGAAGCTTAATGTTCAAATGGAGACAACATTTTTGGTTTCCAGATAATGTTAGCAGGACAACATTCCATGACTGACTTATGTTGGAACCCCCTGCCATCCATCCTATTTTTCCTTCATGAATCTTCGCTCGTTTGGGAGTACATCTTCTCCTTTTGCAATCTTATCCAGAATCGTAAACTCTGCCTTCATTTTCTTCAACTCTACGATCCGATCCTCGAAGCCTGGCTTGCGTTCGGCCTCCTCTGTGCGAATGATTATCTCAATGTACTCCATAGCGGAGAGAGAGCTTGGTTTCAGGGCAACATCATTAAGTCTCTTGAGACAGTCAGAAGACTTCTTGATCAAATTCATCAGTGCATCCTTGATCATTTGAAACTCATCCTCAAGCTTCTCCAGCATCTTCTTGGTTTCCATAGACTTGTCAAACGCCTTCATGAAGTTGTCCTTCATTCCTTGAACAGTCTTTTTCTCAGTCTTTGTTTCATATGTCAACAAGACGTGTTCCCTGTCGTGGTCAGTGGAAGAGCATTTTCCTGGACATATGGTACAGTTGCCATCATCATCCATCACGGCACAACTTTTGATGTCATCCTCATTTGGGAGTAAGCAGCAGGTGTGACATGTAAAATTGCATACCTTGCAGTTTGTTGCAAAGTCTTGGGATAATTTGCTTCTCTTCACCTGTAGCACATTTACCTCAGTCTCAAAATTTTTGTTCTGTTTCATGTTCTCGTCCTCGTTCTCCAGACACTGTTTGAAGCTTTTGATCTCACTTAGCTTTGACAGTCCTGCTGTGATCTGAGGGGTCAGGCATGTCATGGTCTTCTCCAGAAGCTCACGTTCTTCCAGAACTTCCTTTGTCAGGGTCAGATCTTTACTCTCAATGCTTTCCAGTGCTTGGAAAAATTTCTTCATCTCCTTGAATGTTGACCTCCATTGCTCTGGACACTGGGCCTTATGATCCTCATCAGTATCATCCTCTTCAGAGCTGCTCTCCGTCTCCTTTGAGAACAGAAATGAACTGTTGAATTTGAAATGGGTTGGTAGCCCCTTCTTGTCTTTCTTACAGGGCAGATTTGCAGCTTTGATGGCCTCTAGCACCGGTATGTTCTTCCCATCAACAAATGTCACAAGCATCAGGATGTTTTCAGCAACATCCTTTCCAAAGATGGACAGGATGGAATCAAAGATGTATCTCTGGGAAGGACTGAGACGAACAAGTGTTGCCTGCAATACAAAGCAGACTGCATCAATGTGATTAATCCCTAAAGGGTTACACAAGAAATCCTTCATCTTTTGGGTGACCAATTTATCATTAGCCATTCCTCTGGTGTCTCCAAACCCTGGTGTGTCAATGATGGTCAGAGAATAAGGAATCTGAAAGCCTGGCTGGTTGTAAAGCTCGTATGATGTCACAACCACAGTCTGGCTCTCAGCCTGTGACCTATTGGTCACCTCATGGATGAGCTTAAAGCGGTAACTGTCTTCCCACTTTACCCCAAGAATGTAGTTTATCATGACATTGACCAGAGTTGTTTTTCCTCCACCTGTGGCCCCCAGAAGCAATATCACCTTGTTATTCCCTTGCTCAACTTTCTTCCCAAATCTGTACTGGTCAAAACTGTCACTTACAACCAACTTCTGTTCCAAATTCAGCCAGTGGATTGAGGGGTTTCCCTTTTCCACCTTCTGGGATTTTTTGAGGAATTCCTCACTTTTTGTTATGGTTGATTTGCTCGTCTTCGGTCGGGCATCAGAGACCCCAAGGGTAGTCAGCACAGTCTCAGGACTGGGTAGACTATTCCCTGCTTCGCCACAGTTAGCAGCGACTCTGATGCTGTATGCAGTGTCAGCCTCTAGTCCTTCCAGTGTACCCTCTCTAGTGGTGGTTTTGATGGTGTGCCACATCTGATTGTCTATAGCCTTTACACTCTTTCTGTATTCAACCACATAACCAATGACTTCAACATCATCTCCCACCATGGTAGGAATGTCCCAGTTCACTCTGATACTTCCCGATTCTATCCTCTTCTCTGTGGGTGGTCCAGGGGGGCTACATGGGCGGGTCCTGAAGTATTCTGTCCAGTCACTGGAGAGGCTCACACCAGGTCTACACACTGCCTTGCAGCTAAAGCGGTACTTTTTGTAAGGGTCCAAACGACTGATGGTGACCTGGTTAGTTGTAGCATCCGATTTGACCTCAATCCACTCAGAGTCAGCCTGCTCAGCCTGGTACAAAACCTGGTACGACTCCACAGAGGTTAAACCAAGGTTGGGAGGGTTGACTTGCAAGTGGACACAGTCATGCTCCAGACTCTTGATGGTTGGAACACCTGGCTTTGATGGCAGCTCAAACTGTGGACTCAAAAGTGTCCCTCTTTCATAGACATGGATGGAGGACGCAGTGAGGAGTTTGTTTGGAATTGATGCAATGCAGAATGCAATATTTTCTTTGCCTTCGTTTGACTTTTTGAAGTCTAGGAACAGATTTATGGTTTGCCTGCTTAGGGTCGTTACCTCCCCTGAGCGAAACCACTTTTCTGCTGCAGTCTTCCCGGCTGCGTTGGGGTTGTAAGGTATCAGTGAAAAATCACTCTTAGATTCTTCCAGCAAGTAGTTCTCCAAGACTACCACATACTCTTCTTTCTCGTTCAAATAGGAAAATGCAAAACACACAACATAATCATTAGCTTGACCAAGCACTTTTCCATCCAATTCACTGCTTGAGTACACAACTTCTACCTCTTCCATTATGACAAGGTAAGAGCGGACAACATTCATCTCTCTCTGTCTGTCGTCCAGGTACGTGATCATGAGGTCATTCTGGAATGGAGAACGTTCTTTGCTGTTCAGCATTTCAATCAGCACTTCCTCCTCCATTCCTCCTCCTCTTATGTTGGGAAGAACCTTGCAGAGACCTTTCTGGAACACCAGCTTGTACTCTGAGCACAAGTCCCTGAACTTGTTGAGCTTGGCTTTGAGTTCAGGGAACTTGATAGCCTTGTCTTCCTTCATCATGTCCTGGCATTGTAGATCAGTATTGTCCAGTCCGTCCAAGAGTCGCTGTGCTCGACGCACCAGGCTAACACTGATCTGCCTGACTAGCTGGGCAGCTGCAGAGTCCAGTTTCTTAAGAGGGTAGAGCCAGACGGTCATGGGCACAGCATGTTCTCCGTTCTCCCCTAGTCGACTTGGCAGGCCAGCATACACCTTGATGGCATCTTCAAATGTGACAGGGTTGTTTTCTAGTGCAAAATCACCATGGAAAGTGCAGTCGAATTTATTGGCCTGTCTCTTCTCTTCCTCACTCATCTTCAAATTTCCCTTCCCTTCTATTGACATTTGAGGGATCTTTTTTATTGTGACCTGCAGGTTTCCCTGGATGTCCTGGTGGTTTTCTCCTGTAGAAACCTCTTGGTCAAAAACGAAAAAGGCCTGTGCTCCGTAGAGCAGGGCAGTCACCACATGGGTTGCAGAGCCCTCTTGTAAGACATTACAGTGTTTCACATTTCCTGCCCCCAGGTGGTCCATGGTCAACTGCTTGAAGCGAGTGGTGGTACGGTACTGCAGAGAAACCCTAGACTGACGCTTTGAGGTCTTTTTGTCATGTAGGAATTCAGCAGAACCCTTCACACTGACTAAGCCACCAAGAAAACTGGCCTCAAGAGATGCAGACACATTCAAAGCTTCTGACTTGGCTTCACTTGAGTCTGAAGCAATGATTTTGAAGTCAGTGTTTGGTTGTGGACGGACATTGATGTGTTTCTGCAGCATCTCAGAATCCCAGAGAGTGATACCTGCAGTTTAAAGAGAATGACCAAATAACGTTATTGTGAAAATAATACTCCAACGTGTACATGTGTAAATATTTCTATACGTAAACATGGTTTCATTCAAATAACTAATTAAAGGTAAATATTTAACTCAAAGTAAATATTCTAGGTGTCAACCTAGAACCTCTCAACCTCTGAAAAGGCTTCAGTAGGTGTGTGAATGTATGTGTGTGTGTTTGCATGTGTTCATGGTAGAGTAATGGTAGAGTACGCAGTAAAGCAAGTACTTCCAAGATGGCGTAGCAGTCGGACGTGTGTTTGTCTTGTCCCGTCTTGTCCCGCGTAAATAGTCCTCGTTTTTTTTTTTTCGTATGCATTTCGTATATATTTTAATTTCACTTTCCATTTAGGAACTGAATATACATTCCGCCTCACCCAATGTGGTACGGATCTGCTATTTCTTTTATACTTTAGAACCGTAACCCCAATCAGAAGCTAGCCAGATAACTAGCTACTAGCTAGTAGTCAGTTAGCCACTGCTGCGGTCTTCACCCTTAACTCGGACACCAGCCAGCTTCAGCTCGGGCCAATACCTGCCAGTCTGCAAGCGCGATATCAACCCAGAGCATATAGGACTGATTTTTCACTACCACATCACCAGATTTTTTTTTCTACTTCATCACCGGATTTCAGCCGCAGGCTCTGGACATCTGCACCTTGATTTCGCAGCTAGCTAGCTGCAAACCGTGTGACTATTGGCTTACGTCGATCCCGGAGCAAACGTAATTTATTCCGGAGCCAGCCAGCTGAGGAGTTCCATCAGCCATTCCTGGGCTACAGTCACCTATCCGGACCCGTTTTTTTGTTGTTGTTGCTGCAGATACGGAGCCCCACCGGGCCTTCACGACTGACTGGTGGCGTTATCTGCCCGAGGGAGTTATCCAACTGGCACCCCCGTCCCGACGTTACCTGAACGCTCATCTGGGGCCCGCTAATCGTTAGCTGTCTTATCGGCTGCTATCTGAATAAGTATATCGGACAATTATTATTATTATTATTATTATTTATTTATTTTATTTTTTCTTGGGTCACTATATCTATTTTGCCAATTTGGATTGATCCCCTCTACCACACGGAACCCCACTAACCTACCGACGGAAACGCTATCTTGATATGCTATCTTGCTATGCTATCTTGCTACCGATAGCCATCTACCCGGCCTGCTGTCTGGATCGCCGTGACCCCAACCAACCTCTACTCACTGGACCCTTATTGATCACTCGATTAAGCATGCCTCTCCTTAATGTAAATATGCCTTGTCCATTGTTGTTCTGGTTAGTGTTTATTGGCTTATTTCACTGTAGAACCTCTAGCCCTGCTCACTATACCATATCCAACCTCTCAGTTCCACCACCCACATATGCGATGACATCACCTGGTTTCAATGATGTTTCTAGAGACAATATCTCTCTCATCATCACTCAATACCTAGGTTTACCTCCACTGTATTCACATCCTACCATACCTTTGTCTGTACATTATTCCTTTAAGCTATTTTATCGCCCCCAGAAACTTCCTTTTACTCTCTGCTCTAGAAGTCCTAGACGACCAATTCTCATAGCTTTTAGCCGTACCCTTATCCTACTCCTCCTCTGTTCCTCTGGTGATGTAGAGGTGAATCCAGGCCCTGCAGTACCTAGCTCCACTCCTATTCCCCAGGCGCTCTCTTTTGATGACTTCTGTAACCGTAATAGCCTTGGCTTCATGCATGTTAACATTAGAAGCCTCCTCCCTAAGTTTGTTTTGTTCACTGCTTTAGCACACTCTGCCAACCCTGATGTTTTAGCCGTGTCTGAATCCTGGCTTAGAAAGACCACCAAAAATTCTGACATTTTCATCCCCAACTACAAGATTTTCAGACAAGATAGAACGGCCAAAGTGGGCGGTGTTGCAATCTACTGCAAAGATTGCCTGCAGAGTTCTGTTTTACTATCCAGGTCTGTTCCCAAACAATTTGAACTTCTACTTTTAAAAATCCACCTCTCTAAAAACAAGTCTCTCACCGTTGCCGCCTGCTATAGACCACCCTCTGCCCCCAGCTGTGCTCTGGACACTATATGTGAACTGATTGCCCCCCATCTATCTTCAGAGCTCGTGCTGCTAGGCGACCTAAATTTGAACATGCTCAACACCCCAGCCACCCTACAATCTAAGCTTGATGCCCTCAATCTCACACAAATTATCAATGAACGTACCAGGTACCACCCCAATTCCGTAAACACGGGTACCCTCATAGATATCATCCTAACAAACTTGCCCTCCAAATACACCTCTGCTGTTTTCAACCAAGATCTCAGCGATCACTGCCTCATTGCCTGCATCCGTAATGGGTCAGCGGTCAAACGACCTCCACTCATCACTGTCAAACGCTCCCTGAAACACTTCAGCGAGCAGGCCTTTCTAATCGACCTGGCCGAGGTATCCTGGAAGGATATTGATCTCATCCCGTCAGTAGAGGATGCCTGGTCATTTTTTAAAAATGCCTTCCTCACCATCTTGAATAAGCATGCCCCTTTCAAGAAATTTAGAACCAGGAACAGATATAGCCCTTGGTTCTCTCCTGACCTGACTGCCCTTAACCAACAGAAAAACATCCTATGGCGTTCTCCATTAGCATCGAACAGCCCCCGTGATATGCAACTTTTCAGGGAAGCCAGAAACCAATATACACAGGCAGTTAGAAAAGCCAAGGCTAGCTTTTTCAAGCAGAAATTTGCTTCCTGCAACACAAATTCAAAAAAGTTCTGGGACACTGTAAAGTCCATGGAGAATAAGAACACCTCCTCCCAGCTTCCAACTGCTCTGAAGATAGGAAACACTGTCACCACCGACAAATCCACTATAATTGAGAATTTCAATAAGCATTTTTCTACGGCTGGCCATGCTTTCCACCTGGCTACCCCTACCCCGGACAACAGCACTGCCCTCCCCTCTGCTACTCGCCCAAGCCTTCCCCATTTCTCTTTCTCCCAAATACAGTCAGCTGATGTTCTAAAAGAGATGCAAAATCTGGACCCTTACAAATCAGCCGGGCTAGATAATCTGGACCCTTTCTTTCTGAAACTATCTGCTGAAATTGTTGCCACCCCTATTCCCAGCCTCTTCAACCTCTCTTTCGTGTCGTCTGAGATTCCCAAAGATTGGAAAGCAGCTGCGGTTATCCCCCTCTTCAAAGGGGGGGACACTCTTGACCCTAACAGCTACAGACCTATATCTATCCTACCCTGCCTTTCTAAGGTCTTCGAAAGCCAAGTCAACAAACAGATTACCGACCATTTCGAATCCCACCATACCTTCTCCGCTATGCAATCTGGTTTCAGAGCTGGTCATGGGTGCACCTCAGCCACGCTCAAGGTCATAAACGATATCTTAACCGCCATCGATAGGAAACAATACTGTGCAGCCGTATTCATTGACCTGGCCAAGGCTTTTGACTCTGTCAATCACCACATCCTCATCGGCAGACTCGACAGCCTTGGTTTCTCTAATGATTGCCTCGCCTGGTTCACCAACTACTTCTCTGATCGAGTTCAGTGTGTCAAATCGGAGGGTCTGTTGTCCGGGCCTCTGGCAGTCTCTATGGGGGTGCCACAGGGTTCAATTCTTGGACCGACTCTCTTCTCTGTATACATCAATGATGTCGCTCTTGCTGCTGGTGATTCTCTGATCCACCTCTACGCAGACGACACTATTCTGTATACTTCTGGCCCTTCTTTTGACACTGTGTTAACAACCCTCCAGGCGAGCTTCAATGCCATACAACTCTCCTTCCGTGGCCTCCAATTGCTCTTAAAATACAAGTAAAACTAAATGCATGCTCTTCAACCGATCGCTGCCTGCACCTGCCCGCCTGTCCAACATCACTACTCTGGACGGCTCTGACTTAGAATATGTGGACAACTACAAATACCTAGGTGTCTGGTTAGACTGTAAACTCTCCTTCCAGACTCACATCAAACATCTCCAATCCAAAGTTAAATCTAGAATTGGCTTCCTATTCCGCAACAAAGCATCCTTTACTCATGCTGCCAAACATACCCTTGTAAAACTGACCATCCTACCAATCCTCGACTTCGGTGATGTCATTTACAAAATAGCCTCCAAAACCCTACTCAATAAATTGGATGCAGTCTATCACAGTGCCATCCGTTTTGTCACCAAAGCCCCATATACTACCCACCACTGCGACCTGTACACTCTCGTTGGCTGGCCCTCGCTCCATACTCGTCGCCAAACCCACTGGTTCCAGGTCATCTACAAGACCCTGCTAGGTAAAGTCCCCCCTTATCTCAGCTCGCTGGTCACCATAGCAGCACCTACCTGTAGCACGCGCTCCAGCAGGTATATCTCTCTAGTCACCCCCAAAACCAATTCTTCCTTTGGACGCCTCTCCTTCCAGTTCTCTGCTGCCAATGACTGGAACGAACTACAAAAATCTCTGAAACTGGAAACACTTATCTCCCTCACTAGCTTTAAGCACCAGCTGTCAGAGCAGCTCATAGATTACTGCACCTGTACATAGCCCATCTATAATTTAGCCCAAACAACTACCTCTTTACCTACTGTATTTATTTATTTATTTTGCTCATTTGCACCCCATTATTTCTGTCTCTACTTTGCGCTTTCTTCCACTGCAAACCAACCATTCCAGTGTTTTTAGTTTTTATTTTACTTGCTGTGTTGTATTTACTTCGCCACCATGGCCTTTTTTTATATTTTTATTTATTTATACATATATTTGTTTGCCTTCACCTCCCTTATCTCACCTCACTTGCTCACATTGTATATAGACTTATTTTTTCACTGTATTATTGACTATATGTTTGTTTTACTCCATGTGTAACTATGTGTTGTTGTATGTGTCGAACTGCTTTGCTTTATCTTGGCCAGGTCGCAATTGTAAATGAGAACGTGTTCTCAATTTGCCTACCTGGTTAAATAAAGGTTAAATAAATAAATAAAATAAAAAACCCATAGTTAGAAAACCTACACTTCCTACACTCAGAAGTAAAGAGTGCTCTCTGTAGCACCATTTGAACCAGTCTGGAAATAGGTTCTATCTGGAGCTTCTTTCAGGTCAAATAGAACCTTTGTTCCAAATAAAGGTGCTATTTGGAACCAGAAAGAGTTCCATTATAAAAAAAATAGTACCATCTTTGACAGCGTTACTACTAGATGAACAACTTGCATGCCATCACTCTTTCGTACCAAGTGTGTCCTGAAACTTTTCTTACTCTGTGGTGACCATAGAGATGTACCAGAACGCTAATCTCTCTCTGCAATGGCTGCTTCTGTGACAGCATCATAGAGGACTTTAGTGCCCAAAAGCCTGTTTTAGCATGGGCAGCGCCATTCAGGACTTTCACCATTTGAAGTAGTCAACTGGGAGATACTTCTTTTGGGTTAAGGAAGGATTACATAATTCAATCTTGGTCGTCAAGATGGATCAGACAGATTATAAATCCCTGCCACCTTGTGAGGTTAGCTGTTATCTGTTATGTTATCTGATGGGACCAGCTGCAATTTAGCATTATGTCACGTGCAAGTAAATCAACTATTTTAATTAGCTGAGATGCATTTTGAGCTGGAGAAACTGTTTAAATGTAAATGGTTGCTTGCGTTCACAATTATGGCCCCAATGTCTTCTACTTCTATGAGTGTATTAGCAGTTTGTAAATAAACTGAAAAGGTGCAGACCACCACCTACTGTGTGGAGTGTGTATAGTCTGAACAGGTATAAAGCCAAGGTTGGTGATTTGCTGACATCTGCAGTTATGGAACATTTGCTCGGGAGTGCAATTCATTGGCTGACCCCTCCTGCCGATTCTTCCTAAATCCATAGTAACTACTTTAAAATGGTGAAAGCCCTCAACGGTGTTCCCCCTGCTAGAACAGTGTGCCCTCTATCCAACTCAATGGTGGAAACACTGTCAATGAATTTAAGATGATGCATATTGATTACCTCCAAACCAAAGAGGAATAGTTTCCTGTACCTGGGATGAGGACATCTCTACGACAGTCATACAGCATCCCCAGCTGGAAGGGTCGGCCCAGAGCGGCTAGCTCGATGGTATCTGAGTCAGACATGACTCAGTGTTCTGAAAACATATCAGTACTGGGGTTACTTCAGCAGCCACGGTATTAGAACATTTCAACAGATAATTTGGCCGTGAAAAACATAAAATCGTTGTTTTTTTGCTCATTGCCCAGGCAATTTTCTGTGTAAAATATCACTGATACAGTATGTTATGCAAACATTTGCAATGAGATTTAAGAGTTGACTTAAGTAATGCACCAATTGTAAAAAAAAAAAAAACGAGAAATTACAATTGTGAGTAGAAAATACAGAGGTTTCTCTACACTCTGGATTTGTTGTTCAGCAAAACAGCAGCCTCACCTTAGCTTTTTGATGAGGCTGGAAACACTCAAATTCATAGACAGCTCTTGGACTGAGTCCATGATATTCACAGGACCGTTTTAAACATGTATTTAAAAGCTTTATATATTTATGTTCAAGCCGCTTGTAAATAATGGAGAAATAAAACCGTACATCATCGTCTAAATAGAAGATCTCAAATTATACAACTACAAGCCACACTAAAACATCACACTAACATGGGGCGTTTCTAGGATTTGAAGGCATTCAGCAGCTAAATGCATGAACTTGCTGCACTTTGAAATGACCATTGAGAGATCAGATATTTCAGGTAACTTGCACCTTAGACAAAGTAGCTAAATTAATAAAAAGAGTAAAAATGTAATTTGAAATTTCACCAATTTAATAATGGGCAGTTCTTTAAAAAATAGTTACATAGCCTATATGGAAGTAACAGACATGAGCCAAGCATGTTAACCTGTTTCTATAATTGAAATATATGTTAAGACCCGATTCATTTGGTCAGTTCTACCACAACATTGCTCATTTAAAAAAGGGTTAAATATGTTGAAGTTCAGGTTCATCCCACAGGGGGCACTGTGTCACTGTCTACAGAAATGAAACCCATCAAATACACTCGCCGAAAATAAACGCTTTTCCTAATATTAACATCCTTAGTTTGCCCAATCACTAAATATACTGTTAAATAAAAGACTGACATCCAATACCTTTAGGATACTGAACGCTAGCTTATTAGCATTAGCAACGCTAGCTTATTAGCATTAACCTACCCTTATGCTGGTGGGGACTAGTTAGCTACCACCAACCCTGCAGCTAACTCTGCTGCTGCACTGCCTTTTCTGACTGTTCTACCCTCTCCACCTCATTCACTACTCAACCTGCTCGCTTTTTGACTCTCTTTCAGAAGAAATTCTGAACAGCCACATTTGCTGTGTTATGTTGAAACATTTTACTGAGTGATGGGATTAACTAACCGGTGCTGTAGGGGTGGGGACAAAGGATGGGAGCGGTCCACTGTTGTTAAATCTCTACCAAATCACTGCAGACTGAGTCCCACCAGGGGCTTCTTGCTACTGCCATGCAGATATATTGGATAGTTTATTTTAGTCATTAAAATGTGCATAGCGCAACTGATGTGTGGTTGTGGAAACTCATACCAGACTGAAATGTAAATACTACAATCAGAAGGGTCGGGGCTGGACCATTAATATCCAGGGCTGAAGCCCCAGAAGTCCAGACCTAATGAACCCACTGGCTAACATACTGGGTATGGATTCATGTTTATAGAAAACATGCCTTGCATTGAATGCTGCCTATAAGAGAGTTGAATGTAAATACTGACTGTAAATAAATCCTGAATAAACTGTTTGAAAAAGCATTTAGCGACAGCAGCCAGGTAAACATAACCAAAGATTACTAACAGGGTTATTAAACCACTAAGTCATTTGTGTGAACTATCCCTTTAAGCACATCATTTGGGGAACATAAAACAGGCAGTGCAATTGTGGATATTAAAAGTTTACAATGATTTTGTGCTTTGTCCAATAATACATTTTGTGTATAAATTAAACGTTTTATGCCTGTCTCTTAATATTTGCATACATTTTTCTGATCTCCTTTTTACATTTTCTTTTTCCTGCTTCACTCATCCTTTCATCTTTCTCTCGCTGTCTATTGTGGTCCATTAATTTCAGTATTTTCTTCTCCAGTTGCTGCCTACGTTTTTCTTCCATCTTTAGTTCTGTTTCCATTCTCACGTTCTTAGCAAGGAGCTACCCGTCCTCCTCTTCAGTCCTCTTTTCCTTCTCCATGTTCTGTTTATCAGTTCTGTCTTGATCGCGGTCTCTCTCTGCCTTATCCACTCGTTATTTAAATTATTTTATTCCTCCACCCATTCTCTTGTTGATCTTGTAGGTCTGACTTTCTTAGAGATTAGATATGAAAATACCCCAAAACAGACAGTGAATGCTACAGTAATATTGTACCGTTTCCTGAAATAAATGTGCCTGCTTCACAATTTGTTTTTGACAAATGTGTGTTCTTAAGCTCAGTAGAAGCTATTAAGGTATTTGTGATCAAAAACACATCTCAACTCTGACCCATCAGCATGACTTAACAGGATGGTCAAACAAGGCTAACTTTTTCATGTTACTTTAATAACTTAATACAATATAATTGCCACCAGCCTCAGTTTCTAATCTAGAAACCCTGAATAAAAATGTGTAAATAATTTGTTCATAGTTGACTTGCCTAGTTAGTGTCAATGCAATAGAAAATATTGGTTTGTGAAAATCTATTTTCTCATCTGTCTGTTCAAGTGAAATGGTGCTGGCAGTGTAAAGTAGTAGTCATGCTTTCTTCCTCTGAATCTCTTTCCATGTTGGTGAAGGTGTAATACAACATGATTGAGTTCAAGTGATTTAAATGTCCCAATAATTATTCAGTACCGTCAAGCTACTTAGGCTTCAGTAAATTACCGCATAAAGCTTACTTCATCATTTTATGTTTAATTATTTTTACTGCATCAGGGATAGTATACAGATGTTCCGGCTTTACAGCCTTCTTCAGTGTGTAGATACAAGTTTATTTTAATTCAAAACATTTGTAAAGTAACAGCAGCGGGTGCTTCTAGTCAGCGTTGCTGCTCATCTGCCCTTCTGGGATGTGGCTTTTCTGGTCTACCTGTATACAATTACAGAATTATAGGTTTTGCGGAGCGGAGCGGGCACCTCACATCAATTCATGAGATGTGAGCCCACCACAAAGGACGTCAGTCAAAGCCATGCATACTGTACATTTGTTGGCCCAACTCAAACTAACTCAAAATGCAAAGTCTGATATGAACAGCGTTCTTGTATAACAGGGCAGCCCAGCCTCACATTCAATTCGCGCATATATGTACAAAATGTATTTCAGCAGATTTAGTGCGTTTTTGTGCATTTTTGGGGTGGTTCAATTCGTTTGAAAATACACGAATTTCTGTGCTACTTAATTCGTGCGAAAAGACACGAATTTAACCAGTAGGCGACACACAAGCCGTTGCAACAACCATAGACGCGATCGCCTGTATTTATTTATTTTACGTTATGAATATATAGATATTTTGTCTTTTTTTAACCATATAACCATAAGAGGTTATATATATATATTGTCTTTTTTTAATCCCTATTAAAACATTGTGGTTTTATGCCTATATGTACTGTTTTCGATTTTTCTGAACAGACTTTTCAGTATAGAACGAATGTAAGCAATGCATGATGGTTAATGGTGTTTTATTCGGTTGTAGTTCCATGTATTTCTTAAAAAATAAACGTGTAAACCATTTTTATTGACCAGAATGTAACTGAAAATACAATGGCAGCCTTGCCATTGTCCATCAATAACAAAACTTTTTTTTTCGTATAACATTTGGGGAAACGTATGCAGTCATTGTAGTCTTACATTTTATTGGCCAACCAAAATTACCAAAACGTTAACCCGTAATAAGGCTAGGGTGGCTGAGTGTAAATACATGGCTCTGAGTGTAAGCACCTTTTCACTAGAAACGTTCTTGTGTTCAAATTACCATCAGTGCGAAATAGCTAGAAAGCTTTCGTATTTCCACTTGGCTGCACCTACGGTTACGATAACGATAAATCAAGTGCAATACCTGCGTCGACCTGTGTCGAGCAGCAAAACACCGGAAAGCTTCTAGCCTACCGGAAAGTTACAAGAAGAACAAGAATAGGTACCTCATCCGGTCATGTGACACTCTGGATGCCCCCTAAAAGCAATTTCAACCGTTTTGAAAAATGACGCCTGGTAACCCAAAAAATACCAGGTGCACGAAAAGTTTGGACTTAGAATATTTTTTGAAAACCTCCATAAATCACTCAGGCCAGCACCCATTGATTTGGGGCGGTAGTATAGCGCTCCCAGAGCGGGTATGGAAGTCTGGATCCCCCCTAAAAGCATTTAAGGCTCTGTGTGTCTTTAAGCACCATACTTTTTCACTCCATCCTTGGTGTGTGTGTGTGTGTGTGTGTGTGTGTGTGTGTGTGTGTGTGTGTGTGAGCTTTTCTTTGACATCTGTTTAGAGAAATTACTGATTTACAGTTCATGAGGGTTGACTGATTCACACATTTAAAGTTTTGGAAAGATCTGACTTTTTTACCTTCGAAACAGCACCTATGACCCCATTTTAAGGCACTTCCGGTTGGCACAGGAAGCTATAAGTAAATACATATCCTGATCGGGGTATGCTTTTACAGAATCCTGAGTTTTAAGTCTATACGTTAAGAACTGACTGATTTACACAGGGTTGAATGCACTATATATCACAAACTGCTGGTTGGGTATGGCAAAACACTTTTAGGGTGATTTTATCACTTCCGGTTGCTCCAGGAAGCTTAGAATCAACACAGGTAGACCTCATAGTGGCTTGATGGATTGTCATTGAAGACAGGTTCATAAGACATTCATAACCCACATAGGCTTCAGGTTGAATTTAGGGGTGCAGGCAATGTGTTCCTATGGGGTGAGATGTCATTGTAAACTGTTTGATGTAAACACCTTCTTTTAACTGTTAAGGGTTAATGCCACACGGTCAATGTTAGGCTTGCACAGATCGGGAGGACCTTAGGAACGTTCCTGAGGTCAGATTGTGCTTCTAACCTTAACGGTTCTCTCTCTGTCTCCCAAAATCAAAAAAATATGAAATTGAGGTCAAAGGGTCATTTGGGTCCTTCTTCTTGTCCCTGTCGCTGCACTCAGACCGAGCGAGCTACGGTCAAGCGGGGCATCTCGTTGAACTCGGCACGGCCTGGAGATAATGGCAATGCCATTGCAGGCTTTGTGTGTCTTTAAGCACCGTACTTTTTCACTCCATCCTTTTATCCCCTTTTCTTTGTGGTATCCAATCGCTAGTAATTACTATCTTGTCTCATCGCTACAACTCCCGTATGGGCTCAGGAGAGACGAAGGTCGAAAGCCACGCGTCCTCCGAAGCACAACCCAACCAAGCCGCACTGCTTCTTAACACAGCGCGCCTCCAACCCGGAAGCCAGCCGCACCAATGTGTCGGAGGAAACACCGTGCACCTGGCCCCCTTGGCTAGCGCGCACTGCCCCCGGCCCGCCACAGGAGTCGCTGGAGCGCGATGAGACAAGGATATCCCTACCGGCCAAACCCTCCCTAACCCGGACGACGCTAGGCCAATTGTGCGTCGCCCCACGGACAATTGGCCTAGCCTCCCGGTCGCGGCCGGCTGCGGCAGAGCCTGGGCGCGAACCCAGAGACTCTGGTGGCGCAGCTAGCACTGCATTTTATTTCATAAAATCACAGAATTCTGGCAGAGCTTCGAGACCCACTTAAAAAATGTTCGTCTGAACACACTGCAACTGGATCTGTAATTTCTTTTTTTTTTACTCCTTTTTGTGAACATTACCAATTTGTCAATGTACGATTTCTCTTAAATTAAGATAGATAAATGGCTGGTTCTTTTTTTCCTGACACCGTATGCTTATGTACTTTGACGTGAAGCGGTCAAATTAGCACCCTACTTTGCGTTTTTGACCTTTAATCCCAGAAAAATGGCCATAACTCAAAAAGCGTTGAGGCCTCGATGCCATCTTGTTCGGGGCAAACTGTCCATTACGTCTTCAAAATATTTTCAGTTTAGGAGAAAAGGCCACATGCATTTGCAATGTGCTTGTGCATTTGCAATATTATTTATTTTCCCTCTGGTGGGAATTTCCGAGACTGCGGAAAAATGACCAAAAATTATTATTTTTATAAAACGGAAACCTAACGTCCGAGAGATTTCGTTTGATGACTGCCTGAAAGATCTCTCCACCGCGCACGGCCCTACGCCGTCCGCGAATTTTAGAAACGTTGCAGGACGTTTAGTAAGGGACCGTACATTTGCAAAGTGGCGTTTCTCACTAACCATATGGCGAGTGCTAAAATGTTCCCTTAAGGTATGGAAAGGCCTTGGAAAGGCCATAAGTGTAAGCCAACATAATTCATTATTTTACATTAACATGTAATACATGCATTATGAAGAAATTGTGTAATTTAGGCTCCACGAAATATGAAATGGGTTATGAAGAAAATCGTGTATGGTTGCCTACATGACAAAAAGGCGTTCTGATTACAAGTGCACCAGTATCCAAAGTATTAAGAGAAATCAAGCACAGAAAACAGCATTGGCATTAATAAAACAATATTTCCCACGAATTAAGCCGCACGTAAATGTGCGTCTTTTCTCAAAAATTCTGTTCAGCAAGTCTAAAACAGTACATATAGGCATACAACGACACATTTTAAAACATGGTTAAACAAATACAACATTTCTGTATATTCATGACGTTGAATTAGCCATTAAGAAGAACAAAAATGAAATACAAATTATCGCGTCTATATGGTTGTTGCAAAGGCTTGTGTTGCAAAGGCTACTGGTTAAATTTGTGTCTTTTCTCACGAATTAAGCCAGACGAAAACGCACAAAAACGCACGAAATCTGCTGAAATACAATTTGTACATATATGCGCGAATTGAATGTGAGACTGTGTTGAACAGGGAGGACTTGCTTTGCGTCGGGATCGAACAAGTTCATCCACCACGTAGAGGTGACTCACAACAAATTACTCCAAAGAGAAGCCATGTGGCTATATAAATTACATTCTGTATCTCCACACGGTTTAAACGAAGAATTAGATTTCACCTCCTTCCTATGAGCCACATTTAGACTGTTATACAAGAACACTGTCCATATCAGATTTTGCATATCGTTTATGAGTTTTCCCCACATATGTATGAATGGCTTTGCCTGATGTCCTTTGTGGTGGGTCATCTCATGTATTGTTATGATGCATTTAGCGGACACCTTGGGTCGATTGATTTGAGTTGACCTTCGTGCCCCCTCCCATACCCTATTATTCTGTATTTATTTTGGCTCATTTGAATACACGTAGACCAGAAAAGCCACATCCCAGAAGGGCAGATAAGCGGCAACCCTGATTAGAAGCACCTGCTGCTCATCTATGAGCTGCTCATCTCACTATGTGTTGTTGTATGTGTCGAACTGCTTTGCTTTATCTTGGCCAGGTCGCAATTGTAAATGAGAACGTGTTCTCAATTTGCCTACCTGGTTAAATAAAGGTTAAATAAATAAATAAAATAAATCTGTTTCTTTACAGATGTTGTACCTACACACTGAAGGCTGTAAAGCCGACACATCTGCGTGCGCTATCCCTGATGCAGTGAAAATGATTAAAAACACCGAAAAATGATGAAAGCTTTATGCAACAACTAGAGTGCCAACCCATTACACCAGCGAGTTTTACGCACCAGCCAAGCCTCTGGGAGAGCGATGGTTCTCTTTTGTTCAATAAAGCATCCACATTATTACAGCTATAGTCCGGGGTTGGTACATATATATACACATTTAAATTAATGACACAGTATAAGCAGCAATATGAAGAATAAAACTTATGAATACGTCATGAGCTTTAGTACGGTTGTTTATTTTGGGTTCCAATGGGAAAAAGACACGTATTTTACGCCATTGTTGTAACGGTAAAAAAAAGCTATGTATAGGTTCAAAAGATGGTTAAAACTATAATGCAGATGCCATGGACTGTCAGTCCTGGCACCTAGAGCACTTTAGAATTCGAGAGGGGTTACATTTCCCTAGTCAAATCCCTGAGCTGTGGACCCCAATAAGTGGAGGAACGGACAATGTTATTTCTCAAAGATCAATTAAAGCTAGAATCTACATTTGGTGAAACAGCGCCAGCGCCTTTGATATTGTTTTAGTGATGAAACGGAGGAGAGGAGCGACCAGCAGTGGGAATATTTTATTAAATTGTGTCAGATGGAAGAAAGGTGTTCTTCCTTTGAAGTAACTTCTTCTTTGTTGTAATATCCCAAACGGACGTGCCAGTTTCACCAAATGCGGATGGAAGCTTTAATGATTGGACAGTAAAGGTTTTGCTAACCAACAATTTAGGTCTAGTTGAAATAAGGGATAGTAGCCTACCTTGAGTCAACGAAGCTTTCCGATGGATGTCAACAAAACAGAAATCCCAAGTAGATGTTCAGAATAGAAGCCAAATACAGCACATACTTCAGAATGTATGGGATGTTTCTCTACCCAGATGTAGACTGGCGTCTGACAACCTGTTTTATAGACCAAATCACAGAGTTTCTAAACCCAGAGGTGCAGCATCGCTAGATATCGAGGAACGGTTGTGAAACAGACTAAACAGAACATGCCGGGGTTTGGGGCTTGAGAAGTCAATGAGAGAAGTGAAAATATCTTCCTCAGTTGTTTATTTTCTCGAAATCAAAAGGCAAAAACTAGATTCGAGACAGTTTCTTAAGTAGTTGAACATGTTATTTCGCCAAACTCGTGAAAGTGATAAACTGACACGTTTTAATTTTCGTCAAAAACAAGTTTATATCGAAAGACTGCCGTTGATTTGAATGCCTGCACATGCGCAGTTTGGCGCAAGATGACCAGTAGACCCGATGACTTGCATCTACGCCTGAGCTTTGCTAGCCAAAGTCGCCATGACATCGTCTACAAGTGTTATCGGGGATTTGAATTGGAGAATCATTTGTAGCTTATCTTCATACTGTATTGTCTTTGACCAAATCTCTCTTTCTTGTAATACATGTGCCCAACCCACCCCGACACTCTTCTTGGAAATCACATGACTGAATGTAAGCATCTGGCTGCAGTCCGAATTCAAAGGCTGCATTCCAAACACGTAAAAAACATCCTCTCCCCTCAAATTAAGTGGACACATCAAATCAAATCTATTTGTCACATACACGTGTTTAGCATATGCTATTGCGGGTGTAGCGAAATGGGTTGTTTTTACAGGGTCAGCCATAGTAGTACGGCGCCCCTGGAGCAAATAATGGGTTAAGTGCCTTGCTCAAGGGGACATCGACTGATTTTTCACCTTGTCGGCTTGGGTATTCAAACCAGCGACCGTTCGGTTACTGGTCCAACAGTCTTACCGCTAGGCTACCTGCCGCCCTGATGACTTTGGATGACATATCATGGCGTATGATGAGTTGACACTTGCAGGGCAATGGACGAGGGAAGAATGAATACATTTTAAATGGACCCCGCCCTTGCCCAGAAATGTGTCACTAGTTCGTCCCACGGTTGTGTTTTCAGTCATCATGGAACCACCGGTAGCCATTGTGTGTGCTTTATATGCGACACAGTGAATTATGATTGCATTTCATATCTTGGCTAGAAGACAACACATCCGCAGACATCGAAAGCTAGCCATCGGAGGATATCAGGTAAATCGAAAACTACAATGTATAACAGGGATGCCAGGACAAGTTGTATCCTCTAGCTAGTTTCCAAAAGCTAACCAAACAAAAACATTTATTTTACGATATGTCCTTGTGCTGTCATGTGCATTATTAGCACAATTTCTAACTTATTTACATTCATTTTTACTTATGTTGACCTCTCCATATTGATGTTGGTTTTCCGCTTTGGCAGACTTTTCTTAGCGGATGTATAATCATCACAAATTGAATTATGGGGCGTTTCAGGCCCCGGAGTGAACAGAATTGTACACTCGCAAACTCGATCACAAACGAGGGCTGAGGGGCTTACGTTGCCAACTTCCCTTGCTTGGCTAATTGTTTGGACCGACGGCAAAGATGGCTGCAGAGATTCCACCAAGGACATAAGGTGAGGGTAAATGATGGAGGGTGTGTCTTTTATGTGTTTCCCCTCAGCCCCAAACCCTCAGCTCTTGAATGACACATCGATGGCTCTGAAAGAACTTCATTTGACTCTGTGTAAACTGGAAACCACATATCCCGAGGTCGCATTCATTGTAGCTGGGGATTTTAACAAGGCTAATCTGAAAACAAGACTCCCTAAATTCCATCAGCATATCGATTGTGCAACCAGGGCTGGTGAAACCCTGGATCATTGCTATTCTAACTTCCACGACGCATATAATGCCCTCCACCGCCCTCCTTTCGGAAAAGCTGACCACGACTCAATTTTGTTGCTCCCCGACTATAGACAGAAACTAAAACAGGAAGCTCCCGCGCTCAGGTCTGTTCAATGCTGGTCCGACCAAACGGATTCCACCCTTCAAGATTGCTTCGATCACGTGAACTGGGACATGTTCCGCATTGCTGCGAACAACAACATTGACGAATACGCTGATTCGGTGAGCGGGTTTATTAGCAAGTGCATTGGCGATGTTGTACCCACAAAGTATATTAAAACATTCCCAAACCAGAAACCGTGGATTGATGGCAGCATTTGCATGAAACTGAAAGCCCGAACCACTGCTTTTAATCAGGGCAAGGTGACCGGAAACATGACAGAATACAAACAGTGTAGCTATTCCCTCCGCAAGGCAATCAAACAAGCTAAGCGTCAGTATAGAGACAAAGTAGAGTCGCAATTCAACGGCTCAGACATGAGAGGAATGTGGCAGGGTCTACATTCAATCACGGATTACAAAAAGAAAACCAGACCCGTCGCGGACCAGGATGTCTTGCTCCCAGACAGACTAAACAACTTCTTTGCTCACTTTGAGGACAGTACAGTGCCACTGACACAGCCCGCTACCAAAACCTGTGGGCTCTCCTTCACTGCAGCCGAAGTGAGTAAAACATTTAAACGTGTTAACCCTCGCAGGGCTGCTGGCCCGGACGACATCCCCAGCCGCGTCCTCAGAGTATGCGCAGACCAGCTGGCTGGTGTGTTTACGGACATATTCAATCAAGCCTTATCCCAGTCTGTTGTTCCCACATGCTACAAGAGGGCCACCATTGTCACTGTTCCCAAGAAAGCTAAGGTAACTGAGCTAAACGACTACCGTCCGGTAGCACTGGGTCCCTTGTCTCCTGAGTCTTATAAGGATTCAGGACTCCTTAGAGTTGGCGGTAGACTGCGAATAGAAAATTACTTGGAATGGATGCTGAAGTTCCAAAGATGGCAGACCTACCTCCTGCTCGTCTGCGACTTGTACAAGCCCCCCTTCTGCTCTATTGGAGTGGATTGTTTCGGACCATTCACCATACAAATTGAAGGTTGAAACGAAAAGAGATGGGGCATTGTCTACAGATGTATGACCAGCCACTGCCTGGATGCCGATGAATTCCTGATGTCTCTAAGATGCTTCATTGCACGTCAAGGCAAGCCTTTTGAGCTTCTTTCGGACAATGGTACGAACTTCGTTGGAGGAGACCGAGAACTGCAAGAGGCCTCCAAAGCGATTGCCCCCCACCTGAAGAAACAGTTAGCGGAACAGAGAATAACATTCTGGTTCAACCTGCCAAGCGCTCCTCACTTTGCTAGAATGTTTAAAAGAGAGGTGAAATCAGTGAAGACTGCTAACTGAGGAAGTTAATTTAACCTTGCGTAATAGCCTAGATGCAGTCGCACCCCTAAAAATAGAAAACATTTGTCATAAGAAACTAGCTCCCTGGTATACAGAAAATTCCCGAGCCCTGAAGCAAGCTAACAGAAAATTGGAACGGAAATGACGCTACACCAAACTGGAAGTCTTCCGATTAGTGTAGGAGTAAATGAGATGTATAGGACAGCACATAGATGTATAAAATGGCTGAACATTAAAAATAGATCACAGTAATGAAAGGGAGACACATGGTCTGCTGACCTGACACTAATGAAAGGGAGAGACACAGGGTCTGCTGACCTGACACTAATGATAAAGAGATTCATAGTCAGCTGCTTCTAAAATGAAGGCCTATAGGGTAGAGTCTGCTGATTCCAATAAAGGCAAACAAAACAAAGAGTACATTGACACATTATGCTGACACACTAAAGATAGAGGGACCCATGGTCAGCTGCTTCTAAAAACATATAGGACAGAATCTGCTGATTCCAATGGGGGCAAAGTGCATTGACACATTGATGAAAGCAAGAGACACAGAATCTGCTGACACACTAGGATGGAGGGTCCGGCCACCATTGTAGTCTAGCTGAGAGCAGATATGAGCGTTATTGGGTGTGAATAAGTAGGAGGCTTGAACTAAAAGATAAGGGTGGTGAAAGACTTAAGAAAAGAAAGGTCATTTGCATAAGGAATGGACATAGTGCTATGTGTGTATAAATATAGGAGCTAAGGCTCTGGGAAAGGAGGGGTGTTCCGCGGTGTGTGTTCCGCGGGGTGTGTTCCGCGGGGACATGCCAGTTGGCTGTACAGTTGTAATAAAGAGCATGTTTGATTTTAAAAGTTCTGGTAAGCGTTGTATTTGAAAATGATTTTCCACGACATATTTGGCGAGCTGGTCCAGGAGTGACAGGGACGGAGATGTTCTTGGCTGACGGGTTCTTTGGACAATCTAAACAAACAGAGGTGGCCACCCAACTATATACGGTAAGCAAGTTCTTACAATAGTTGAAATGTTTGTGTAGATTGCTTCAGAGTCCTGTCTCAGCGGGAGGAATGTCATGTAGGTCTCTCTCTCAAATTTCCTAAAAACGATAAAAACGAAAGAACTTTTGAATTCAAATAAATGTGCATGCATGTGTGAGTTTGGGTTTTGTATGAATGCGCATGTCTAGAGATTGAGTGAACTGGAACTGTGAACTTTGATTGTGTCGGGTGTTTGGCTGGGGGGAGCGGGCATTTGTTCTGGTTGGACTGCTCGAGACAGGTTCATGTGTCTGGTTTGATTAGGGGAGTTGTTCCGTCTGATTCTGCTTGGCCGGGTTCGACCGTATCAGGATCTGTTTTGGGATGTGCGTAAACACACCTCAGTCAACCTGAGCGGGCGACTCGTGTCGGGTGTGTGTGATTCGGACTGCCCCTCTCGTCGGACCATTCATTTTGAGCAGCCTTGTGTGGGCTGATCGGCGCAACTGTTTGTACTCTCTAGTTGAGCGGCTGGGCTCAGGCGCAGGGCTACAACAAGTAGCTTATACAGTCAAAGCATAAAACAGTAGGTTGTAGGAAAACGTTAGCCCGATTGTGCGGCGTTCAACTGCAAAAGTAGCTTATACAGTCAAAGCATAAAACAGTAGGTTGTAGGAAAACGTTAGCCCGATTGTGCGGCGTTCAACTGCAAAAGTAACTTATACGGTCAAAACATAAATCAGTAGGTTGTAGGAAAACGTTAGCCCGATTGTGCGGCGTTCAACTGCAAAAGTAGCTTATACAGTCAAAGCATAAAACAGTAGGTTGTAGGAAAACGTTAGCCCGATTGTGCAGCGTTCAACTGCAAAAGTAGCTTATACAGTCAAAGCATAAAACAGTAGGTTGTAGGAAAACGTTAGCCCGATTGTGCGGCGTTCAACTGCAAAAGTAACTTATACGGTCAAAGCATAAATCGGTAGGTTGTAGGAAAACGTTGGCCCGATTGTGCAGCGTTCAACTGCAAAAGTAACTTATACGGTCAAAACATAAATCAGTAGTTAAATAAATATTCATAGTTTCCGCTCTGAAAGGAGGATTGTATGGGTGAAGTAGTAGGTGCAGGAAAAACGTTGGCCCGATTGTGCGGCGTTCAAATGCAAAAGAAATCCTGCGAATAAAAAACCGCTCTGTCTAGCTACCAGGGTTTGGTAATTCAGTAGGTCACGCCACAATACTACTCTAAAAATAGAAGAAAAGATAAGTATTGGGGGTTGAATAGGATATGAAGACAAGCTGATCCGATTAGACAGTAGTCTCGTCATATTGTAGAAGTCTAGGCTTATGTAGAAGGAAGTGAATTAAGTCAATAAAGAAAGACTGAGTTGTTTTGAGGTAAAAACAAAGGGATTGAATGAACGGATGAAACATAAAAGGATGAATGATAATGTTGTAAGAAATGAGTAGATCTGTGTAAAAATAGAAGATTAGGAAGGAAAGACGAGTTGTGTGTGTATGTAGGCAGAACGTCCAGGAGAGGGAGCGCGCAGCTCTCCTGTGACAGAGTAGAGTTGATGCTGTAGTATTCAGAAATAATGTATGTACTGTATAGAGTAGGCTTCGATAAAAGAAATTAAGTGATGTGACAAATGAATTATTAATTGGAAAGGAGATTGGCTCTAACTCGGAAAAATAGTAAATAAAAGGTGTAGAAATACATGGGAGTATTTAGGAAAAATAAATAAATAAATAGTCGCATGGGACCAAAATGTGAAGCTCGATTTGTAGGCGTTCTGATGTCAACATTCTATCATCAGAAAATACATTGCGATGAGGTTGTGTGTGTGGTTCCTCTAGTCCTCGCAGACGTGCGGGTGATTGGCAGAACTATTGACAAGATCTAAGAACCAATAAGAAAATAGCTCTCTGTTCTGGATATAGGTATATCGGGTAGTGTAATGTGACATTAGAACTTAGTGCGGTAGTAGGAAATGCCGCTATACAAGAGTTTATTTCCTTGTCAAAATAACAAACAACTAATTGATTTGAGGTTAGTGAGAATGGAATTTTTTACTTGTCGGTGTATAGTCTCTGAGCGAACAATGAGTGTTTCATAGAGATTACAGTTTATATGTGGTCAAGAAGAAGTATTGGATCACGTTTGACATCTAGTAAAATAACGATGGAATTTTAATTGTTAGACATTCTATACCACAATTCTCTGGAACTGTAAAAGACGCTTTAGAATAAAATCTATGGATAAGTAAAATTATTGGTTTGCTGACTAAAAGGTAACGTTGTGAATATTAACAATATGTACACTTTCTTTTCCAGAAAGAATAAGGGAAAAAAAGGGTTTTTTAATCTTCTCTGGTCAACAATGTCATTGGAGACTGCATTACTGTGGAAAGCAGTTAATTAAAGTCAGCCGCTTTAAAAATAAAAATATCTGGATAAGGCTAAAACATGGAGTTCTGGATGAGTGAGTCCAGTCCCTTTGCGATTATTGGCTTATGATTTACTACTAAGTGCACCATGTACTGGGAATGAATATACATTAGTAGGTTTATTGGAAGGGTTTTTTCCAATTCAGTTTCAAATTGGGTATGCAAAAGGATGAACATGTTTTTGAAAAATGTATTTAAGTTGCTCCTAAAAGAAAGGGGGAGTGGAAACATATTAATGGTGTCAAAATGCCCTGAATCCTAGGAATTTCTTGTGAAAGACTGATCACCTTTTACTAGAAATTGTTGGAACAGGTGGGATATACTTATAAAATGTTTAAGACACCAGACTCTATTCAAACTGTATAATTACTTTGAAAATCTATTATGTCCCTGGGAAAATTATGAAGAGTTGTACCCTTAAATTGAATAAGTTATTCGGTATAGGTTTATTTTTTTTTATTTTTTTGATATAACATGGGTTCATGGGTAAAACTATCAGTTCCTTGGGGTTATGGTCTTTGGATAAATACACAAATGTGTTTTGTTCATTCTGCATATAGAAAGTGATGAAAGTTACTCCAAAGGGTTTTGTTGATAAATACCTCATCTGTAATTCGTCTGAGAAATCACCGGTAGAATAAGGGAGTTATCATAGAAGGTGACGTCAGAATGTTTTAAGGCATGGGAGAGAATATCACTACAAGTGGGTGTGGAGCTCAAACCCACCCTAACCGGCTGAATAGTGAGGGACAACTGTGTCTGATGACCTGTGAACTGTATCTAAAAAAGACATGCTGAAATGACATTATATTTGTTGGGAGAATAATGACTTAAAGGAATTGGGGTACTGACCTTTTTATTATCAGGCCACTCATGAGAGAAACTGAGACAAAAGGGCTATTGGGAAAATAGATAGTACTGGTATTTAAAGTGTTTAGTATAAATGTTAATTATTAAAGGGATGGTGTGTATTGAATAGATAAGGTCAAATTTGAGTTAAAGTAAACACTAAGGATTGTTATCATGAATATTGGGTTGGAAAATGTATAAAATAAAAAATATAACTGTTTAGTTATTTGGATATAGAACTGTTTAACGTTAATAGGCTTAGGGAAGCTCTGGACACTAATCCTGAGACAAGGAGGTTGACAGAACTTACAGAATTTTAGATTAAAGGTTTTTTGTTTCTTTCGTTTTATAATGTCATTGGAATTGGAATGATAAAATGTAATGTTTAATTGAATAAAAAGGTAGTCTGTTGTGCGAAGATACCCATGAATGAAGAAGAAAGAGACCAACAATAACTTGGGCATAGAATGACACGGATGGATGTTTTCTCCAGGTTTCATTTCTTTACAAATAGTGATAATATTGCACATGTGCAATTATTATTATAATTTTATTTTTATTTTTTTTTCCTCTTTTTCTCGTTTGGTCAATTTATTTTTGTTTTGAGGAACATAAGGTTGTGTATATGTTCCTGAGGAGGGACTGATATAAATGATATATAAATTGACTTAAGGATGTTTTAAGTATGTATCAAACAATGGCAGTTATGGGTTAGGGGACTTATAAATGAAGGTAATGGTAGTAAAGGGGTGTTATTTCTAGAAATATGTATAAAAATAGAGATAATTCACAGAAAAGGAAAGACAGCTGGCTGTGTAAAATATAGGGACAATTCTAAAAGTAAATAGAACAATTCACATATCTAAAGATATGGTAAAAAGAATAAGTGGTGGCATTTTGAACATTAGAGCAAAAGTTTAAGAAACTTATGACATAGTTTTGTTAGGATTGGATATTCTTCCAACTGGAAGACGCTTGACTGATTACATGTTATTTTACAGCAGTTGCCGTAGGGACCATCATTTAACTATCATTATGAATATTTCTGTGGCAGGAGGCCAGGTATTGAGGCAGAATGTTTACATAGGGCTGTTATTAAAAATTAAGATTTAGTGATCTTGCTATAAGAAGAAAGTCTGTTGTCAGGAAATAACCCATGTATTAGTGTGTATGTCCTCAGGAAAAAACAGCCAGAAATGGAAGGGTTTGGGCTGCATTCTGGAGACTGAGTGTACATCAAGATACACCAGGCTGGTGGTATACTTCTTACAACACTGCAGTGGTAAAGATCTTCATGTCTCTCTTTGGTGGGTGCATAAGTCTCACGAGAAGTAAGGTCCAGTTGAATAATGGATGAGCTTGAAAACACCATGACAGAGGATGTGGAATCAGAGAGAGAGAGAGAGAGAGATTAGATTCCACTATAGACATACTGGGTTGAGTTTGGGGGCTACTTTAGACATACTGGGTTGAGTTTGGAGGTTACTTGTTTCATTTTTTAATACATCATGTGAAAAAGAATAGATTATAGGATATTATACTCTAAACAAACATGTTAAAGGGATTGATATGAAAGCATAAACAGTGTTGAATTAATTCAAGAAGAGATAATGTTAATTGTAGGTTATGCACATGATTATCAGTTAAAATGGAGCAGATGGGAAACTAAGTAAAAATTGACATGATTTGGGAACACCTCTCAGAACCTGGGGCCGAAAGGGGAAGACTGGGTGGAAGCATGAGGAAGCTTTTTAGGGCTTTTATTTTTGTGGAGTCCAGCAGAAAAGTATCCTGGAGGCATAGAGACAGGTAAAGAGAGAGTGGGAATTGTCATGGTCTCAGATTTCAGTTTGCATGAATATATTTATGCATAACACATAACATTGTCAATGCTGTTATGTTTTGTCTGTTGTTTTCCAAGTCTTATGTTTAGGAAACCAGAAGGAGAGGGGTTCGCCAGCTTCAGCTGGAATGTCTGTTTGTTGTGTGATGAGTGATGGAAGTAAGAGGATGTATGGTGCAATCTTAGAACAGAGGCCATAAGTCTCTAAGTATGAATGCTTCACAGAAAGAAGGCAGAAACCTGAGCCAGGATGAGAGGTTCTACGTCTGATGATCCAAGGGGACCAGAAGGACTTCTCCCAGTGATACCAGGAGATCTAGTCCACGTTCAAGTGTTCCGGAGGAAGTGGGATCAACCGAGGAGAGAAGGACCCTAGGAGGTGGCCAAAGCAACAAGAACGGCCGTCCAAGTGAAAGGAAGCCAGACGTGGTACCATCTGAACCACTGCAGCTGAGTCCCAACAGAGAGAAGGATACAACCACATATAGATGAGGACACAGAGGATGCTGATTCACCAGGAGGGAGCCCGGAGGGAGCAGGAGCAGCGGAAACGATTGAGACGCCAGGGAGGAGCCAAGAAAACAGCAAATGAAGTGAAAGCCAAAATACGACAAGTGCACCGACTAATGCACCCAGAAGAGGAGGAGAGGCCTCACAAGGCACAGAATGAGAACATCTTTTCCATAAAAATTGGAACCTTCCAGATGGAAGTTAAGTTCGGCCTGAGGAGGGAGCCTCAGGTGAAGAAAGTGGAGGAAAAGTCCTGCAAGCTGAAGAAAATGGGGATTTCCTCACAATTGACTTTTAAACTTTTGAATGGTCTCCTTTACAGACAATTGAAGTTAGAACAACAAAAGAATAATGACATTGACATAACAGAAGTAACAGTGAATGCTAGTATAGAAACAACAGACTAATGCACAATCAAGATGTATGGTGGAAGCAGGAAGAGAAGAAAGGAATCAGCCGAACAATCCAAAAAGACTGACAAGGTTAGAATCTCTGTTCCACCTCAATTTATAACAGAAGCAGGAGAACTGAAGTCTATCTCAATCATAAGGATCAAACCCTTACTGGAGATGGCCCTCTGTGAATGGACACATCACCAAACAAAGGGACAAGTCGTTTGGGACCCGAAAGGATGTGACCTGACATTAATCAAAGAGAAAGACGAGAGGGTGCTCATCATGAATCAGATTGAACCAGTTGAAGGTGAAGAATTAATAGTTGAAATAACAAGAACAACAGTGACCGAAGGGAGTAGCACCACGGTCATTAAGATTGATCCTACCCCTGCATCTGAACAGGAAGAACCTGTGACAACAACAAGGGTGGCGGCTGCTGTGACGACCACAGTAGCTACCGCTAAGATGACATCGACCTCCCTTACCAAGCAGATCACTGTACCCACAAAGCATCCTGAGACATCAGAGTCAGGAGAGTTTTTTACTGACATTTGGAACTTTCTGATAAAAGTTAATGATCTATCTCAAGATAAGAACATTGTAAAAGCGACAGAATTAGATATATCAGAATCAGAACCACTCAAGGACACCATACGAGAAGAAGTAGTGAAGAACGAGTGGTACGAATGGGCTAAGTATATGGCAAACAAACACAGAATGGACAATTGTATTTTGTGTAGAAAATCACCTTTGTCTGATTTCTTAATAGTCTCTGAACTGTCATCATTTAAAAACTGTGTAAGTTGGAAAAATGACCATTATACCAATAGAAAGTATTCTGTTCCCTTGTGTGACATAGAATATAGGATTGCTCTGGGTAAGCACTAGGGGTAAAACTATGTTGAATAAGACCATGTTGGGAGACAATGATTGTGATGCCTATAACATTAGAACTGAATTAACTGTACCTCAATTAGACAGAGGTACCGTGGTTAAAGGAAAATATGAATGTTTTTACAGCCATGACACCGAAGGAATTGATGTAGGAAACACCACTGTAGAATGTGATACTATTTGGGTGCTAGAGACTACGGGAGTACGTAGAAATAATGATAAAGGGTTGATAATGAATAGATAAGGGTTGTGTGGTAAAATAACTCAGGTTGCATCATCTCTTACTATGTTGAAAAATCAAGACAGAGGTATTGCTGATTGTTCTTTCCACACATCCAGAAACTAACTGTTGAATGTATTGCATAATGAATGGATTGGTCTTTGTGCCTTAGTTAGAACAATTCAACAGGTTACCATTATTAAATCACCCCATGATGACTATGTTAATCCTAGGGTTAAAAGGGCGTATGAGAAAGACCCTGAGGTATACCTTGATACAATTGGACAGCCTAGAGGTGTACCTCGAGAGTTCAAGGCAAGAGATGAAGTTAAATCAGGATTTGAATCTATATTTTTGTGGATAACACCACATAAAAACTTAGAGTGGATTAATTATATATATTATAACCAACAGAGATTCATTAACTATACTGACTCGGCTCTAACAGCGTTGGGGGAACAGGTACAGGCTACCAGTAAAATGACTTGGCAAAATAGACAGGCTACGAGCAGAGGTTAAGGCAAATGCTGGGTTTGACTCTCATGTTTGGGACTGGTTGGATCTAGCATTAGGAAAGTGGGGAGCTATGTTTGCTAGGATGGCTATTATGCTGGGAGGAGGGTTATTGGCTCTGGGTATTGTATTTTGTTGTGTTTTACCCTTGGTAAAAACACTTGTGGTCCAGACAACAGTTAAACAGATGTCTGTAAGGAGAGTTGACCCTCCTGTGATAATTAGTCCTGTACCTGGGAGACCAGGTCAGTATACTGACAAAAATGGATAGCCCTGCAATGTGGTTGGTGGACCTCTAGACTGCCCGTTTGGTAATCCAAATTGTCTACGTGGAGTGGTGCAGGGAGGTGGTTATGCTTGCCATGATTTTCGTAAGGATGGTCTACCTGTATATGCTGTATTCCCAAATTCAGATGAATGTCTACTTGTACATGTCCACAAACAGTGTCATTTGCGCCGTAAGTGCAAGTGGTACTAGTTATGCCTTCTAAAAACTAGGTTACTTTCAAAAACATGTAGGTAATAGAGGGTATTCCGGTTACAAGTGTCTATGGACCATGTCCTTAAACTTCTTAACAAAGGTTGGTATCATTGATATCACTTTATTAGAGAGGTGTCTGCTAGGGGGGATCATGTTGAAATGCTTAAATTTAGAATGATGTTGTGTCACTTTTCTTTTGTTACTGCATGTAGGTCTTTGATTTTCTCATATTCATTTATTATTATACTCATTGTATTATTTTATTTTATTTGTTTTTATATACCACATTAGATCTTTTACTCTTATGAAAACTAGAGATGTTTGGTCTAGTTGGGTTTTCAGTAATGTTTCTAATTGGATCTTTTACTCCTATTTTCGTATTAATCATTTGGAGATGTTTGGTCCAGTTGGTTTATATGGTTTACTCTGTTTTTGTATTTTCTTGTCCATCATAGGTATTCTCATTTACTATCCCAAAGTCATATTTGTATAATTTATGTGGCTAATTAGCCCCAGAGGAGGGATTTGTAGGAGTAAATGAGATGTATAGGACAGCACATAGATGTATAAAATGGCTGAACATTAAAAATAGATCACAGTAATGAAAGGGAGACACATGGTCTGCTGACCTGACACTAATGAAAGGGAGAGACACAGGGTCTGCTGACCTGACACTAATGATAAAGAGATTCATAGTCAGCTGCTTCTAAAATGAAGGCCTATAGGGTAGAGTCTGCTGATTCCAATAAAGGCAAACAAAACAAAGAGTACATTGACACATTATGCTGACACACTAAAGATAGAGGGACCCATGGTCAGCTGCTTCTAAAAACATATAGGACAGAATCTGCTGATTCCAATGGGGGCAAAGTGCATTGACACATTGATGAAAGCAAGAGACACAGAATCTGCTGACACACTAGGATGGAGGGTCCGGCCACCATTGTAGTCTAGCTGAGAGCAGATATGAGCGTTATTGGGTGTGAATAAGTAGGAGGCTTGAACTAAAAGATAAGGGTGGTGAAAGACTTAAGAAAAGAAAGGTCATTTGCATAAGGAATGGACATAGTGCTATGTGTGTATAAATATAGGAGCTAAGGCTCTGGGAAAGGAGGGGTGTTCCGCGGTGTGTGTTCCGCGGGGTGTGTTCCGCGGGGACATGCCAGTTGGCTGTACAGTTGTAATAAAGAGCATGTTTGATTTTAAAAGTTCTGGTAAGCGTTGTATTTGAAAATGATTTTCCACGACATTAGCTTGGAAAGACAGTACCATGCAATATCGAAGGGCCCTCACTGCTGCTGAAGACTTATTTTTTATGCAGTTTCAAAGCTAACTAAAAAGCAGCATTCCCCAAAAGAGGATGGCTTTCACTTCAGCAGTGATAAAGTCATGAACTTCTTTGATGAAAAGATCATGATCATTAGAAAGCAAATTACGGACTCCCCTTTAAATCTGCCTACTTCTCCAAAACTCAGTTTTCTGAGTCTGCACAACACTGCCAGGACCTAGGATCGAAGGAGACACTCAAGTTTTTTTAATACAATATCTCTTGATACATTTATGGAAATAGTTATGGCCTCTAAACATTCAAGCTGCATACTGGACCCTATTCCAACTAACCTACTGAAAGAGCTCCTTCCTATGCTTGGCCCTCATATGTTGAACATAATAAAAGGCTCCTTATCCACTGGATGTGTACCAAACTCACTAAAAGCGGCAGTAATAAAGCCTCTCTTGAAAAAGCCAAACCTTGACCAAGAAAATATAAAAAACGATCGGCCTATATCAAATCTTCCATTTCTCAATTATTATTTTTTTTAAAGATGTTGCGCAGCTACTCACTGCCTTCCTGAAGACTAACAATGCATACAAAACGCTTCAGTCTGGTTTTAGATCATAGCACTGAGACTACACTCGTGAAGGTGGTAAATTACCTTTTAATGGCGTCAGACCAAGGCTCTACATCTGTCCTCGTGCTGCTTTTGATACCTTAGTGCTGAAACCTTAGTGCTGCTTTTGATACCATCGATCACCACATTCTTTTGGAGAGATTGGAAATCCAAATTGGCCTACACGGACAAGTTCTGGCCTGGTTTAGATCTTATCTATCGGAAAGATATCAGTTTGTCTCTGTGGATGGTTTGTCCTCTGACAAATCAACTGTAAATTTCAGTGTTCCTCAAGGTTCCGTTTTAGGACCTCTATTGTTTTCACTATATATTTTACCTCTTGGTGATGTCATCCGGAAACACAATGTTAACTTTCACTGCTATGCGGAAGATACACAGTTGTACATTTCGATGAAACATGGTGAAGCCCCAAAATTACCCTCCCTGGAAGCCTGTGTTTCAGACATAAGGAAGTGGATGGCTGCAATTCTTCTCTCTTTTGATGAACATATCAAGACTTGTTTCAGCTTTTTTCCATCTACGTAGCACTGCAAAAATCAGAAACTTTCTGTCCAGAAATTATGCAGAAAAATGTATCCATGCTTTTGTCACTTCTAGATTAGACTACTGCAATGCTCTACTTTCCGGCTACCCGGATAAAGCACTAAATAAACTTCAGTTAGTGCTAAACACGGCTGCTAGAATCTTGACTAGAAGCAAAACATTGTATCATATTACTCATGTGCTAGCCTTTCTACACTGGCTTCTTGTTAAGGCTAGGGCTGATTTCAAGGTTTTACTGCTAACCTACAAAGCATTACATGGGCTTGCTCCTAACTATCTTTCCGATTTGGTCCTGCGGTACATACATACACGTATGCTACGGTCACAAGACGCAGGCCTCCTTATTGTCCCTAGAATTTCTAAGCAAACAGCTGGAGGCAGGGCTTTCTCCTATAGAGCTCTATTTTAATGGAATGGTCTGCCTATCCATGTGAGAGACCCAGACTCTGTCTCGACCTTTAAGTCTTTATTGAAGACTCATCTCTTCAGTAGGTCCTATGATTGAGTGTAGTCTGGCCCAGGGGTGTGAAGGTGAACGGAAATGCACTGGAGCGACGAACCACCCTTGCTGTCTCTGCCTGGCTGGTTCCCCTCTCTCTGCCTCTAACCCCATTACGGGGGCTGAGTCACTGGCTTACTGGTGCTCTTCCATGCCGTCCCTAGGAGGGGTGCGTCACTTGAGTGGGTTGAGTCACTGACGTGGTCTTCCTGTCCGGGTTGGCTCCCCCCCGGGTTCGTGCCATGGGGGAGATCTTCGTGGGCTATACTCGGCCTTGTCTCAGGGTAGTAAGTTGATGGTTTGAAGATATCCCTCTAGTGGTGTGGGGGCTGTGCTTTGGCAAAGTGGTTGGGGTTATATTCTGCCTGGTTGGCCCTGTCCAGGGGTATAGTCGGACGGGGCCACAGTGTCTCGCGACACCTCCTGTCTCAGCCTCCAGTATTAATGCGGCAATAGTTTGAGTCGGGGGGCTAGGTTGAGTCTGTTATATCTCGAGTATTTCTCCTGTCTTATCCGGTGTTATGTGTGAATTTAAGTATGCTCCCTCTAATTCTCTCTCTCTCTTTCTCTTCTCTCGGAGGACCTGAGCCCTAGGACCATTCCTCAGGACTACTTGGTCTGATGACCCTTGCTGTCCCAGTCCATCTGGTCGTGCTGCTGCTCCAATTTCAACTGTTCTGCCTGTGGCTATGGAGCCCTGACCTGTTCACCAGATGTGCTACCTTGTCCTGGAAATGCTGATTTCGATTCTCTTTCTCTACTGCACCTGCTGTCTCTAACTCTGAATGACCGGCTATGAAAAGCCAACTGACATTTACTCCTGAGGTGCTGACCTGTTGCACCCTCGACAACCACTGTGATTATTATTATTTGACCCTGCTGGTTATCTATGAACGTTTGAACATCTTGGCCATGTGCTGTTATAATCTCCACCCGTCACAGCCAGAAGAGGACCGTCCACCCCTCAGAGCCTGGTTCCTCTCTAGGTTTCTTTCTAGGTTCCTGCCTTTCTATGGAGTTTTTCCTAGCCACCGTGCTTCTACATCTGCATTGCTTGCTGTTTGGGGTTTTAGGCTGGGTTTCTGTACAGCACTTTGTGACATCGGCTGATGTAGAAAGCGCTTTATAAATACATTTGATTGATTGAAACACATAAGACACACCCTCCTCCACTTACCCTCACCTTATTCCCTTGGGGGAATCCCTGCAGCCATCTTTGCCGTCGGTCCAAACAATTGGTCAAGCAAGAGAAGTTGCAACGTAAGCCCCTCAGCCCTCGTTTGTGATCGAGTTTGCGAGTGTACAATTCTGTTCACTCCGGGGCCTGAAACGCCCCATAATTCAATTTGTGATGATTATACATCCGCTAAGAAAAGTCTGCCAAACCTGAAACCAGCATCAATATGGAGAGGCCAACATACAAGTGTAAGTAAAAATGAATGTAAATAAGTTAGAAATTGTGCTACTAATGCACATGACAGTAATGATGTTTTTGTTTGGTTAGCTTTTGGAAACGTTAGCTAGAGGATACAACTTGTCCTGGCATCCCTGCTATACATTGTAGTTTTTGATTTACCTGATATCCTCCAATGGCTAGCATTCTATGTCTGCGGATGTGTTGTCTCTAGCCAAGATATGAAATGCAATCAAAATTCACTGTGCCGCATATAAAGCACACACAATGGCTACCGGTGGTTCCATGATGACTGAAAACACAACCGTGGGACGAACTAGTGACACATTTCTGGGCACGGGCGGGGTCCATTTAAAATGTATTCATTCTTCCCTCGTCCATTGCCCTGCAAGTGTCAACTCATCATATGCCATGATATGTCATCAGGGCGGCAGGTAGCCTAGCGGTAAAAAAGTTGGGCCAGTAACCGAACAGTTGCTGATCGGTCGATGTGCCCTTGAGCAAGGCACTTAACCCATTATTTGCTCCAGGGGCGCCGTACTACTATGGCTGACCCTGTAAAAACAACCCATTTCGCTACACCCGCAATAGCATATGCTAAACACGTGTATGTGACAAATAGATTTGATTTGATGTGTCCATTTAATTTGAGGGGAGAGGATGTTTTTTACGTGTTTGGAATGCAGCCTTTGAATTCGGACTGCAGCCAGATGCTTACATTCAGTCATGTGATTTCCAAGAAGAGTGTCGGGGTGGGTTGGTCACATGTATTACAAGAAAGAGAGATTTGGTCAAAGACAATACAGTATGAAGATAAGCTGAAAATGATTCTCCAATTCAAATCCCCGATAACACTTGTAGACGATGTCATGGCGACTTTGGCTAGCAAAGCTCAGGCGTAGATGCAAGTCATCGGGTCTACTGGTCATCTTGCGCCAAACTGCGCATGTGCAGGCATTCAAATCAACGGCAGTCTTTCGATATAAACTTGTTTTTGACGAAAATTAAAACGTGTCAGTTTATCACTTTCACGAGTTTGGCGAAATAACATGTTCAACTACTTAAGAAACTGGCTCGAGTATAGGTTTTGCCTTTTGATTTCGAGAAAATTAACAACTGAGGAAGATATTTTCACTTCTCTCATTGACTTCTCAAGCCCCAAACCCCGGCATGTTCTGTTTAGTCTGTTTCACAACCGTTCCTCGATATCTAGCGATGCTGCACCTCTGGGTTTAGAAACTCTGTGATTTGGTCTATAAAACAGGTTGTCAGACGCCAGTCGACATCTGGGTAGAGAAACATCCCATACATTCTGAAGTATGTGCTGTATTTGGCTTCTATTTTGAACATCTACTTGTGATTTTTGTTTGATTGACACCCATCGGCCAACTTCGTTGACTTAAGGTAGGCTACTATCCCTTATTTCAACGATAGACCCAAATTGTTGGTTAGCAAAACCTTTACTGTCCAATCATTAAAGCTTCAATCCGCATTTGGTGAAACTGGCACGTCCGTTTGGGATATTACAACAAAGAAGAAGTTACTTCAAAGGAAGAACACCTTTCTTCCATCTGACACAATTTAATAAAATATTCCCACTGCTGGTCGCTCCTCTCCTCCGTTTCATCACTAAAACAATATCAACGGCGCTGGCGCTGTTTCACCAAATGTAGATTCTAGCTTTAATTGATCTTTGAGAAATAACATTGTCCGTTCCTCCACTTATTGGGGTCCACAGCTCAGGGATTTGACTAGGGAAATGTAACCCCTCTCGAATTCTAAAGTGCTCTAGGTGCCAGGACTGACAGTCCATGGCATCTGCATTATAGTTTTAACCATCTTTTGAACCTATACATAGCTTTTTTTTACCGTTACAACAATGGAGTAAAATACGTGTCTTTTTCCCATTAGAACCCAAAATAAACAACCGTACTAAAGCTCATGACGTATTCATAAGTTTTATTCTTCATATTGCTGCTTATACTGTGTCATTAATTTAAATGTGTATATATATGTACCAATCCCGGACTATAGCTGTAATAATGTGGATGCTTTATTGAACAAAAGAGAACCATCGCTCTCCCAGAGGCTTGGCTGGTGCGTAAAACTCGCTGGTGTAATGGGTTGGCACTCTAGTTGTCGCATAAAGCTTTCTTCATTTTTCGATGTTTTTAGTCATTTTCACTGTATCGGGATAGCGCACACAGATGCATCATAACAATACAAGAGATAGCCCACCACAAAGGACATCAGTGTAACGAGTTTCCTCCTCCTCTTCATCCGAAGAGGAGGAGTAGGGATTTGACCAAAACGCAGCGTTGTGAAATGACATGATATTTATTTAAACAAGACGAAAAACGAACTATACTTGATAATAAACAAAATACCAAAACGATGTAGACAGACCTGGACGTAAGAACTTACAATACAACGAAGAACGCACGAACAGGAAAAATGACTGCACGAACAAACGAACGAACGAACCGAAACAGTCCCGTGTGGCGCAACAGACACAGGAGACAACCACCCACAACAAACAATGTGAAACCACCTACCTTAATATGGCTCTCAATCAGAGGAAACGTAAACCACCTGCCTCTAATTGAGAACCATATCAGGTCACCCCTAAACCAACATAGAAACACATAACATAGACTGCCCACCCAAACTCACGTCCTGACCGACTAACACATAAAAAATAACAGAAAACAGGTCAGGAACGTGACAATCAGGCAAAGCCATTCATAAATATGTGGGGCCAACTCATAAACATATGTAAAATCTGATATGGACAGTGTTCTTGTATAACAGTCTAAATGTGGCTCATAGGAAGGAGGTGAAATCTAATTCTTCGTTTAAACCGTGTGGAGATACAGAATGTAATTTATATAGCCACATGGCTTCTCTTTGGAGTAATTTGTTTTCAGTCACCTCTACTTTGTCGATGAACATAGAAAGATTTTGTTTTATAAAGTGTCTCACAACTGGCGAGGTGACGACGTCTAATAGTGGATTTATGTTCTCCAAGACGTTCAAGGCCAGGGACACCTATTCATTCCAGACTTTTTATTTTTTACTATATTGTAGAATAATAGTGACATCAACACTATGAAATAACACATATGGAATCATGTAGTAACCAAAAGTGTTAAACAAATCATAATATATTTGATTCTTCAAAGTAGCTACAGTTTGTTCTGTTTTTGTTGAGATGTATTAACTGGCTTCTGACAATATCTGAGAATCCTCTGTAGCATTGCAATAAATATATTTGTCCGATCTCTTCTGACACAGAAAAATCCACACATTTTTATTCAGGATTCATCAGTTGCGCTATGCACATTTTTTAATGACTAAAATAAACAATCCAATATATCTGCCAGGTAGTAGGCACTGCAAGAAGCCCCTGGTGTGACTCCGTGTGTAACGGCTGTCTAATTCCTCCTCCTCGGATGAGGAGAAGGAGTAGGGATCGGACCAAAACGCAGCGGTAGATGAATACATGAATGAATTTATTTAAAGACAAGACTTACACGAAACAACACTTTGAAAAATTACAAAACAACGTAGACAGACCTGAACTTGAGAACTTACAATATAACACGAAGAACAGGAACAGACTAACCAAACGAACGAACGCGAAACAGTCCCGTGTGGTGCGACAGACACGGACACAGGAACAATCACCCACAAACAAACAGTGAGAACAACCTACCTTAATATGGTTCTCAATCAGAGGAAACGTCAAACACCTGCCCCTAATTGAGAACCATATCAGGCAACACATTTAACCCTACATAGAAACACATAATATAGACTACCCAACCAGCTCACGTCCTGACCAACTAAACAAAGTTAAACAAAGGAAAATAAGGTCAGGAACGTGACAGTACCCCCCCCCCCCCCCAAGATGCGGACTCCGGCCGCAAAACTGAACCTCAAGGGGAGGGTCTGGGTGGGCATCTGTCCACGGTGGCGGCTCCGGCACAGGACGAGGATACCACTCCACCATTGTCTTTGTCCCCCTCCTTAGCGTCCTTTGAGTGGCGATCCTCGCCCCCGACCCTGGTCTAGGAACCTTAACACAGGTCCCCCCTAGATAGATGAGATAACTCAGGACATAGAGGTAGCTCAGGACAGAGAGGTAGCTCAGGACAGAGAGGTAGCTCAGGACAGAGAGGTAGCTCAGGACAGAGAGGTAGCTCAGGACAGAGAGGTAGCTCAGGACAGAGAGGTAGCTCAGGACAGAGAGGTAGCTCAGGACAGAGAGGTAGCTCAGGACAGAGAGGTAGCTCAGGACAGAGGGGCAACTCAGGACAGAGGGGCGGCTCATGACTGGAGGGCGGCTCATGGCTGGCTGGCGACTCTGGCTGCTCATGGCTGGCTGGCGACTCTGGCTGCTCATGGCTGGCTGGCGACTCTGGCTGCTCATGGCTGGCTGGCGACTCTGGCTGCTCATGGCTGGCTGGCGACTCTGGCTGCTCATGGCTGGCTGGCGACTCTGGCTGCTCATGGCTGGCTGGCGACTCTGGCTGCTCATGGCTGGCTGGCGACTCTGGCTGCTCATGGCTGGCTGGCGACTCTGGCTGCTCATGGCTGGCTGGCGACTCTGGCTGCTCATGGCTGGCTGGCGACTCTGGCTGCTCATGGCTGGCTGGCGACTCTGGCTGCTCCTGGCTGGCGGAAGGCTCTGGCTGCTCCTGGCTGGCGGAAGGCTCTGGCTGCTCCTGGCTGGCGGAAGGCTCTGGCTGCTCCTGTCTGGCGGAAGGCTCTGGCTGCTTTTTGGGCTTGACTAACAGGCTTCCTACCGCGTCGTCGTGCTGCCTCCATTCGCCGGTATCCCTCCTCACACTGCGCCAGAGAATCCCAGGCGGGCTCCGGCACGCTCCTTGGGTCGATCGCCCACCTGTCGATCTTCGTAGTGTAGCCCAGATCCTTCTCCTGCTTCCGGGCTAGCTCCTCAAAATGCCGCCTCTCTGCTTTCGCTGCCTCCAGCTCAGCTTTGGGGCGGCGATATTCTCCTGGCTGTGCCCATGGACCTTTACCGTCCAATATTTCCTCCCATGTCCATGAATCCTGCGATCACTGTTGCTTTCTCCCACGCCGCTTGGTCCTTGGTTGGTGGGTGATTCTGTAACGGCTGTCTAATTCCTCCTCCTCGGATGAGGAGAAGGAGTAGGGATCGGACCAAAACGCAGCGGTAGTTGAATACATGAATGAATTTATTTAAAGACAAGACGAACACGAAAAAACACTTTGAAAAATTACAAAACAACAAAACGACGTAGACAGACCTGAACTTGAGAACTTACAATATAACACGAAGAACAGGAACAGACTAACCAAACGAACGAACACGAAACAGTCCCGTGTGGTGCGACAGACACGGACACAGGAACAATCACCCAACAAACAGTGAGAACAGCCTACCTTAATATGGTTCTCAATCAGAGAAAACGTCAAACACCTGCCCCTAATTGAGAACCATATCAGGCAACACATTTAACCCCACATAGAAACACATAACATAGACTACCCACCCAGCTCACGTCCTGACCAACTAAACAAAGTTAAACAAAGGAAAATAAGGTCAGGAACGTGACACCGTGTCTGCTGTGATTGACCCCACCCCTACAGCACTGGTTAGATGTCAATCCCATCACTCAGTAAAACACCTCAACATAACACAGCAAATGTGGCTGTTCAGAATTTCTTCTGAAAGAGAGTCAAAAAGCGAGCAGGTTGAGTAGTGAATGAGGTGGAGAGGGTAGAACAGTCAGAAAAGGCAGTGCAGCAGCAGAGTTAGCTGCAGTGTTGGTGGTAGCTAACGAGTCCCCACCAGCATAAGGGTAGGCTAATGCTAATAAGTTAGTGTTTAGTATCCTAAAGGTATTAGATGTCAGGCTGAGTTCTTTAAAAGTATATTTAGTGAATAGGCAAACTAAGGATTGTTAGGTTCTTATTTTTCAGAGTAAATGACTCACGGACGCTAGAAAAGCTTTAACCAAGTTTAATTATTTCCAAAGGTTCTGTACAGCTGTAATCAGAACCCAAAACATTTCTCAAATCACAGTTATATACCTCCTACTTAAGACACTCCCTCTCTCCAATCCTTAGTTTATGGTTTAACAGGAAAAACCTAATTACTCCCTTCAGGTGACCTGTCCTTACCTCCTGACCTCAACCCCTCCATCTAATCCACAGATGTCCATCTGTCTTTTCTGTACCAACACGGTGCTCTGCTCCCGTCCCCCCAACACATTCCAACACATTCCACAGCTATCTGTCCTTCTACAGAGACATAAAACTCTTTCATTTCCTATCATTAATTTACTATCTCAATGATCAAAGTTTAGCCGATTCCAACAGGATGTTTGGAAAAGTGTTTATTTCCGGCGAGTGTATTTGATGCGTTTTGTTTCTGTAGATTGTCGCATAAAGCCTACTCATTATTCAATGTTTTTAATTCTTTTCACTGCATCAGGGATAGCGTACACAGATGTTTCGGTTTTACAGCCTTCTTCAGTGTGTAGGTACAATTTTATTTGAATTCAAAACAGCCTTGAATCTCCATTTTTCATTTCCCGTTTGTTTTGTCTTTGGTTTCATTCACACCTGGTTTTCATTTCTTTCATTTCTGTGTGTATATTTACCTCTGTTTCCCGCTTAGGTTTGTGCGGGATTGTTTTCATGTTGCTCATTGAGGTTTTCCTCAGTTCATTCAAGTGTGTACAGAGTTGTTGTATAATTAAGGAGCGTTGTTTTTTCTCCTTCCGTGACTATTTGTTTCCGATGTCTTGGGCGTTTTGTGGTATTGTACCTGACCCATTGGACTTGCCTATTAAAGACGCTACTTTGAACATCTCTGCTCTCCTGCGCTTGACTACCTTCACTAACCTCAAGTACAGTTTCGCAACAGGATGACTCTAGAAGCTCGCCCATGGCAACACAATAAAACACCTTAATAAAGGCCACTTTGGAAAACGCTGTGGTAGCATGTGCATGAAAAAGACTGTTTACAACAATTAAACCTCTTCTGCAAAAGTACTTTTGCAACCAATGCAATAATAACACTTACGGCAGTACGGAATAGTACTACATACGATAAACAATTTGCAAAGCAGCATTGGTAACTCTAACGTTAAAGAATAGTAGCAGCAATACAGTAGAACACAGAGGAAGAATATGATAGACAATGTTAGCCATTTATGTTATTCTTCACAGGCCCCAAAGCAAATCAGGGAGAGAAAATAGATTTATTTGAGAAGGACAAATCATAGATGCTATGCTGAAAAGTAGGCATTCAGTCTTTCCTGTCTTCAGTTTTTCTTCACAGATCAAAGGAACAGGATGCCATTCCTAACCCCCCACCCTAGCCTGGGGTGGACCAATCAGAAGTCCTTGCAGTACAACTGGGCCAATGGCCAAATAACAAGTATCCTGCTCCCGACTCAATGTACAGACCAATGAAAACGTGGCACACGTAGCTCTGAGTCCAGGACTGACATTCCACAGATTCTAAACAGCTGTTGAACTGAAAACCAACTCCTATTGATCGTTACTTCGGGTCCTCTCATCCTCTGCGTTGTGTATTTATCTTCAAAATATTCTTATAACAATCAAACTCTCTCCTTGAGCGTTTCTTCTGGAGAGGATACCCCGATACCTGGCTTGATGAAGCTCCACAACACATTAAAACCTTGAACAGAAGCCAGTTTCATATCTCCACACAGTTTAAACAAATAGTTAGATTTCACCTTACTATAAGCCACATTTTAGACTGTTATACAAGAACACTGTCCATATCCGACTTTGCATATCGTTTATAAGTTGGCCCAACATATTTATGAATGGCTTTGCCCGATGTCCTTGGTGGTGGGCGATCTCATGAAATGATATGATGTATTTAGGTGAGCGGACAACTGGGTCGGTTGATTTGTGAGTAGCCCTTCGTGCCCGCTCCCATACCCTATAATTCTGTATTTCTTTGTGACTAACTTGTATACAGGTAGACCAGAAAAGCCACATCCCTAATTGGCAGATGATTAGAAGCACCTGCTGCTCAATGCTGTTTTGAATTAAAATAAAATTGTACCTACACACTGAAAGCTGTAAAGAAACACAGAGGATGGTGGCAGTTATATTGTCTTAAGGTATTAAAGAAACATTAAAGTTGGCCTTGTTTGACCATCCTGTTTAGTCATGCTGGTGGATCAAAAATACCTTAATAGCTTCTACTGAGCCTAAGAACCCACGTTTATCAAAACAAAATGTAGTCGAAGCAGGCACACTTTCTTCAGGAAACAGTACCAAATATACAGTACAAAATTGCTGCTTTGAGAGCAAAAGCATTCATTGTCTGTGTTTTGGTTATTTTCATATCTCCTCTCTAAGAAAGTCAGAGACCTACAAGAGAATGGGTGAATATTGGTCAAAAGATCGAGCGGATCAGGGAGAGAGAGACCTCGATCAAGCCAAAACTGATAAACAGAAAGCGGAGAAGGAAAAACAGGACATGGAGAAGGAAAAACAGGACATGGAGAAGGAAAAACAGGACATGGAGAAGGAAAAACAGAACATGGAGAAGGAAAAACAGAACATGGAGAAGGAAAAGAAAAAGACAGAAGAGGATTATAGGCAGCTCCTTGCTGAGAATGTGAGAATGGAAACAGAACAAAAGATGGAAGAAAAACGAAGACAGGAGCTCGAGAAGGAAAGACTACAATTAATAGAACACAATAGACAGCGAGAGAAATATGAAAAGACAAGGATTCAGCTGGAAAAAGAAAATGCAAAAGGAGATCAGAAAACTGTATGAAATGTATCCAAATATTAAGTGACAAGGGCATAAACTGTTTAAATGATCCACATAATGAATTATTGGACAACGCACACAATCATTGTATACGTTTAATATCCACAATTGCGCTGCCTGTTTTATTTTCACCAAATGATGTTGTTAAAGGGATAGTTCACACAAATGACAGTGGTTTAATCACCCTGTTAGCCGTTTTTGTTTACCTGGCTGCTGTCGCCAAATGCTTTTTCAAAACCGATGCATGTCAATATCTGAGAATCCTCTGTAGCTTTGCAATAAATAGATTCTATTGATGCCTTGTTGTCCGATCTCTTCTCTGACACTTCACACCTAACAAGAAAAATCCAAACAGTTTATTCAGGATTTATTACATTCAGTATTTACATTCAACTCCCTTATAGGCAGCATTCAATGCAAGGCATGTTTTCTATAAACATGTATCCATACCCAGTATGTTAGCCAGTGGGTTCATTAGGTCTGGACTTCTGGGGCTTCAGCCCTGGATGTTAATGGTCCAGCCCCGACCCTTCTGATGGTATTATTTTATATTATTACATTTCAGTCTGATATGAATTTCCATAACCACACATCAGTTGCGCTATGCACATTTTAATGACTAAATTAACTATCCAATATACTGTGCTTGGCAGTAGCAGGCACTGCAAGAAGGCCCTGGTGTGACTCAGTGTCTGCTGTGATTGGTCGAGATATAACAACACAGTGGACCGCTCCCGTCCCTTGACCCCAGCCCAACAGCACCGGTTAGATTTCAATGTCATCACTCAGTAAAACACCTCAACATAACACAGCAAATATGGATATTCAGAATTTGTTTTGAAAGAGAGGCAAAAAAAACGAGCAGATTGTGTAGTGAATGAGGTGGAGAGGGTAGAACAGCCAGAAAAGGCAGAGTTAGCTGCAGGGTTGGTGGTAGCTAACAAGTCCCCATCAGCATAAGGGTAGGCTCATGCTAGTAAGTGAGCGTTAGGTTTCAGTATCCTAAAGGTATTGGATGTCAGTCTGAGTTATTTAACAGTACATTTAGTGAATGGGCAAGTTAAGGATATATATATATTATTTTTATTGAATATTCAAAACATACAATATACTTGCAATGAAGCCGCTCAACAACCACATCACACCAGTCATCCAACAGATTCCCATTCAGAGCGACAACCAGAAGCATCCAGGGTCAATGGCCTGCTCAAGGACATGTTGACTGATCTACCACCAGGCCAAAAAACATGAACTCGAACCCTCCAAGATCCCCCCACAGTTCCCCAATAGCTGTCCCTCAACCATTTGAGACCCCTCCCACAGTCCCCCTGGAATTTTTTTATTTAAAAAAAAAATTCCCCACCCCCAAGAATGCACCAACAACCAAGAGAATGAACTAAAGAGAAAAAAGGAAAAGACAGAAGAAAACAGTAAACAACAATGACTTTTAAAAATATATACACTGCTCAAAAAAATAAAGGGAACACTTAAACAACACAATGTAACTCCAAGTCAATCACACTTCTGTGAAATGAAACTGTCCACTTAGGAAGCAACACTGATTGACAATACATTTCACATGCTGTTGTGCAAATGGAATAGACAAAAGGTGGAAATTATAGGCAATTAGCAAGACACCCCCCAATAAAGGACTGGTTCTGCATGTGGTGACCACTGACCACTTCTCAGTTCCTATGCTTCCTGGCTGATGTTTTGGTCACTTTTGAATGCTGGCGGTGCTTTCACTCTAGTGGTAGCATGAGACGGAGTCTACAACCCACACAAGTGGCTCAGGTAGTGCAGCTCATCCAGGATGGCACATCAATGCGAGCTGTGGCAAGAAGGTTTGCTGTGTCTGTCAGCGTAGTGTCCAGAGCATGGAGGCGCTACCAGGAGACAGGCAAGTACATCAGGAGACGTGGAGGAGGCCGTAGGAGGGCAACAACCCAGCAGCAGGACCGCTACCTCCGCCTTTGTGCAAGGAGGGGCACTGCCAGAGCCCTGCAAAATGACCTCCAGCAGGCCACAAATGTGCATGTGTCTGCTCAAACGGTCAGAAACAGACTCCATGAGGGTGGTATGAGGGCCCGGCGTCCACAGGTGGGGGTTGTGCTTACAGCCCAACACCGTGCAGGACGTTTGGCATTTGCCAGAGAACACCAAGATTGGCAAATTCGCCACTGGCGCCCTGTGCTCTTCACAGATGAAAGCAGGTTCACACTGAGCACATGAGCACATGTGACAGACGTGACAGAGTCTGGAGACGCCGTGTAGAACGTTTTGCTGCCTGCAACATCCTCCAGCATGACCGGTTTGGCGGTGGGTCAGTCATGGTGTGGGGTGGCATTTCTTTGTGGGGCCGCACAGCCCTCCATGTGCTCGCCAGAGGTAGCCTGACTGCCATTAGGTACCGAGATGAGATCCTCAGACCCCTTGTGAGACCATATGCTGACACATGCACATTTGTGGCCTGCTGGAGGTCATTTTGCAGGGCTCTGGCAGTGCCCCTCCTTGCACAAAGGCGGAGGTAGCGGTCCTGCTGCTGGGTTGTTGCCCTCCTACGGCCTCCTCCACGTCTCCTGATGTACTGGCCTGTCTCCTGGTAGCGCCTCCATGCTCTGGACACTACGCTGACAGACACAGCAAACCTTCTTGCCACAGCTCGCATTGTGTCTTGCTAATTGCCTATAATTTCCACCTTTTGTCTATTCCATTTGCACAACAGCATGTGAAATGTATTGTCAATCAGTGTTGCTTCCTAAGTGGACAGTTTGATTTCACAGAAGTGTGATTGACTTGGAGTTACATTGTGTTGTTTAAGTGTTCCCTTTATTTTTTTGAGCAGTGTATCTATTTTTTTTTAACATCAACATCAAGGACAACTAAAATCATAACAGCAATGCCAACTGTATATGTTTGTGTGCATGTCTGGCACTATTACATGTATGTGTTTATTTGAGTGAGAGTGTGTGCATATCCATGTGTACAAACACTTGCACGGCATCAGCCTCGGGCAAACTGGCATTAGTTGTAAAAAACATTGCCACTTAGTGTCATTCAAATGTACTTTTTATTATGTTTTATTTTTTTAAATAAAAAATAAATAATTATCTTTGACCATCATTCTATCTCTCACACAGCAACTCCACTTCCACTTGTCTCCAATTCCACATCCCAACCCTCAGCTTCCCTCAGCCCATCCCATCTATCTCTGCTGGCCACCCACTTCGGGTTTCTCGCAACACATATCTTTCAACTATGCTGTGATGTTTAACGTACAATTCCAATCTATCTAATCGAACAGAATCCACAGATTGCGAGTTGAAGATAAATACTTTTACTACGAGTATTAGTATATTAGTAATTGACTGACCCGCTCTCTCCAGATCTCCTAACAGTACTATTTCTAGGGTCAATTTTAAATCAATGCTATGCATTTTTAGCCATTCCTGAACCTGAGACCAGAAACAGGCTACCTGAGGGCAATACCAAAATAAATGGTCTATTGATTCTGTATCCTCACAACAAAATCTGCAGAGCTTCGATGATTTTATGCCCCAAATATTCAACATTTTGTTGGTGGCAAGAATTCGATATAATAATTTTAGCAGGAAAGCAAGAAGTCTTGAATCTTGCGTTGTTTTATATATCAACTCATGTACCCTGTACCATGGACTATGTACATCAAAAATCTATTCCCAACTACTTTGCAATCTGTATGGCACAGTTGTCAACATCCTGGTCCTCAAATGAAATTGGTATACTATTTATGCTATTTTTATTCCTCTGCCAGTTTTGATCCTTTATATTGGGCAGATAGACCAGTTCCCTACCTCCTCCCGCTGCCACCTGCCTCCTCCATTTTTGGGGTAATGCTGTAATCAATTGGTTGTACTCTTGGATTGAGCAGACCTTCCCGTACAATTCTGATAACTCCATGAAGGACATAACTCTACCATTCCAATTTACAATATCATTTAAGAACAAAATACCCTTTTCAAACATCTTTCCCATAAATACAGGTATTTTATCAACCAGCACATTTGAGTTCAGCCATATTGTTTGTTCTATCTTTTCAGGGGGATGAAATTGAAATTGTAGCCAGCTCTGCAATGCTTGTTCGAAAAGGAGAGATACTTTGAAAAAAGTATAATTTTCAATTAATTGAAAATGAGACATGGCAATCTGCACAAAGGCAAAAGGCCATTTTTAAACAATGGATGAGCTTTTCTTAGTAATCTACTTGAGAACCATTTAGGGTTCAAATAAAACGTTTGAATGAGTGAAGCTTTTAGAGGTTTAGTGCTTTTATATTTAATAATTTCAACCCACCCAATTCATATTCATTATATGCTAGATAGGCATGTTTTATTTCATCTGGTTTAGCGTCCCAGATAAAGCAAAATATTTTTTGCTCATATGATTTGAAAAATGAATCATCAGGAGTAGGAAGCGCCATAAGTAAGTGAGTAAACTGAGATATGACTAAAGAGTTAATCAGGGCAATTTTTCCATAAATAGACAGGTATTGACCTCTCCATGGTTGCAGGATCTTGTCTATTTTTACAAGTTTTCTATTTAAATTCATTGTGGAGAGCTTATATATTTTGTGATATCAATCCGAGTATGTCTTCTTCCCCATCAGCCCATTTTATAGGTAAACTGCAGGGTAATGTAAAAGTTTTATCTTTTAAGGATCCAATACGTGATGTTGTACACTTATCATAATTAACTTTTCTGTACCCTCTGGACTAAAACCTATCTAGATCTTCAATGAGACATTGCAAGGATCTAGCTTGCGGACTTAATATAAAACTTGAGTCATTGGCATACATGGACACCTTTGTTTTTAAGCCTTGGATTTCTAATCCTCTAACGTTGTTACTGGATCTGATTTTAACAGCTAGCATTTCGATGGCCATAACGAATAGATATGGTGACAGCGGACACACTCGTTTAACTCCTCTTGACAATTCAAAATTCTCTGAGAAGTAGACGTTATTTACTATTTTACACCTGGGGTTGCTATACATTATTTTTACCCATTTTATAAGAGAATTACAAAAAGATAGCTCAGATGTGCGAGTGCCTTTTGAATTTTGAATTACTGTTTTTCACTCTGCACTCTGAAACCTTGGAAGTATACACAAAAAGAAAGACGTACCAAGTATACAATGGATTCACTACGAGAGATCAACTCACTTACTACACATTGTGCGAGTACCTTTTCATTCACACAAGAAGACGCCAACAAGATTCTTTTCCCTACCTCCAACATGGACAACCCAGTTCCGCACTCGACTGTCGAACTTAAAATCCAACTCCAGAGACTCCGAGAGAAAGAAACTTGTTTATTCCTGCATTTCCAACACAGTCTCACATTCAATTCGCGCATATATGTACAAAAAGTATTTCAGCAGATTTCGTGCGTTTTTGTGCATTTTTGGGGTGGTTGTATTTCAGCAGATTTCGTGCGTTTTTGTGCATTTTTTGGGGTGGTTCAATTCGTTTGAAAATACACGAATTTCTGTGCTACTTAATTCGTGCGAAAAGACACGAATTTAACCAGTAGGCGACACACAAGTCATTGCAACAACCATGTAGACACGATCATTTGTATTTCATTTTTGTTCTTCTTAATGGCTAATTCAACGTCATGAATATACAGAAATGTTGTCTTTGTTTAACCATGTTTTAAAATATGTCGTTGTATGCCTATATGTACTGTTTTAGACTTGCTGAACAGAATTTTTGAGAAAAGACGCACATTTAAGTGCGACTTAATTCGTGGGAAATATTGTTTTATTAATGCCAATGCTGTTTTCTGTGCTTGATTTCGCTTAATACTTTGGATACTGGTGCACTTGTAATCAGAACGCCTTTTTGTCATGTAGGCAACCATACACGATTTTCTTCATAACCCATTTCATATTTCGTGGAGCCTAAATTACACCATTTTCTTCATAATGCATGTATTACATGTGAATGTAAAATAATGAATTATGTTGGCTTACACTTATGGCCTTTCAAAGGCCTTTCCATACCTTAAGGGAACATTTTAGCACTCGCCATATGGTTAGTGAGAAACGCCACATTGCAAATGTAAGGTCCCTTACTAGACATCCTGCAACGTTTCTAAAATTCGTGGACGGCGTCGGGCCGTGCGCGGGGGAGAGATCTTTCAGGAAGTCATCAAACTAAATCTCTCGGACATTTGGTTTCCGTTTTATAAAAATAATACATTTTGGTCATTTTTCCGCAGTCTCGGAAATTCCCACCAAAGGGAAAATAAATAATATTGCAAATGCACAAGCACATTGCAAATGCATGTGGCCTTTTCTCCTAAACGGAAAATATTTCGAAGACGTAATGGACAGTTGGCCCCGAACAAGATGGCGTCGAGGCCTCAACGCTTTTTGAGTTATGGCCATTTTTCTGGGATTAAAGGTCAAAAACGCAAAGTAGGGTGCTAATTTGACCGCTTCACGTCAAAGTACATAAGCATACGGTGTCAGGAAAAAAAGAACCAGCCATTTATCTATCGTAATTTAAGAGAAATCGTACATTGACAAATTGGTCATGTTCACAAAAAGGAGTTAAAAAAAAAAAAAGTTACAGATCCAGTTGCAGTGTGTTCAGACGAACATTTTTTAAGTGGGTCTCGAAGCTCTGCCAGAATTCTGTGATTTTATGTGATTTTATGAAATAACACACACTCATTTAACCCTCTGTAAATAAGTCAGTTCTTAACATGAAGACTTAAACCTCAACATTATATAAGAGCCTACCCCAAGGAGGATATGTGTTCACTTTCAGCTTCCTATGTCAACCGGAAGTACCTTCAAATGGTGCCATAGGGTCAGTTTCGAAGGGTTAAAAAGGTCAGATCTGCCTCCCGGGTGGCGCAGTGGTCTAGGGCACTGCATCGCAGTGCTAGCTGCGCCACCAGAGTCTCTGGGTTTGCGCCCAGGCTCTGCCGCGACCGGGAGGTCCGTTGGCCTAGCGTCGTCCGGGTTAGGGAGGGTTTGGCCGGTAGGGATATCCTTGTCTCATCGCGCTCCAGCGACTCCTGTGGCGGGCCGGGGGCAGTGCGCGCTAGCCAAGGGGGCCATGTGCGCGGTGTTTCCTCCGACACATTGGTGCGGCTGGCTTCCGGGTTGGAGGCGCGCTGTGTTAAGAAGCAGTGCGGCTTGGTTGGGTTGTGCTTCGGAGGACGCGTGGCTTTCGACCTTCGTCTCTCCTGAGCCCATACGGGAGTTGTAGCGATGAGACAAGATAGTAATTACTAGCGATTGGATACCACGAAGAAAAGGGGATAAAAGGATGGAGTGAAAAAGTACGGTGCTTAAAGACACACAAAGCCTGCAATGGCATTGCCATTATCTCCAGGCCGTGCCGAGTTCAACGAGATGCCCCGCTTGACCGTAGCTAGCTCGGTCTGAGTGCAGCGACAGGGACAAGAAGAAGGACCCAAATGACCCTTTGACCTCAATTTCATATTTTTTTGCTTTTGGGAGACAGAGAGAGAACCGTTAAGGTTAGAAGCACAATTTGACCTCAGGAACGTTCCTAAGGTCCTCCCGATCTGTGCAAGCCTAACATTGACCGTGTGGCATTAACCCTTAATAGTTAAAAGAAGGTGTTTACATCAAACAGTTTACAATGACATGTCTCCCCATAGGAGACATGCCTGCTCCCCTAAATTCAACCTGAAGCCTATGTGGGTTAATAATGCCTTATGAACCTGTCTTCGATGACAATCCATCAGGCCACTATGAGGTCTACCTGTGTCGATTCTAAGCTTCCTGGAGCAACCGGAAGTGGTTAAATCACCCTAAAAGTGTTTGCCATACCCAACCAGCAGTTTGAGAGAAATAGTGCATTCAACCCTATGTAAATCAGTGAGTTCTTAACGTATAGACTTAAAACTCAGGATTCTGTAAAAGCCCACTCCAATGAGGATATGTGTTTACTTTCAGCTTCCTGTGCCAACCGGAAGTGCCATAATTGGTGTCAAAAGGGCTGTTTCGAAGGGTTAAAAAAGTCAAATCTTTCCAAAACTTAATATATGTAAATAGGCAACCCTCATGAACTGTAAATCAGTCATTCATCCCATCAGATTTCAAGGAAAAATTTACACACCCACACAGAAAGGATGGAGTGACACACTGAGGGGCTTAGAGGCAGACAGTGCCTGCAATAGTTACTTTTGTTTGAACTTTTAAAGAACCGTCAGACCTAGAGTTCTGAAACTTTACAAACCTGTTCTAGAGCTCAGGTCGATTAAGCACGGTGAGTTATGTGGCTCTAGAAGGTTCTCGGACCGATAAAAAGCCTCGGTGCATTTGCATTGACTTCAATTCATTTTGAGCATTACAAAATGGTGACATTTAGAAAAGTCCCAGAGTTGCAAGACTAGGTGCATTGAAACCGGCTCGGCCCATAGAGACGGACCCCGACATTTCTGTCCGATAGCTCATTCAAGGACCCCGTAGCAAGGCATGGAAAAAAGTGGAATTTCAGCACCAATTAAGGTTTTGCTCGGGCACCGAATGACCTATCGAGCCGAAACTTGGGATTCGAGGTCGCCTCACATAGGGCTAAACATAATGTGAAAACTGGACCCGCAGCTAGAACATAACTACGTATTATTTGTTTTATTATGGTTTAAATGGAAGGCGCTGTGAATTTTGGGCCTGCTCTGAAATATGTGATAGTTGGCTTCTAAACGAGTTGGAAAAAGTGAGTTTGGAGTCAGATGGTATCAGTTTGGTGTCTGAAAATATCTAATTGGCTGATGGACACTGACTTGCTAGTTGACTTTTGTGCATTTGCAATATGTTTCAACAGTGAAAAACCACCAAAATAGCATTCTGAAATCACCACTAAAAATGACATCACCATAGCCGTGCCGAGTTCAACGAGATGCCCCGCTTGACCGTAGCTTGCTCGGTCTGAGCGCAGCGACAGTGACAAGAAGATGACCCTTGACCTACATTTCAAGTCTTTTGCTTTTGGGAGACAGAGAGAGAACTGTTAAGGTTTAGAAGCACAATTTGACCTCAGGAACGTTCCTAAGGTCTCTGTGCAAGCCTAACCTTGACCGTGTGGCATTAACCCTTAACAGTTAAAAGAAGGTGTTTACATCAAACAGTTTACAATGACATCTCACCCCATAGGAACACATTGCTTGCACCCTTAAATTCAACCTGAAGCCTATGTGGGTTATGAATGTCTTATGAACCTGTCTTCAATGACAATCCATCAAGCCTCTATGAGGTCTACCTGTGTTGATTCTAAGCTTCCTGGAGCAACCGGAAGTGATAAAATCACCCTAAAAGTGTTTTGCCATACCCAACCAGCAGTTTGTGATATATAGTGCATTCAACCCTGTGTAAATCAGTCAGTTCTTAACGTATAGACTTAAAACTCAGGATTCTGTAAAAGCATACCCCGATCAGGATATGCATTTACTTATAGCTTCCTGTGCCAACCGGAAGTGCCTTAAAATGGGGTCATAGGTGCTGTTTCAGATCTTTCCAAAACTTTAAATGTGTGAATCGGTCAACCCTCATGAACTGTAAATCAGTAATTTCGCTAAACAGATGTCAAAGAAAAGCTCTCTCACACACACACACACACACACACACACACACACACACACACACACACACACACACACACACACACACACACACACACACACACACACACACACACACACACACACACACACACACAGAGTGAAAAAGTATGGTGCTTAAAGACACACAGAGCCTTAAATGCTTTTAGGGGGGATCCAGACTTCCATACCCGCTCTGGGAGCGCTATACTACCGCCCCAAATCAATGGGTGCTGGCCTGAGTGATTTATGGAGGTTTTCAAAAAATATTCTAAGTCCAAACTTTTCATTCCCCTGGTATTTTTTGGGGGTTACCAGGCGTCATTTTTCAAAACGGTTGAAATTGCTTTTAGGGGGCATCCAGAGTGTCACATGACCGGATGAGGTAACTATTCTTGTTCTTCTTGTAACTTTCCGGTAGGCTAGAAGCTTTCCGGTGTTTTGCTGCTCGACACAGGTCGACGCAGGTATTGCACTTGATTTATCGTTATCGTAACAGTAGGTGCAGCCAAGTGGAAATACGAAAGGTTTCTAGCTATTTCGCACTGACGGTAATTTGAACACAAGAACGTTTCTAGTGAAAAGGTGCTTACACTCAGAGCCATGTATTTACACTCAGCCACCCTAGCCTTATTACGGGTTAACGTTTTGGTAATTTTGGTTGGCCAACAAAATGTAAGACTACAATGACTGCATACGTTTCCCCAAATGTTATACGAAAAAAAAATGTTTTGTTATTGATGGACAATGGCAAGGCTGCCATTGTATTTTCAGTTACATTCTGGTCAATAAAAATGGTTTACACGTTTGTTTTTTAAGAAATACATGGAACTACAACCGAATAAAACACCATTAGCCATCATGCATTGCATGATTCATTCTATACTGAAGTCTGTTCAGAAAAATCGAAAACAGTACATATAGGCATAAAACCACAATGTTTTAATAGGGATTAAATAAAGACAATATATATATAACCTCTTATGGTTATATGGTTAAAAAAAATACAAAATATCTATATATTCATAACGTAAAATAAATAAATACAGGCGATCGAGTCTATGGTTGTTGCAACGGCTTGTGTGTCGCCTACTGGTTAAATTCGTGTCTTTTCGCACGAATTAAGTAGCACAGAAATTCGTGTATTTTCGCACAAATTAAGTAGCACAGAAATTCGTGTATTTTCAAACGAATTGAACCACCCCAAAACACCCCAAAAATGCACAAAAACGCACGAAATCTGCTGAAATACATTTTGTACATATATGCGCGAATTGAATGTGAGGCTGGGCTGGCATGGCACCACTCTAAGCGAATATTGGCGCACCAAGCGCATTCCAAGAAGACTGAGAATACAGAAGGAGCCTACAATCGGGAAAACGACAACACTTTCGTTAAGCAATGGGGTGAAATACTCAACAAATGTTCTTTCGATTTAATGTTTTTAATCGTTGAACATGTGTCGAAGGAAGTAAAAGAAGTTGAAGTTAAGATTAGCGAACATGAGGTTATAATGAAGGAGATTCTAGGCCCTAATTTCACAGCTATAGACGACACGATCAACCAGTCAATTGGGAAATACAGAGACTTTCTACAAGCAACAAATATCAAGAAATATCAGCAAGACTCAGAGGACTACCAGCTCAACCAGGTGTACGCATGGGAAGGCCCAAGGACAGGAGCACGGAGAGGCCGACGTAGGGACGCACCACTGATCGGGAGACGCAGAGACGTAGCAGCAGGAGGACATGGAAACTTGGACACAGAGGCATCCACTGAGAGCGAATTCCCTACAGACAGTGACTCCAGCTACCATGGCACACAGTCCGTTTTTTAGCCCGGAAGCAACACAAGGCTCCACGAAAGAAAAGAAACGATGTAGGAGAGGCAAGCGGTCGAGGAGGAGACCACAAACACAGGCCGTGGACAATGAGCTACAGCAGGACACGGTAATTAACCTCTCCAAAAAATACCTTATTGACGCTCAAGTCTGAGTCTTATCTAAGGGCCTCTCCTTTGTACCTACATGTACAGATAAACCATTTGATACGAAAGTAGATCTGTTTAAATTCTTTCGCAAGATTAAACTTAAAGCATGTGTTTTTGCAAAATACTGTTTCGGGCCTAGAAACACATCAAAGAACTGGTACCCATTTAAACCCAAAACCAAATTCTGTCCTATGGTTAACAACTCCTCGATTAATACCTATTGTAGGTTAGTCGAACAAGAAGCTATGTCAGTTTATACAAGACCAACAAACCACATTCAGAAGAATCTCACTAGAACATAAGAACAGGCACTTAATGAATGAATGAAAGATTCATCCTTGGTTATTAAACCTGCAGATAAGGGGGGTGCTGTGGTTGTTTTAGACTATGACAAATATAAAGAAGAAATTCAGAGACAACTCAGCAATGAACGTTTCTATAGAAAACTGAGTGTTGATCCCACACAGGTGTTCCAAAGGGAAATATGCTCTAATCTGGAGCCCTATTACACAACCTTATCTCAAAACCTGAATATGAATATCTTTGTTGCAAATGTGCCATACGTCCATGCCTGTATATTTTACCGAAATTACACAAACCTAAAACACAACAAGGCAATTATCCAGGCAGACCAGTGGTTTCAGGAATAGGCTCAATGCTAGAGCCGTTGTCGAACTTTGTAGACTATTTTATTAAAACTCATGTGCAAGCATTGCCATCATATGTAAAAGACTCTATAGACTTCATAAACAAGATCTCAGCAATAACGGGTATAACAGAAGACTGTATTTTGGTCACATTAGATGTCGAGTGGCTATATACCAGCATTCCCCGTACGGAGGGGCTGGGAGCCCTAGCTCATTATTTGGGAGACAGAGATACTAACGAATACCCACCAACAAACTTTATTTTAGAGCTGGCTGAATATGTTTTGACGTATAACTATTTCAGGTTTGATGATGAATACTACCTCCAAACGAATGGAACATCGATGGGCTCCACATTCGCTCCGAGTTATGTTAACCTTCATGTGGGTCTTTATGAAGAACGTTTTGTTAATAATGAAAACAAAAATCCATTTTTGAATAAAGTCCTGAAGTGGTATCGATATATCGATGACATTTTTTGCATATGGGAAGGAATGGAAAAAGAGCTGTCAGAGTTTATGGCACTACTCAATGACATTGACCCCAATCTCAAATTCACTATTGAATGTGACACTCAACGAGTTCATTACCTCGATATGTGGATTGAGAAATCAAATGGAACCCTGTTTACAACTCTGTATAGAAAAGAAACGGACAGAAATATTCTATTACAGGGGGACAGCTTCCACCCTGAGCCATTAAAAAGAGGACTTCCAAGAAGCCAATTTTTCAGACTGTGCCGTATATGCCTCTCCACAGAGGATTATCTAGAAAAAGCAGCGGAGATGCACATTAGGTTTCTAAGAAGAGGCTATTCGCCACAATTTGTAGATGAAGCTCTTAATTTGGCATTGGAAAAACACGAGATGAACTGCTACAAAAAGACCCTCTAGAGCTAAAGAACACTCTGTAATGTTCACAGCCACATATACTTTGAACTCGCGAAAAGTGGGAGATGCGGTCAAGAAACACTGGCATATTTTATCATCGGACCCAGCAATGCCGACTGAATTTAAAAATCCACCTCTTATTGTGTATAGGAGAGGTCGTAATTTACGCGATAAATTGGTTCATGCCAACTGCCAGTCATAAAAGAATATCACCCAGACTCTTTTACGCCCTCTTCCTAATGGTAGCTATAAATGCAGAGGATGCGCACAGTGCAATATGATGAAGTGTGAATACTTCTGCCACCCACATACAGGAAAACGGTTCCAAATAAATGACATTATTACGTGTTTCACCACCCATGTTATTTACATTATTTAATGTCCATGTGGGCTATGTTATGTAGGTAAAACCACTCATCCTCCCAAACAGAGAATCAGTGAACATAAAAGTTCAATCAGGAGAAACGACAGGGATTATCCAGTCGCAGTACATTTTAATGACCTAAAGCATGTGTTAGGAATTTTATGAATAATGACTAAAACTATGTCTACATTTAGATAAAACTATAACTAATTGAACTCTGCACGGTATTATTATTATATCTGATTAATAATGTTAATTCATAAGGAAGGGATTAGGTAGTATGAACAATGAGGATAAAAACACCATTCCAACCTAGTTAGAGGGATTTGTGCTGTGGGTTATAACGTAAGCAGAAAGGGTCGTTAAACTATGGTTGAACTGACCCAACTTAGCCCTGAGATGTTTAGATAAGGCAGTGAGTAACTTTTTAGGTCTTCCATTATCTTGAGTGGTCTGCTAAAGTGGTAATAAATTATAGTGAGCCTTCAGGAGAATAAATTATATTGTGTGTCATGTGTGTGCGCTGGGGAGTTGGAATGAACTTTTGAACCTGTTTTATCTTGGTCAAGAGGAGGAGATTTATTCTGTAACCAATGACGTCATATCTTGTATATAAACTGTTGTTCATGGTTAAATGGGAGCGTGCTCCGAGAATAAATACTATTATCTAATTTTAATAAGACTGTACCCTGTCGATTTTATGTTAATAAGTATCTTACAAATACTTAGAAATAGACGGATTGATTTTAATTAATGAGTACATAGAGGAATTATTTAATTCCCTTTACAGCATGACATTTCTACTTTTAGATTTTGTGGCATAGAGAAAGTTAAGATATCAGACAGGGGAGGTGATATTAATAATACTCTGAGTAGAAGAGAATGTTTTTAGATTTTCACCCTCCAGACATTATTTCCTAAAGGACTTAAAACTTCTCTAGGATAGGGGGCAGCATTTTCACGTTTGGATGAAAAGCATACCCAAATTCAACTGCCCGCTACTCAACCCCAGAAGATAAGATATGCATATTGTTAGTAGATTTGGATAGAAAACACGCTGAAGTTTCTAAAACTGTTTTAATCATGTCTGTGAGTATAACAGAACTTATTTAGCAGGCGAAACCCCGAGGACAAACCATTCAGATTTTTTCTTTTTGAGGTCACTCTCTTTTCAATGAATTTTCATTGGGAATACAGATTTCTAATTGACCTTCTTGCAGTTCCTACCGCTTCCACTGGATGTCAACAGTCTTTAGAAATTGTTTGAGGGTTTTTTGAATCAGGGTCACTTGTTGTGTCCTGTTTTTAGAGGTGCATGACCAGAAGGCTAGCTACAGTTTGTTTTAATCCTGTATTGAACACAGATCATCCCGTCTTCAATTTTATTTACGTAAAAAAATACCTAAAGTTGTATTACAAAAGTAGTTTGAAATGTTTTGGCAAAGTTTACAGGTAACCTTTGAGATATTTTGTAGTCAAGTTTCACAAGTTAGTTGGAACCGGTGTTTTTCTGGATCAAACGCGCCAAATAAATTGACATTTTGGATATATATCTACGGAATTAATCGAACAAAAGGACCATTTGTGATGTTTATGGGACATATTGGAGTGCCAACAACAGAAGCTCGTCAAAGGTAAGGCATGAATTATATTTTTATTTCTGCATTTTGTGTTGCGCCTGCAGGGTTGAAATATGCGTCTCTCTCTTTGTTTACTATGGTGCTAACTCAGATAATAGCATTGTTTGCTTTCGCCGAAAAGCCTATTTGAATTCTGACATGTTGGCTGGATTCACAACCAGTGTAGCTTTAATTTGGCATCTTTCGTGTGTGATTTAATGACAGTTTGATTTTTATAGTAATTAATTTGAATTTGGCGCTCTGCATTTTCTCTGGCTTTTGGCCAAGTGAGACAGTAGCGTCCCGCCTAAACTCAGATTTTTGGATATAAATATGAACTTTACCGAACAAAACATACATGTATTGTGTAACATAAAGTCCTATGAGTGTCATCTGATGAAGATCATCAAAGGTTAGTGATTAATTTTATCTCTATTTCTGCTTTTTGTTACTCCTCTCTTTGGCTGGAAAAATGGCTGTGTTTTTCTGTGGCTATGTACTGACCTAACATAATCGTTTGGTGTGCTTTCACTGTAAATCCTTTTTGAAATCAGACATGTTGGCTAGATTCACAACAAGTGTAGCTTTAATTTGGTGTCTTTCATGTGTGATGTCATGAAAGTTTGATTTTTATAGTAATTTTTTAGAATTTGGCGCTTTGCATTTTTACTGGGTTTTGGCCAGGTGGGACGCTACCGGTGGGACGCTACCATATCCCAGAGAAGTTAATGATGAAATGCCTATGTATGTTATGTTGTGAATTTGAACATGAATTATGACCCTATTTCAGATTACTCTGATGTTTTTCGTACGATGTACCCAATGATTAATGAAAACTTGCTATGTCCTCCTTGTGGTTCTATAGACGTGTCTATAGGTCTTATTTACACACTTTATTCTAATATTTATGAAATGCATATTGTTATATATGGTAGCACTTATTTGTTTTTCCTTCGCCATCACCCCTTTCGATGCGTGGAACGGATGTGGGTGGGGCTAGGTCTACATAAGGGTGCAATTTTTTTTTTAACTCACAAAAGCTCAGACGAAGGCCGATACGTAAGCTTATCAAAGATCAGTGATACTATCAAGAGCAGTGTGCGGTTTCCTTTTTCCTTCATCTTGTTCAACTGTTAGTCATACACCTGCAAAATGATTGCTCAGATGTGCGAGTGCCTTTTGAATTTTGAATAAGAGAATTACCGAAATTGAAAAAATCCAGGCATTTATAAATAAAATCCAGTCTTACTTTATCAAACGCCTTTTTAAAATCCGCTATAAATACAATTTCTGGCTTTTTATATGTTTCATTTCTAGTAGTTGTCATATATTATCTCCAATGTATCGGCCATGTAAAAAACCTGTCTGATCAGGATGAACAATACCTGGTAAAACCCTTTTAATTCTGAGTGCATTTCACTAGTATTTTAGCATCACAACATTGAAGTGTAAGAGGCCTCCAGTTTTTTAGATAGACTGGGTCTTTATATTTACCATCTGGGTCTTGTTTTAATAATAGAGAAATCAGACCTTCCTGCTGAGTACCTGACAGACTACAATTTCTACAAGAGTAGTTAAAACAATCTAACAATGGAGTTTTTAGTATATAAAAAAATACTTGATATACCTCTACCGGTATGCCATCAAGCCCTGGGGTTTTTCCAGACTGAAAGGATGAGTAGCCTCAAAGTTCTTCCTCTGTAATTTGGCCTTCACACTGATCTTTCTGTACATTTATTAATTTTCTATTTTTTCTATTATTTTGAAAGAATTCGTTACCATAATCTTCATTCAGTGGGAAAGGATGAGACGGGAAAGAGAACATCTGACAAAAAATATTAGCTTCCTCTTTTAAAATATCATTCGGGGAATCAGAGGACTCCATCTTCAGTAACGAGTTTCTGCAAATTCCTTTTGTTAGCGTTCCTGTATTGGAGATTCAGGAAGAAGTTAGAATTTTTTTCTCCATATTCCATCCTGTTTGCTTTATTTTTGAAATAGATTACATTAGATTGTTCTTGAATAAGTTCCTCAAGTTCTTCCTATAACTTATTTTGTATCTCTGTAGTATTGTTTTTATTGCCATCTACCTGTACTATTAGTTCATGGATTTCCCTTGTTAGTCTTGACTCTTTAGCCAGAAACTGCTTTTTTTGTTATTGATGAATATTGAATTGAATGACCCCTGAAGGTACATCTAAAGGTATCCCAAACAATAAGGGGATTTGCTGAACCTATATTATAAAGGACAAATTCAGTTATAAATTATTTTGTCTTTGTTAAAAATAAGTTGTCCTCCAGTAAACTTTGATTAAATTTCCAATATCCCCGTCCACGTGGAAAACCTAGAAGAGTTATGTGAAGGTCAATTAGATGATGATCTGATCACATTCTGTCTCCAATTAAAACTTTTTGAACCTTTGATGAAAGAGACAAAGTAGTCAAGATGACTAGCTTGATTAAGTCTACTCCATGTATATTTCACTAGGTCGGGGTTTTTTAGTCTCCAAATATCCACTATTTCTAATGTGTCCATAATATTTGGGATTTCCTTAAGGGCACGGTGATGATAGTTTGTAGAGTGATTACCTTTACGGTCCATTGAGGTACTTAACACTGTGTTCATAATGATTAGATCATTTGTTGCCTGTAAGTTCAATAAATTGGTATAAATGTTTTGCGAAGAAGTGTGGATCTTCCTGATTTGGACCATATAGATTAATGAGCCAAATCTCTTTTTCATCAACTTTCATATTTAAAAGGATCCACCTTCCTTGTGAATCATTCCTGACTATTTGCACATTCAGATCGAAATGTTTAATTAATATCATCACACCCTTTGAGTTCCTTTGTCCATGACAGAAAATTATTTCACCACCCGATTCCTTTTTCCACACAACTTTATCTAAGGATGTAGAGTGAGTTTCCTGTAAACAGTAGATGTTATATTCCTTTTCTTTTAGCCATGTAAAGACTGATCTTCTTTTTTTATAATCTGCTAAACCGTTACAATTATAACTGGCTATAGTTATTTCACCCCTTACCATAACTAGATACTATTCTCAGTCTAAATTGACCATAATTAGTGCTTGTAAAGTTACTGCCATCAGAGGTATTATGAAGGTCAAAACTAGAGCTTTCGAATGTCTGATTTACAATTCAAGAAATAGATTCTAGCAATATTTGTTTTATTCCCTTGCCTGTTTGCCTGTGAGCCACAGATGTTAGAAAATTGAGACAAGATATTATGTGTGTGGCAAATCTGAGTAGGTTGATGTGTATGATATTGGATGGGATATAGTGAGAGTGTGTACGATGTCTGTGTAAGAGTAAGACTGTGTGATGTCCACATAAATAATAACTCTGCCAATTTGCATGGTTGAGTGTCATGTGTGTAACATGTAGTGTGTATAGCCTTGATATTCATGATGATAATTGTAATCCATATCGTATCACCGTCATAGTTGCATCATAATTACCTTTAACATCATTGAAAAACACGTCCCAGCATTTACATAGCAACTGACGTTTCACATGATCATGAAAGAGACCTTGCATTACTCTAGAGACGGCTTCACTACAGTACAAATGTATTCCGTTCAATATGTTATTATTCTCCAATGCTCCTATTCTGATATCTCCCCCTTGCTTGTTGTAAACATATATAAACTTGAAGACATATACATAAAAAAGATAGACAAACAATAAATACATTAAATTATAAAACAGTTCTCGACAATAGAGAGAGGGAGAGAAGGGAGAAGAGAGCGAGATCAGGTGTGTGTGTGTGTATGTATAAGCTAAGGATGTTGATATAAGTCATGAAATTAGGAGAAGTAGTTATTTCCAGCAAGTGTATTTATTTGATGGGTTTCGCTTCTGTAGCTAGCTGAGACTGAAGAGGTGAAGGAATGTTTTTTGAATAAAGCACATATCTTCTGACAGTTACACAGCGCCCCCCTGTGGACTGAAGCTGAACTTTACTACAACATATTTAACATGCTGGGAACTCTGTAGATGGCGAGTGGTGGGCTCGATAAACCAGAATTGGAGGAACCTCCATCGTTTAATTGTTTAAATCTCCAGTTTGGGAACATTTTGGCTTCGCAGTCGATTTACAACAGCGATGGACAGAGTTGTGGATACTATTAACATTTAATGTTCTCCACTGCTCAACGAGAATCGCCGAAAGATGGAATTCAAATTATGGAATTAAAAGTGTATGGTACAACAACCAAGAGCCAAAAGGTAGGCTGCTATTTAATAATCTGAACGGTGTTATTTGTAACTGTAGGACAGGAAGAAAGCACATGCAGACTAAATTAGCATAGCTAGCTGGCTAGATTACTCACAGTTGAGTTCAGTCATGGCCGCTAGCATTTCTTAATGAACCAAATCTGAAACGAGGCCAAATCAGGAAGGGCAGTCGCCTTTTAAATCTATCTGATGGCATGTTGCATCTCTTCCTTGCTACCTTTCAGAGCCAAGGAGGAGGACAGATGAGAACAGCAGGCCAGTGGAGCACTTAGAACAGCAGCAGCCAGGGGCAAATGGTAGGGAAGAGGAAGATTTAGGTGACCACAGGCCCAAAACAAGTTAAGCTACCTCAGTATCCCCTTGGCCATTCTGGATGGCAAAACTAAGAGACCCACCAGACAAGACACAGAGATGGATGGCAACAGAATAGTAGATGATGGAGGGAGACAACACAGAGACCGCAACACATCAATAGGAGAGAGAGACACCAGAAGAACATAACAGGCCATAACGGAAGAGGATGGACAAAGAGACCGTAACAAGCAAGAACCTGAGACGGTAACAGACAAGACACAGAGAAAGTGGCAGATGGAGAGGGAGAACAGAGGTGGGTTGAACACAGTAGACTATCACTTTAAGCTGCTCTATAGATTCTAATTAGTGAAACAGTAAAGGATTTGCAGGTGAAAAAGTCTGTGAAATCACAATTGTTTACTTTTACACTTTACAACCAGGACAGATTAGAGAGGAGGGTAGAGAAGAGAGACAGCAACAGACGACAGAGAAAGTGATGGTGGTCTACTGTGTGCTCACCCTTCTGCCTATTACTTAAAGCTGCTGTATGGATTCTAATTACTGCACTGTGTGTGTTTGGATACTATGAGATTCTTTAATCAGTTTGGCTCATTGAACAAGTCAGTCTGTTTGAAGTTGTTGAGGGTTTTTTGGCAATACACTGTCGATCAAAAATGTAATCATATCAAATTGTATTTGTCACATGCACTGAATACAACAGGTATTCAACCTTACCATGAAATGCTTACTTACGAGCCCTCAACCAACAATGCAGAGTTTTTTTTAAAGTACAACATTTGCTAAATAAACTAAAGTAAAAAGAGACATTTCTAGACAAGAGACCCACAGTAGTGACTGTAATTGAGTACTGTCAGTGTCTGCTGTGGCAGGTGGGAAGGTGCAAGTTATCTAATCTCTCTGTGTTCATCTCAAAGTGCACCATATTCATGCATTTAGCTGTTGAAATTCATTTTTGGGGGGGCAGGGGAGAAGTGAGGGGACACTGTTCTAGCAGGGGGAACACCATTTGAGGGCTTTCACCATTTTAAAGTAGTTGCTATGGATTAAGGAAGAATCAGCAGGAGGGGTCAGCCAATTAATTTATTTGGAACAAAGGTTCTATTGACCTGAAAGAAGCTCCAGATAGAACCCATTTCCAGACTGGTTCAAATGGGGCTATAGAGCAGTCTTTACTTCTGAGCCTAGGAGGTGGAGGTTTTCTAACTATGGGTTGACACCTAGAATATTTACTTTGAGTTCAATATTTACCTTTAATTAGTTATTTGAATAAAACCATGTCTACGTATAGAAATATTTACACATGTACACGTTGGAGTATAATTTTCACAATAAACGTTCTTTGGTCATTCTCTTTAATGCCTAAACTAAAACACGTTCAACGGCTCTATCAAACAAGGACAACCATATCTACACCCACAAGAATATACAGTGTGATCAGTATAACATAGAGCCTTATAGTGTGATCAGTATAACATAGAGCCTTATAGTGTGATCAGTATAACATAGAGCCTTATAGTGTGATCAGTATCACATAGAGCCTTATAGTGTGATCAGTATCACATAGAGCCTTATAGTGTGATCAGTATCACATAGAGCCTTATAGTGTGATCAGTATAACATAGAGCCTTATAGTGTGATCAGTATAACATAGAGCCTTATAGTGTGATCAGTATAACATAGAGCCTTATAGTGTGAACAGTATAACATAGAGCCTTATAGTGTGAACAGTATAACATAGAGCCTTATAGTGTGAACAGTATAACATAGAGCCTTATAGTGTGAACAGTATAACATAGAGCCTTATAGTGTGAACAGTATAACATAGAGCCGGATTAAGAAATCATAGGCCCAGGGCTTAATAATAAATGATGCACACTGACTCACCTAATGATGGAGATGAAGCCATAGGCTACCCACAGTGATGAAGCCATAGGCTACCCACGGTGATGGCCATTGTGCTTGCTGTGGCATTAGTCCATCTCAAGATGAGCGACTTTGAAAAACATTGCTGCTGTGAGCTAGAAATTAGGAGTTGAGATTTATTTATTTATTTTTTAAAAAAAATAGCATTGATTCTACATACAGATTAGTCTTCTCTTTTCAGCAGTAGGCATTTGCTTTCCAAACTATACATTTTTCCCAGGATTGTATTTTGAAAGCTGCAAAAGGCAACCAGCCATAGAAATGTACTGAACAAAAATATAAACACAACATGAAACAATGTCAGACTTTACTGAGTTACAGTTCATATAAGGAAATCAGTCAACTGAAATAAATACATTTGGCTCTAATCTATGGATTTCACATGACTGGAATACCTTATAGTGTGATCAGTATCACATAGAGCCTTATAGTTGTCTTATCGGCTGCTATCTGAATAAGTATATCGGACAATTATTATTATTATTATTATTATTTTATTTTTTTCTTGGGCCACTATATCTATTTTGCCAATTTGGATTGATCCCCTCTACCACACGGAACCCCACTAACCTACCGACGGAAACGCACGAGGTATCTACAATTAGACCTCCATCCTATGCTATCTTGCTACCGATAGCCTCTACCCGGCCTACTGTCTGGATCGCCGTGACCCCAACCAACCTCTACTCACTGGACCCTTATTGATCACTCGATTAAGCATGCCTCTCCTTAATGTAAATATGCCTTGTCCATTGTTGTTCTGGTTAGTGTTTATTGGCTTATTTCACTGTAGAGACTCTAGCCCTGCTCACTATACCATATCCAACCTCTCAGTTCCACCACCCACATATGCGATGACATCACCTGGTTTCAATGATGTTTCTAGAGACAATATCTCTCTCATCATCACTCAATACCTAGGTTTACCTCCACTGTATTCACATCCTACCATACCTTTGTCTGTACATTATTCCTTTAAGCTATTTTATCGCCCCCAGAAACTTCCTTTTACTCTCTGCTCTAGTAGCTCTAGACGACCAATTCTCATAGCTTTTAGCCGTACCCTTATCCTACTCCTCCTCTGTTCCTCTGGTGATGTAGAGGTGAATCCAGGCCCTGCAGTACCTAGCTCCACTCCTATTCCCCAGGCGCTCTCTTTTGATGACTTCTGTAACCGTAATAGCCTTGGCTTCATGCATGTTAACATTAGAAGCCTCCTCCCTAAGTTTGTTTTGTTCACTGCTTTAGCACACTCTGCCAACCCGGATGTTTTAGCCGTGTCTGAATCCTGGCTTAGAAAGACCACCAAAAATTCAGACATTTTCATCCCCAATTACAAGATTTTCAGACAAGATAGAACGGCCAAAGGGGGCGGTGTTGCAATCTACTGCAAAGATTGCCTGCAGAGTTCTGTTTTACTATCCAGGTCTGTTCCCAAACAATTTGAACTTCTACTTTTAAAAATCCACCTCTCTAAAAACAAGTCTCTCACCGTTGCCGCCTGCTATAGACCACCCTCTGCCCCCAGCTGTGCTCTGGACACTATATGTGAACTGATTGCCCCCCATCTATCTTCAGAGCTCGTGCTGCTAGGCGACCTAAATTTGAACATGCTCAACACCCCAGCCACCCTACAATCTAAGCTTGATGCCCTCAATCTCACACAAATTATCAATGAACCTACCAGGTACCACCCCAATTCCGTAAACATGGGTACCCTCATAGATATCATCCTAACAAACTTGCCCTCCAAATACACCTCTGCTGTTTTCAACCAAGATCTCAGCGATCACTGCCTCATTGCCTGCATCCGTAATGGGTCAGCGGTCAAACGACCTCCACTCATCACTGTCAAACGCTCCCTGAAACACTTCAGCGAGCAGGCCTTTCTAATCGACCTGGCCGGGGTATCCTGGAAGGATATTGATCTCATCCCGTCAGTAGAGGATGCCTGGACATTTTTTTAAAATGCCTTCCTCACCATCTTGAATAAGCATGCCCCATTCAAGAAATTTAGAACCAGGAACAGATATAGCCCTTGGTTCTCTCCTGACCTGACTGCCCTTAACCAACAGAAAAACATCCTATGGCGTTCTGCATTAGCATCGAACAGCCCCCGTGATATGCAACTTTTCAGGGAAGCCAGAAACCAATATACACAGGCAGTTAGAACAGCCAAGGCTAGCTTTTTCAAGCAGAAATTTGCTTCCTGCAACACAAATTCAAAAAAGTTCTGGGACACCGTAAAGTCCATGGAGAATAAGAACACCTCCTCCCAGCTTCCAACCGCTCTGAAGATAGGAAACACTGTCACCACCGACAAATCCACTATAATTGAGAATTTCAATAAGCATTTTTCTACGGCTGGCCATGCTTTCCACCTGGCTACCCCTACCCCGGACAACAGCACTGCCCTCCCCTCTGCTACTCGCCCAAGCCTTCCCCATTTCTCTTTCTCCCAAATACAGTCAGCTGATGTTCTAAAAGAGCTGCAAAATCTGGACCCTTACAAATCAGCCGGGCTAGATAATCTGGACCCTTTCTTTCTAAAACTATCTGCTGAAATTGTGGCCACCCCTATTACTAGCCTCTTCAACCTCTCTTTCGTGTCGTCTGAGATTCCCAAAGATTGGAAAGCAGCTGCGGTTATCCCCCTCTTCAAAGGGGGGGACACTCTTGACCCTAACAGCTACAGACCTATATCTATCCTACCCTGCCTTTCTAAGGTCTTCGAAAGCCAAGTCAACAAACAGATTACCGACCATTTCGAATCCCACCATACCTTCTCCGCTATGCAATCTGGTTTCAGAGCTGGTCATGGGTGCACCTCAGCCACGCTCAAGGTCATAAACGATATCTTAACCGCCATCGATAGGAAACAATACTGTGCAGCCGTATTCATTGACCTGGCCAAGGCTTTTGACTCTGTCAATCACCACATCCTCATCGGCAGACTCGACAGCCTTGGTTTCTCTAATGATTGCCTCGCCTGGTTCACCAACTACTTCTCTGATCGAGTTCAGTGTGTCAAATCGGAGGGTCTGTTGTCCGGGCCTCTGGCAGTCTCTATGGGGGTGCCACAGGGTTCAATTCTTGGACCGACTCTCTTCTCTGTATACATCAATGATGTCGCTCTTGCTGCTGGTGATTCTCTGATCCACCTCTACGCAGACGACACTATTCTGTATACTTCTGGCCCTTCTTTTGACACTGTGTTAACAACCCTCCAGGCGAGCTTCAATGCCATACAACTCTCCTTCCGTGGCCTCCAATTGCTCTTAAATACAAGTAAAACTAAATGCATGCTCTTCAACCGATCGCTGCCTGCACCTGCCCGCCTGTCCAACATCACTACTCTGGACGGCTCTGACTTAGAATATGTGGACAACTACAAATACCTAGGTGTCTGGTTAGACTGTAAACTCTCCTTCCAGACTCACATCAAACATCTCCAATCCAAAGTCAAATCTAGAATTGGCTTCCTATTCCGCAACAAAGCATCCTTTACTCATGCTGCCAAACATACCCTTGTAAAACTGACCATCCTACCAATCCTCGACTTCGGTGATGTCATTTACAAAATAGCCTCCAAAACCCTACTCAATAAATTGGATGCAGTCTATCACAGTGCCATCCGTTTTGTCACCAAAGCCCCATATACTACCCACCACTGCGACCTGTACACTCTCGTTGGCTGGCCCTCGCTTCATACTCGTCGCCAAACCCACTGGTTCCAGGTCATCTACAAGACCCTGCTAGGTAAAGTCCCCCCTTATCTCAGCTCGCTGGTCACCATAGCAGCACCTACCTGTAGCACGCGCTCCAGCAGGTATATCTCTCTAGTCACCCCCAAAACCAATTCTTCCTTTGGACGCCTCTCCTTCCAGTTCTCTGCTGCCAATGACTGGAACGAACTACAAAAATCTCTGAAACTGGAAACACTTATCTCCCTCACTAGCTTTAAGCACCAGCTGTCAGAGCAGCTCATAGATTACTGCACCTGTACATAGCCCATCTATAATTTAGCCCAAACAACTACCTCTTTACCTACTGTATTTATTTATTTATTTATTTTGCTCCTTTGCACCCCATTATTTCTGTCTCTACTTTGCGCTTTCTTCCACTGCAAACCAACCATTCCAGTGTTTTTAGTTTTTATTTACTTGCTGTGTTGTATTCACTTCGCCTCCATGGCCTTTTTATATTTTTATTTATTTATACATATATTTGTTTGCCTTCACCTCCCTTATCTCACCTCACTTGCTCACATTGTATATAGACTTATTTTTTTCACTGTATTATTGACTATATGTTTGTTTTACTCCATGTGTAACTATGTGTTGTTGTATGTGTCGAACTGCTTTGCTTTATCTTGGCCAGGTCGCAATTGTAAATGAGAACGTGTTCTCAATTTGCCTACCTGGTTAAATAAAGGTTAAATTAAAAAAAAAAAAAAATAGTGTGATCAGTATCACATAGAGCCTTATAGTGTGATCAGTATAACATAGAGCCTTATAGTGTGATCAGTATAACATAGAGCCTTATAGTGTGAACAGTATCACATAGAGCCTTATAGTGTGATCAGTATCACATAGAGCCTTATAGTGTGATCAGTATAACATAGAGCCTTATAGTGTGATCAGTATCACATAGAGCCTTATAGTGTGATCAGTATCACATAGAGCCTTATAGTGTGATCAGTATCACATAGAGTCTTATAGTGTGATCAGTAGAGTCTTATAGTGTGATCAGTATCACATAGAGCCTTATAGTGTGATCAGTATCACATAGAGCCTTATAGTGTGATCAGTATCACATAGAGCCTTATAGTGTGATCAGTATCACATAGAGCCTTATAGTGTGATCAGTATCACATAGAGCCTTATAGTGTGATCAGTAGAGTCTTATAGTGTGATCAGTATCACATAGAGTCTTATAGTGTGATCAGTTTAACATAGAGCCTTATAGTGTGATCAGTATAACATAGAGCCTTATAGTGTGATCAGTATAACATAGAGCCTTATAGTGTGATCAGTATCACATAGAGCCTTATAGTGTGATCAGTATAACATAGAGCCTTATAGTGTGATCAGTATAACATAGAGCCTTATAGTGTGAACAGTATAACATAGACCCTTATAGTGTGAACAGTATAACATAGAGCCTTATAGTGTGAACAGTATAACATAGAGCCTTATAGTGTGAACAGTATAACATAGAGCCTTATAGTGTGAACAGTATAACATAGAGCCTTATAGTGTGAACAGTATCACATGGAGCCGTAGCGAAATGCCACAAAGCAGGACTACATGTACTTTTAGATCTCACTAGCCTGTGGTGATTTTAGTTGGAGTCATGGGTGAACAGGGAGTACAGGAGGGGGCTGAGCATGCTGAGTGGTGATTTTAGCATGTAAATGTTGGTGGGGAAACTCAAACACATTTTTTTTATGCATGCCAGCAAAACCAACACACAACACTAAACAATACATGAATTGTGCTATATTGGTGACAAATGGTTCCCACAAACTGTTAGGGCCTACATAAAGCTGTCCCAACAGCAGAGCTTTCTTTTCAGCACCATGGAGTGAATCCTTACCACTACTGCTCCTGGTTATCAGTGGAGCCTTGTCTGGCAGTGAAACCGTTCATTCAGCCTCATTTACTGCCTTTAAAAAAACATAGCTGATATGGCTGACTTGCTTAAACAAATGTGATTTCTACTAACAATTGAGATGTACAAACTATGGCATAAGGGAACAATGAGCGGATAAGAGGCAATCCAAAATGTTGATTAAGACACTAATGAGCGAGCTAAAACGGACGTAGTCAATATAACTATTGGTTCAGCACTTTTGAAATGTACAGCGACAGAATCCAGAACATGGGCCGTTTTTACAGTATTCTCCCTGCACACCAAGTTATTTATTAGGGTAAATAAAGGGGGCATATAAGCAGACGATGAAAGCTCTAGCAATATTCGAGGATGCCATTTCTCTAAAACAGACTATAGGCTACATGTACATGAGCTCGTTTTTTTCCAAGTTCCCAGTTGTCTTGAACTCACTGAAGTCAGAGATTTCCCAGTTCCTAGTTTCCAGTTGTTTTAAACGCGGCAGAAATCATGCTGGATTGACAGCATGGCCAATGTATTCAACCTTTTCCGGCCCATGGTGTTCCATGTGAATGTTTATCCTTTTAAGCTTCGAAAAGAGACCATTAAACCCAGACTTGGACTACACACCCTCTCCACTGAATAGCAGGCTGGTGATTGCTTAGCCACGCTTGCAGTTAGCCACTCATTTCTTTGTTTATGTCCGATGGCTGATGAGCACCGATACGTTTTATCTATAATTTCTCATCATATGACAAGGATTGAAAAGGATTTGCCTAGGAGATTGTTGACTTGATTCATGATGATGACTGCTTGTCTAGCTTGTTAGCTAAGATTTTGAAAGTATGATGTTGACATGATCAGTTCAATCAAAGTTGCTGTAGATATAATGTGATTTGACGTCATTTTATATGTGGCCAATGACCTTGAACACTTCTAATGTAAATCTATGGCAGCACACACCAGGACATTTTGCGGTGATGTAGTGTCCGCATTGGTGACAGAACAATGAGCCAATCACAGGGCAAATAGAGAACACTACCAACCCCTACGCTCCGTATTTTCCCCTGGCTACCTCACCACCACCGAAAGCACTGAGCTAGGCTGAAACACCTGCATTTTGGAGCTGCCTTACTCAAGAAAGCAAACAAAAGACCATGTTTGTTTGATTGTTTGCAAGCTGATACGTGACACTTATTAATGCAAAAATAACATGCAAAACAGGCAACAATAACAACAACAGCCGTACAGTAGAACATATGGCTCAAAGTTATCAGAGTAACATGAAGTTATTAGTAGTAATTACCTATTATTACACAGCATGTAAAATCCCCAATAAAACCCTGTAACTATTTAGATGCCTGCACAACATTCAGACTTTCGTGTTCCTGTCGACAATAAAAAGTATTTAGAAACACACAGCTTCTCCCTTCAGACGACAACAACACTCTGACCTGAGTGGGCGGGTGCAGTGTCCAGATCAGCATTTCTGATTGGTTGGGGATGGCAGGGCTATGATGGATGAGGGATAACTAAGGTAGGCTGAGCAGCCAAACTAACGGGACTGAAGGGAAACTGAAGGGACTGTGAGGGGAAGTTAGGTAGAGAGGAGCAGGATGGCCTTCTTTACAGTTACAGTACATACAGAGACATACACCCATGAACAGAAAATCTATAATTTATTGGTGGTTCCCGTGTAATGCAGGCAGTCTGAGCACTCCAGGTTCATCAGCTTGTAGTGGGCCCTCCAGCAGTTTGGCTCTATCATTAACAGAGTGTCTGCCACCATCTCAGGCACTACATAGGAAGGGAGGAGAAATATTAACACACAAATACATTGTAAGTTTAGTGTCACATCAAATGCATTGCAAGCCAACAATAAATTCCCAGTCAAGTGACATGTACCTGAACATATATTCTTCATGTTTCTTCACTTCTGAGGCTAGCTGACTGTGTTGCATCCCAGCATATTTTACATCCTTCAGGATCTCAATGGTGTTGATGCTTTTCCTCCAGTCATTGCTGACTTCTGTCAGGGAGTTCTGGATGTCCTTCCCGTCCCCCAGGGCATTGTGGAGCTGACGGAGGCTTGAACGGACCTTGTCTAACTGGGAATGGATTGCAGCCTGGAGAGTGGTGACAGACAATTGTACATTGTTTAGATAGGGTTTTACATGAATCAAAGGGCACTACAGAATGCAGCCAATGTCAAAACTAAATAAATGATTTTCTAACTTCAGTCGTGCTTCTACTAAAACTCCAGATCTAACTGGTTGATCAATAAATAATTTATGGATTTATGTCAGTTACTAGGTCTTAGCATGTGAACAATTCCTTTTATAATGATTATGCTAGTTAGCTAGCTAGCTATGGCTCCATACAGAATCAAGCTAACGTTAGCCAAATAGTTTGCAAAATAACTTTACCTAATCGATTTTGGTAGCTAGTGTCAGACTACAACGTTAGAGTTACAAACGCTTAATAACAATGACTTTGACAAAAATGTATTACATAGAAGAAAAAAAGCTTGCTACCTAGCCATAAAAGAAAGACATTTAGACTTAACTGCTATGACAGCTAACAGCTGGGATTCATTGGTGGACATTGCCCAATCAGTCTCATTGATAAACTGGTCACACACGTTGTGATTGAGAGGTAGTTGAACCAGACAACACAGCCTATGTGAGCTGTCAGCAACCAACCAGTGTAGAATAAGCTGGTCTATGAAAACCTCATCTTATTGGTTAGAAGAAACAGATCCCACCCCCCTGATCTTCTGCTCTCTCTCTGATTGCTTGCAATTCCCTGTTTGCACTGGTTTGCACATCTCTTTTTGTCATGGTAGGGTGCTAAAGTACTGCCAAAAGTCTTAGCACGCAAAATGTACATGTGCAGGTGTACAGATGCAATTATTGCTTGCAAATATTAACTTAACAGTTTGCGAATGCGATTACAACTACAAATTCGTTTTTTTTTCATTTTCACAACTCATCAGTTACACGTTTGAGAATGTGTTTACAACTACAGTTTATTCTTTCATGTGTACAACTCATCAGTTACACACTTGGAAATTGTGTTTACAAATACAGATTATTCTGTCATGTTCACAATTTATCAGTTGTGCAATGTGTTGACAACTACAAATCTATTCTACATGCTCAAATCATTAGGTCATTGATTTACCTCCATAGACAACGCACTCTTTCTCCGACTTGTGTGGAGGTAAGAAATTTTAACATGTATCTGATTAAAAACATTAATCTAGCCTCCTGAATTTTAAACAATGCAACAGCTTGTTGCCACTCACAAGGCTATGCCTCTTGAGTCACTTTCATAATTTTTTACATATCTTGCATTACTCATCTCATATGTATATACTGTATTCTATATGATATATTGCATCTTCGCCTATGGGGCGGCAGCGTAGCCTAGTGGTTAGAGCGTTGGACTAGTAACCGAAAGGTTGCGAGATCGAATCCCCGAGCTGACAAGGTACAAATCTGTCGTTCTGCCCCTGAACAGGCAGTTAACCCACTGTTCCTAGGCCGTCATTGAAAATAAGAATTTGTTCTTAACTGACTTGCCTAGTAAAATAAAGGTTAAAAAATAAAAAATAAAAAAAAAAAAAAAAATGTGCTCTGACATTGCTCATCCATATATTTATACATTCTTATTCAATTTGTTGTGAAATTGTTAGATTACTTGTTAGATATTGCTGCACTGCTGGAAGTAGAAGCACAAGCATTTCGCTACACTCGCAATAACATCTGTTAACCATGTGCATGTGACCAATAACATCTGTTAACCATGTGCATGTGACCAATAACATCTGTTAACCATGTGCATGTGACCAATAACATCTGTTAACCATGTGCATGTGACCAATAACATCTGTTAACCATGTGCATGTGACCAATAAGATTTGATTTGAGTGTTCTGACTTCTGAGAAATGGTTTACAATTTTATTGTCACTAGAACTCATTACTGTCAACGTTGGGTGACATTAGTGAACCTCGACCCTGAGGAGAATGACAAAATGGCCGCTTGAGTGTGGGCAGGTGAATTATTGGATGCCTTTTTTGTTGATATTACTCATATATTTTTTGTTTATTTTCTGGATTTATCGACCGACGGCCTGTAAGGTCTGGAAAGATGTATCCATATTTTGTTTTGTTATGTTTTGACATCTCTTTTTGTCTCGAATTCAGCCCAACTAAGAAGCTTAAAACCTGTTTGGGATAGGGGGCAGCATTTTCACTTTTTGATGAAAAGCGTGCCGAGAGTAAACGGCCTGCTACTCTGTCCCAGATGCTAATATATGCATATTATTAGTAGTATTGGATAGAAAACACTCTGAAGTTTCTAAAACTGTTATAATGATGTCTGTGAGTATAACAGAACTCATATGGCAGGCGAAAACCTGAGAAAAATCCAACCAGGAAGTGGGAAATCTGAAGTTTGTAGTTTTACAAAGCTTGGCCTACCGAATACACAGTCTCTATGGGGTCAAGTTGCACTTCCTAAGGCTTCCACTAGATGTCAGCCGTCTTTAGAAACTTGTTTCAGGCTTCTGCTATAAAGGAGGGGGAAATGGGAGCTGAATGAGTCATAGGTCTGGCAGAGTGTCTCATGCTCGTGACGCGCGGTCCCGACAGAGTTAGCTCTCGTTCCAGTGCTTTTCTACAGACAATGGAATTCTCCGGGTTGGAACATTATTGAAGTTTTATGTTAAAAACATCCTAAAGATTGATTCCATACATCGTTTGACATGTTTCTACGACCTGTAACGGAACTTTTCAAGTTTTTGTCTGGACGTAGTGCCCGCGCCTCATGAAGATGGATTACTGGGCTGAACACGCTAACAACAAGTGGCTATTTGGACAAATTATGGACTTTATGGAACTTTAGGGAACAAATCAGTCATTTATTGTCGAACTGGGATTCCTGGGAGTGCATTCTGATGAAGATCATCAAAGGTAAGTGAATATTTATAATGTTATTTCTAACTTCTGTTGACTCCAACATGGCGGATATTTTTTGGGCTGGATTGGGCTCTGAGCGTCGTACTCAGATTATGCTTTTTTCATAAAGTTTTTTTGAAATCTGACACAGCGGTTGCATTAAGGAGAAGTCTATCTTTAATTCTGTGAATAACACTTGTATCTTTTATCAATGCGTATTATGAGTATTTCTAGGATTTGATGTGGCTATCTGCAAAATCACAGGATGTTTTGGAATCAAAACATTACTGCACGTAACGCGCCAATGTAAACTGAGATTTTTGGATATAAATATGCACATTATTGAACAAAACATACATGTATTGTGTAACATGATGTTCTATGAGTGTCATCTGATGAAGATCATCAAAAGTTAGTGATTAATTTGATCTATATTTCTGCTTTTTGTGAATCCTATCTTTGGCTGGAAAAATGGCTGTGTGTTTTTTTGACTTGGCTCTGACCTAACATAATCATATGTTGTGCTTTCGCTGTAAAGCCTTTTTGAAATCGGACACAACGGGTTGATTAACAAGAAGTTTATCTTTCATTTGCTGTATTGGACTTGTTAATGTGTGAAAGTTACATATTTCTAAAAAATATTTTTGTATTTCGCACGCTGCCTTTTCAGCGGAATGTTTGAGGGGTTCCGCTAGCGGATGCCTGCGCTAGAAAGGTTAAATTGTTGGACAACACAGAATCCAGCAAATATCTATTTGAGGATCAACCATCCATCAATTCTTGAGTAAGAAGTACCTTCACGGTTTAATGCTGAATAGTCTTGTTAAATAGTTTAGACTTGTACTTTTGTTTTTCATTGTGTAGATGTTTTGTCATCTTCTGTATTGTTTTGGTGAGGTGCTGTAATTGTCACACCCTGTAGTGTTTCACATGTCCTTGTGATTGTCTCCACCCCCCTCCAGGTGTCACCCATTATTCCCAGTGTTCTCTATTTGTCCGTTGCCAGTTCGTCTTGTTTGTCAAGTCAACCAGCGTTTTGTTTCTCAGTCTCTTTTTTTCCCAGTCTCCTTTCTCGCCCTCCTGGTTTTGACCCTTGCCTGTCCTGACTCTGAGCCCGCCTGCCTGACCACTCTGCCTGCCCCTGACCGTGCCTATGGACCTGTACCTTTGCCCCGCTGGATTCTTTTACCTCTGCTTACCCTGACCCTGAGCCTGCCTGCCGTCCGGTACCATTGCCTCACCTCTGGTTACTAACCCCTGCCTGCCTTGACCTGTCCATTGCCTGCCCCTATTGGATCATTAAACTATTGTTTATTCAACGTGGTCTGCATCTGAATCTTACCTTTATACATTGATAGTAATGGTGTTTGTATTTTCGAACTTCATTAAATGTTCCTGTTTTTACATTGGTCTCTTTCTGCTGTGCCAAATGTTTATCTGCAGTTGTGCATGAATAAATCTGGTGAACACTTGATGCAGATAGTCAGATGACCAATGACTACTCTGATGTTATATTGATCAAAAATATAAACGCAACCTGCAATGATTTAGAATTTACTCAGTTGCAAGAAGGAAATCAGTTAATTGAAATATATTCATTAGGCCCTAATCTATGGATTTCATATGACTGGAAATACAGATATGCATCTGTTGGTCACATAACTTAAAGGTAGCAGCATGGATAAGAGAACCAGTCCGTATCTGGTGTGAGCACCATTTGCTTCATGCAGTGCGACACATCTCCTTCGTATAGAGTTGATCAGGCTGTTGATTGTGGAATGTTGTTCCACTCCTCTTCAATGGCTGTGTGAAGTTGCTGGATATTGGTGGGAACTGTAACTATCTAAAGTATTCCAAACATGCTCAATGGGTGACATGTCAGAGTATGTAGGATGGAAGATCTGGGACATTTTCAGCTTCCAGGAATTGTGTACAGATCCTTGCAAAATGGGGCCGTGCATTATGTTGAAACATGAGGTGATGGCGGCGGATGATTGGCACAACACTGGGCCTCAGGATCTCGTCACGGTATCTCTGTGCATTGAAATTGCCATTGCTAAAATGCAATTGTGTTGTCTGTAGCATTTGCCTGCCCATAACATAACCCCACCTTGGGGCACTTTGTTAACAATGTTGATGTCAACAAACTGCTCACCCACATGACTCCATACACGTGGTCTGCGGTTGTGAGGCCATTTGGACGTACTGACAAATTTTCTGAAAACAGGCTTCTTAAGTTAGAGAAATTAACACAATTCTATTGAAACAATTCTGGTAGACATTCCTGCAGTCATCATGCCAATTGCATGCTCCCTCAACTTATGACATCTGTGGGCATGTGTTGTGTGGCAAAACTGCACATTTTAGAGTCCTTTTATTGTCCCCAGCACAAAGCTCACCTGTGTAATCAGCTTCTTGATATGCCACACCTATCAGGTGGATGGATTATCTTGGCAAAGAAGAAATGTTCATCAACAGGGATGTAAACAAATTTGTGAACACAATTTGAGAAATGAGCTATAGAACATTTCTGGGATCTTTTATTTCAGCTCATGAAACACGTTTATATTTTTTGATCAGTGTAATTCATGAGCAACATGGGTTGTGTGGGATATGTCATGATGAAATAGGATTTGAGTCGGCTAGCCATTAACATTCCTTGGTATTTTGAAATGTATTAAATGTGTATGGTTGACATAAACTACACTTAAGCAGATAATCGTAATGGAAGTTAATCAAACTTCACAGAGTAATTAGTAACTTTTCACTGGATGACTGGCTTTGTGATACTTTACTTACAAACACTAGGTTGTAACACATTTAACATTTATATTCCTCTTACAATTTTTATTACTTATATATTATTTAATAAAACAAATGTAATGAATTCAAATATTTTCCTTATGTGTTCTGTTGTAGGAATTTTCCCCCAGAGACTATTAAAATCATGTCTGTATTAAATGTATTAGGGATGTACATAATCATACCCAATGAGCCTACTAAATAACATTTAATCATACTTTCTTGAATAATCTTATTGGCCAATTGCAAAATAATTTTAATAGAAAAAACAGAAAAGAAAGAAAACAGCAACAATTGTATGTATTGAAAAATCAAGTGAACTCCTACATGTTGTATGATTTGAAAGTGTACTGTAGCTGCAACCCCATTCATTAAATGACAAGTTCAGTGTTATTCAGTGATCAACCTTAGACGCTGTCTACCGTTATATCTTCTTATTTTGCTGCTTTCGGGTGTTTATACATCCTGGTCCTTTCTTCTTCTTCCTTATTTCTTTGGGATTCAATTAATATTTGTTTCTGCCTCTCGAGCTCCTGATTTTGTTCTTTAACCATCCGTTGTTCTGTTTCCATTCTCACTTTCTCGCTTTCGAGACGTATCCTTATCTCTTCTAATCTTTCATTTTCTGCTTCTGCCTTCTCTGCCCGTCGTCGTGATTCATGGTCCTCTACGTATGTAGTGATATGTTTTGTAGGTTGTGGACCCATTTTCTTTTCTTGAAGATTTTAAAAGTTTGACTTAACTGTAACAGATTCTTTGAGATGAGATTAAAAAATAAAACAGAAGCAGAAAACGAATACTTTGTTTTAAAAGGAGAATATTACACTATATTCAATATACTTGTGAACATCAATTGCCTTTTTGACTAACAGGGCAGTTCATTTGGCATATTTGTATTATTTTGAATAACAAACAAAAAAATCTGAATTTATAGGTAGTAAATAGCATGCATCAAATGAAACAAAAAAAGTTAAATATTCTGTAGGGAATAAATAACTGTATATAGCCTACCTTACGGTCCTCTTTTTAAAGCCGTCTGGATGTGGGTCCCTGCTGTGTTAGTCAGTGGGTATGTAGTTAGAAAGATACCAAGAAGCTAGGGGAGCTGCCCAGTGATGTATATTACCGTTTTTGACAGAGCGCTCAGAGAAGATGATGACAGCACATGCACAGTATGTGTACAGAGGGAGGTTATGATACCTAGCCTCCTAAAAGAAAAAGAAAAAAGTCTGCTTTTATATCACATAATTAAACAAAAACTTTATTACATCAACCTTATTGCATAGTCAGCTATTTTTATTGAGACTTTCATTGCAGTGCTGCTTTTAATGTTGCTTTGAGTAATACATGGTGAAAGTAGAGGCATGGACTGGTAGGTTATAAACTTTATGACATTGTCCTTTCCACAGAGTAAGCACTTTTGATTGACATCTATGTACATGCAGAAACACAATATAATGTATAACTTACCCATCAGGCCAGAAACTCTGTAATAACTATTGTAAAGACCCTGGGTTTATCAGCGTGGATATCGACTTGAGCATGCTTTTGCGGCACATTTCATAGCGCGCTGGACTTCGGGCTAGAAGGTCGAGGGTTCGAGATTTGCTCCCTGCCTGTTCCATTACACTATGTTCATGATTACATGCTGTTAGTGTAGGTCTAAATGAATATCATAGGTGAATCTTTCTCAGTATATCTGCTTATAGGTTTTAGTTATATTGCCATTCATGTCCTCTCAAATCCCTGGAGGAGTCATAGTAAGCAATACAGGCAGACGGCAAGGTTGACTATTTCAAAGTAAGAAAGGGAAAGGGAAGGGGGGATACCTAGTCAGTTGTCCAACTGAATGAAAGGGGGGATACCTGGTCAGTTGTCCAACTGAATGAAAGGGGGATACCTGGTCAGTTGTCCAACTGAATGAAAGGGGGATACCTAGTCAGTTGTCCAACTGAATGAAAGGGGTATACCTGGTCAGTTGTACAACTGAATGAAAGGGGGATACCTGGTCAGTTGTCCAACTGAATGAAAGGGGGATACCTAGTCAGTTGTACAACTGAATGAAAGGGGGATACCTGGTCAGTTGAACAACTGAATGAAAGGGGGATACCTGGTCAGTTGAACAATTTGCCCCACCAAGATGTACATGCTAAAATCCTCACTGGCCTCGTTTCTGTCTTTAGGGTCATTGGGTGAGAGTAGGAGAAGTACTGAGTGACTCCTGGGTGGCAGTAGATGTTTGGTCTGTTGAGAAAATTGCTGGAGAGTGAAACAATTTCCCGCACACAGTGAGTAATTAACAGTGAGTAATTAACAGTGAGTAATTAACAGTCAGTAATTAACAGTCAGTAATTAACTGTCAGTAATTAACAGTGAGCAATTAACAGTGAGTAATTAACAGTGAGTAATTAACAGTGAGTAATTAACAGTGAGTAATTAACAGTCAGTAATTAACAGTCAGTAATTAATAGTCAGTAATTGTCTGCCATTATCGATGACTTTTACCTGCCGTTGACAGTGGTGCCACACACGATTCTTGTCACAGGTCAGTAATTAGCTATCTGCCATGTTTTTTTTAAATATATTTGTCTGTCTGCCCACATTACTTCTAACCAGTGTTGTAGTACTCAAACTAGAGTCCGGTCTCGAACCACACATTGAATCTCCCTATACATTTTTACTCCGTTTTGACTAGTGCTTAATTTGGAAATTTGGAGGTGCAGGAACAAAATGCGAGCGCGAGAGGTGTGACCTGGGGAGCTCTGAGGTACCGGAACAATCACCTTCATAATAAAGCATTGCATGCATATCATCCCATGTACGTAGTGGTCTAGACTAGAGCAGTAAAGTGGAGGCGCTTGCAGAATCTTTTTAGTAGCCTAGGGTCCTGGAAAAAATGTGGCCTTTTATAAACACATTTATTTAATACTGCACAAATGATTGAAATGTCAGGCTACTTTGACACCCCAAAAAAACTGAGAATGTGAGATCATTAAAAACGACCTGGTCTTGAATCCATCAATAGCCTAGAGGAGATGCATATATTGTACAATATGAGGAAATTAGTGTCGAACAGGTTTCCTGTTATATTCATCAGAGGTGTAGGGAGGGTGAAGTCTGAATCCAAAACATTTTTATTATACAGATGATTACAAAACATGCACATAACAGTATTCATACCTTGGCATTTGTGGTAAATGTGAATGAAATAAACTGTTTTGATAATGGTTTTCATACACATACCTTGTCCATAATGTAGAAGCCTATGGGATATTCATTGAAGAGGTAAGAGAGGAAGATCGTACATGTGATCTGCATTACATACCAATACCAATTTACATAGCTTTGTATGCCTCCTCATCTGTATACCTGCAGACACAGACACAAAAGTGAGCAGTTCAGTCATCGGCACCCAATACAGCTAGCCTTCAACATATTATTTTAGCATATATATTCTTACCTCTTTGTTGATTGATATCTATTGAATTGTGTCCATTTTCTGTTTTAGAAAGATGTGCACAAATATGATCATAGAAGGGACAAACCTTAAACTGTGGAGATCTTTACATTTTCAGTTAAGTGCCTACACCTGCTGTCCTTTCAAATTCAAATGTTTCAGTTGGACAGTTAGGTTCCTGCAAGAACCCCCATCAACTAAGGAGGTTCCTCGATTAACCCACCTCCTACGGGGTTCTTAGAAGAACCTTTTGGGGGCAATGTTCAGTTCCAAGAACCCGAAGGTTCTTCAAAGAACTTTAAATCTCTTAGAAGAACCCTTGTTGAACCCCCTAACTTTTAGAGTGTGGGCTACAATGTTGCGCAAATCATAAACCCGGGCTGGCCCAACCCGAGTAAATTCTTAGGATATCAGGCGTGGGCCAAAAATCTACATTTTCACATTAGGCTACGTTTTTTTTAAAGGGGCAGGAGAATTACAAAGGAGGAAAATCGAATGAACTCTGCTTTTATTCCAATGTTTACATTGCAAACAGTGAACATTTTGTTTCATGCCAGGAGAGGTACCAGAACCTGGCAAATAGGTTACGTAACGAAACAGTCCATAACTGAGAGGTGCCAGATCCTGTTCTGGCAGGATCCGGTTTAAATTAAGTACTGGTCTTGACTCGGTCTCGGACAATGAGGAATAATAATTTCTTTCCGAGACCAGCCGAGGTAGCGGAGTAAAAAAACTCATAATTATCAACCCCGTTCAGTGAACACATAAAACCACTTCGCCAGGCCAAATCCACAATCCTTTTATTACAATATTTATATATGCAGTATGCTTACTACTTCTCTCATTACTGTCCTTTACTTTTGTTGAAAAATATCCTCAAACCTTGTTGCGCTTGTCGTTAATTTCCTTGCTCCACTAGTAGGTGAGACTGGGGCAAATTGTACTATATTTTGTATTTGTATCTATTACTTAGAGGCACGTTTTGGTCAGGGATCATTTGTAGTCTATTTCTCAGCCGGTTTTGTTTTAACCATTTGAATGGCTAAAGAATTCATATTTTCGACTGAAATATTAACATATAAATAAAGAATTTCCCTTTTGGTGGGCGGTCATTGTAAAGAGGAATTTATTCTTAACCGACTTAGCCTAGTTAAATAAAAATGTACATTTTGAGCTCTTTATTAAGGTGGCAATCTGACACAATTACAATCATGGTCTTGTCACGAACCTGCTCGAAGCCCGTAACAAAAAGGGAGACAACGTGGAGATAAAGAATAACAAAATAGATTTATTAACTAAAGTAAAGTAAATGCAATTAACAATGGTGTGTGTGTAATCAGTAGTCAGTAGTGTAAGTGAGTGTATGCACACTCAAATTTGGAACTCCTGGGTTCTTGGTGCGTTTCTGACAACATTATCCACATCACTGACCAAAACAGCAGGGCTTCACATCCAACCAATTTACGAGAGAAGACCGCAAGCAGTAACACAGTAGTTCTTTTTTTCTACAGAAGAGGTAAAAAACTTCTACATACATGTGATAATGAAGGGTGTTGAAAGGTGCCTACGCAAACAAACCAAATCTGTCTGTGTCTGAATGGAGAGAGTCTCCCCAATGATTGAGGAAGAGGTGCATTTATCCTGGGACACAACCGAGCCCAGGTGTGTCCCATTTCTCTGACGACCCTCCCGGCTCCGCCCACCGACATCCTATTAAGGAAAACAAGAGCAAAGAGAAAGAATTCGGCAGACAGCGTGGGAGGGTCGTCACAGTCTTGAATTGGACTTGTATCGTTCTGGTCTCGGTCTTGACTCAGGCTCGCCACCCTCCCAGTCTCGGTCTCAATGTGGTATTGTACACAACACTACTTCTAACCATACCCCGATGACAACGTTTGTCAAAAAGTGGTAGTGGTAAGCCAATCTAAATATAAGCTTTTTCAAATTTTGATCACAAAAGTACTGCCTTGATTTTTGTTGCAGGCTTTCAGTTTAACTTTTTTTTGGAGGACATACGCCTAATCATATTTTGTTCTCAGGCTATTTAAACTCGTTTCCGATGAGTACCCTTTTGATACCATTTCTATATTTTTCACAGAAGCAAAGCAGTACACCGTATTACATTTTTTCTTGAAGATGTATTAGTTACTACTTTGCTACTCCTTTCTCCAGGCACTGCATATAAAGCAATAAACAAAACAGCTGACTATGCGGATGATACAATAAAATGTAATATTGCCCCCCCCCCCTTGATCACAAGAGGAACACATGATCACCTTGTAAAAAGGTACATTTATGATACAATGGGTTAGGTCATTCGGTACTGTATTGCGTCTCCTTCTGGCTTTATTGACTACATGTAACCTCCTGTTGATGACTAATGTGATGACTTTGAATGAACAACATGTTTAATCATATACTTTCATATCATATAACAATATAAATCTTTCATTGTCTTTGAGATTATAAACTGGTGTATGTTCGAACGAGAGAGCGAGTATTTGCAACCATTGTCTCTGTATGCACACTCAAATTTGGAACTCCTGGGTTCTTGTTGCGTTTTTGACAACATTACCCACATCACTGACCAAAACAGCAGGGCTTCACATCCAACCAATTTACGAGAGAAGACCGCAAGCAATAACACAGTAGTTCTTTTTTCTACAGAAGAGGTAAAAAACTTCTAAGAGGATTTGATGAAAATATGTTTTCTTGATTTCATATGCCTACAGATTGGTTGCAATTGAAAGAAATTACAACAACATTTTGTTTAATTTCTTACATATTTGTATAATTAATAATATATATACAGTGCCAGTCAACAGTTTGGACACATCTACTCATTCCAGGGTTTGTCTTTATTTTTTTACTATTTCCTATACTGTAGAATAATAGTGAAGACATCAAAAATATGAAATAACACATTTGGAATCATGTTGTAACCAAAAAAGTGTCAAAAATATATTTTAGATTCTTCAATGTAGTCACCCTTTGACAGCTTTGCACATATTTCTGAATGAAAATGTTAAATACATTTTTAAAATTAGGAGCTTTTCAGTAGCCACATGAAGAGCTGCAGGTGTTCTGATTCCGGATTTTCTAATTTCTCATCAAATCACAATTTTCACCAAAATATTTTATATTTAACATTCCTTTTAATTTCTTTCAGACATATTTCCATATTGTCTCAAGCTATGTACCTTGGCATTTGAGAACATGTGCTGTACTTGTAAATGTGACAGTCAAGAAAGCTCACATGACTTTTCTGTACTGTCGGGTTTAGCAATTTGTATGAAAACAATGACAATGTAGGCCACACCTACAAATATTTTCGCTATTAAAAAAAGGTAAATAACATGTGCACAGCTATCGAGAAAAACGTAGTAATCAGCAGCAATAGATGAATCAATTCGCACATCAATAATCTAGGATCAACATCGGAGTGCTCCACATAAATGTAACGCAATCTTTAGTATACAATCACCATAGGTTGAGGAGGCGTGCCCAAGTCAAATCATCCTACTTCCTCCTTCCCACCACTGTAGTAACCCCTGTTCTGATTTATTTTTCAGAAAATGGCATTAATTAACAAATCCAGAAGAGCAGAAAGTAACCAATTCCTTAAACAATCAAAGCCGTTGGAGACAGGCAACCCTTCAATCCATAGACTTAATCTGCAAAGGAAATATGGAGAAAATGAGAGCTTTGACCAGTTCACATTTGGGAAGAAAGCGGATCAAGTGAATAACAAGGTGATATTGCTTCTGGGGGCCACAGGTGAAGGAAAAACAACTCTGGTCAATGTCATGATCAACTATATTCTTGGGGTAAAGTGGGAAGACCGTTATCGCTTTAAGCTCATCCATGAGGTGACCAACAAGTCACAGGCTGAGAGTCAGACTTCAGTCGTAACGTCATACGAGCTCTACAACCAGCCAGGCTTTCAGATTCCTTATTCTCTGACTATCATTGACACACCAGGGTTCGGAGACACCAGAGGAATGGCTCATGATAAACTGATCACAAGGCAGCTGAAGGAATTCTTGTGTCATCCTTTAGGGATTGATCACATTGATGCAGTTGGCTTTGTAGTGAATTCATCCCACCCACGTCTTACTCCCCACCAGAAATACATTTTTGACTCCATCCTGTCCATCTTTGGAAAAGACATTGCTGAAAACATCTTGATGCTTGTGACATTTGTTGATGGGAACGCCATACCTGTGCTGGAGGCCATCAAAGCTGCAGATTTGCCCTGTCGGAAAAACAATGAGGGACTACCAATCCACTTCAAATTCAATAATTCATCTCTGTACACTCAGAAAACGGATGACTCAGATGTTCTTGATGGGTTACAGCAAATATTCTGGGAGTCAGGTTTTAAGCACATGAAGGGATTTTTCCAAGCCCTGGAAAACATTGAGAGCAAAGATCTGACCCTGACCAAGAAAGTGCTGGAAGAACGTGAGAGTCTGGAGAAGCACCTGAAAAACCTGATCCCTCAAATCACAGTTCTTCTGTCAAAGCGAGATGAGAATCAACACCTCAAACAGTGTCTGGAGAAGGAGGAAAAAAACATGGAAGACAACAAAGACTTTGAGACAGAGGTACAGGTTCATGTAGAGAAGAGAACCAAATTAAATTGCTTTGTTACAAACTGTAACACATGCATGTCCACATGCCACACCAGCTGCTTTCTCCCTAACGAGGACGATGTCAAAACGTGCGCAGTGATGGATGATGATGGCAACTGTGTCATGTGTCCGGGAAACTGCTCTTACTTTGCCCACGATAGGGAAAGGGCCTTATGGACATATGAAACAAAGACAGAGAAAAGGACTGTGCAAGAAATGAAGGACAACTTCATGAAGGCACAGGGCAAGTTCTTGAACGACAAGCAGATACTGGAAAAACTAGACAATGAATTACGAAAGAAACAGGAAACGCTGAATCATTGGGCAAACCTGTGCTCCAACTGTCTCAGCAGGCTTAGCGAGATTGCGCTGAAGTCAAGCTCTCTCTCAACTATGCAGTACATTAGCATGCTTATTAAAACAGAGGAGGATGAACACAAGCCAGACTTTGAGAATCGTATCATAGGGTTGAAAAAAATGAAACATGAGTTTGAGATTCTGGACAAGATTGCAAGAGGGGAGAATCTAATCTAGCAGGACGCAACATTTTAGTAACGTTTAGATAGAAATGTGCTATGTAGAACAAACATCCTCTCTGACATGTAAAATAAGGAATCACATCTGCTCTATTCGTGGCATTTCCATCTGCAACGTTCGACAACGCTTGGCTACTTCACTTTATAGCATAAAGTGTGAAAGATCAACAAACCTCTGTTTACTATGGAAATCTAAAATTCCCAGCAGCTCATTGATAAAAAGAAACTAAAGATATTCTCTGTTATTTTTTTTTGTTATGACAAATTACATAAACAAATTATGTATGGCTTTAAGTCATGTTGGAAAAAGTACTGAAATTCCTTGAGCACTACAGATACACTATATATACAAAAGTATGTTGAGACCCCTTCAAGTTAGTGGATTCGGCCATTTCAGCCACACCCGTTGCTGACATATGTATAAAATCTAGCACACTGTCATGCATCTCCATAGACCAACGTTGGCAGTAGAATGGCTCTTACTAAAGAGCTCTGTGACTTTCAACGTGGCACCGTCATAGGATGCCACCTTTCCAACAACTCAGTCCATCAAATTTCTGCCCTGCTAGAACTGCTCCGGTCAACCGTAAACCTGTTATTGTGAAGTGTAAAAGTCTATGAGAAACAACGGCTCAGCCGTAAAGTGGTAGGACACACAAGCTCACAGAACGGGGACGCCGATTGCTGAAGCTCGTAATGCGAAAAAATGGTCTGTCCTTGGTTGCAACACTCACTACCGAGTTCCGAACTGCCTCTGGAAGCAACATCAGCGCAATAACTGTTCGTCGGGAGCTTCATGAAATGGGTTTACATGGCCGAGCAGCCGCACACAAGCCTACGATCACCATGCGCAATGTCAAGCGTCGGCTGGCGTGGTGTAAATCTCCCCGCCATTGAACTCTGGAGCAGTGGAAACACGTTCTTTGGAGTGATGAATCACGCTTCACCATATAGCTGTCCTATGAACGAATCTGGGTTTGGCGGATGCTAGGAGAACTCTACCTACATAGTGCATGGCACGAATGCATAGTGCCAACTGTAAAATTTGGTGGAGGACGAACAGTGGTCTGCGGCTGTTTTTCATGGTTCGGGCCCCTTAGTTTCAGTGAAGGGAAATCTTAACCGTACAGCATACAATTAAATTGTAGACGATTCTGTGCTTCCAACTTTGTGGCAACAGTTTGGGGAAGGCGCTTTCCTGTTTCAGCATGACAATGCCCCCGTACACAAAGCGAGGTCCATAAGGAAATGAGATTGGTGTGGAAGAACTTGACTGGCCTGCACAGAGCCCTGACCTCAACCCCATCGAACACCTTTGGGATAAATTAGAACACTAACTGCGAGCCAGGCCTCATCGCCCAACCTCAGTGCCCAACCTCACTAATGCTCTTGTGGCTGAATGGAAGCAGGTCCCCACAACAATGTTCCAACATCTAGTGGAAAGCCTTCCCAGAAGAGTGGAGGCTGTTATAGCAGGAAAGGGTGGACCAAATCCATATTAATGCCCATGATTTTGGAATGAGATGTTCGACAAGCAGGTGTCCATGTACATTTGGCCATGCAGTGTAGTTTATCTAAGAAGGCTTGGATAACGTACACTCCCATACATATTTATTTGGACAGTGAAGCTAAAACTTTTAATTTGGCTCTCGACACCATCATTTTGAGAACATTTTATATGAGGCGACAGTTCAGAATGTCACCTTTTATTTGAGGATATTTTCATAAATTTCTGCTTTATCGTTTAAAAATGAAAGCACTTTACGTATATTGTACTGCCATTTAAAGGTGGAATAAATATTTGGACAAATTCACTTATGGTGTATTACATTTTGTCAAAAGTTTAGAATTTGGTCCCATATTTCTAGCACGTAATGAATACATCAAGCTTCTGACTCTACAAACTTGTTAGATGCATTTGCAGTTTGTTTTGGTTGTGTTTCGGGTTATCTTGTGCCCAATAGAAATGAATGGTACATAATGTATTGTGTCATTTGGAGTGACTTTTTTATTGTAAATAAGAATATAATATATTTCTGAACACTTCTACATTAATGTGCATGCTACCATGATTGAGAAAGTTACAGATGCATAAATATCATGCAAAACATTTATTCTCAAATCCAAAATGTTGGCGTGTAGAGCCAAATTAAAAGTTTTAGCTTCACTGTCCAAATAAATATGTAAGGGGCGTGTACATGTTCGGTCGTTTGTGTAACAACTGGCTACCATAACGCGTAGTACTACCGGGTCACCATGAAGTGGCGGAATACATTTGATTGATGTAAGCTCGACAGATTTCATAATATACAAATCTAAGTGATGCATGTTGGTATGTAATTTAATAATGGATGTCAACTCTCCCACGTTAGAAGAAAATGGTAGCATAAACACAGCACAATGAACAAGTGTCAACATTGACAATGAGAAGAGAACAGAGAGGGATATATATCTAGGGAAGGATCACAATTTTGAAGTAGTCAACTGAGTGGGACTTCCTACGGCAGGGATCATCAACTAGATTCAGCCATGGGCCGATTTGTTCTTGAAAGGATGTTCAGGGTGTCGGAACATATTTACAAATCATTTGTAAACTGCTAATTAACCGTAAGAACCCCGAACAGATACTGTATAATGTTTGCATAAAACATAATAATTTCAAACCTTGCTCACATGTGTCTGTCTAGTATGTGTGGGATTTCTTTCATTAAAATCACTTGTAGCTGATTTCCTGGTGTTTTTACAGTCTTCTATGTCCTACAATAAAAAAATATTACTCAGAAAACCACCTGCGGGCTGCCAGTTGGGGAACCCTGTCCTACGGGTTAAGGAAGAATCACAGATCGCCATCCAGGTCATCAGGAGGGATCGTTGTATTGACTGTGCAACAGAAGGCTTTATGGGTCTGCTAATACAGGATTAGTAAAGGCCCAGTGCACTACTTTTGGGACAAAAAAATTCCCCCACAAAAAAACATTTTTTATTGATGAAATAACATAACAGAGTGGCCACCGCAAAACCCAAGGGCCTGACCTTCTGTAGAAGTTGCTGTAGCCCTGTTTGGGATACTTAGCCTATATTGGCTATTGGTTGAGACACAGGGCCCATTCTAGCTTGGTATGTCGGGGCGGGAAATTGGAAATGTGAATTGGGTTGGAGGTAATAATGAATTTAGATTCTAATTTATTGAGATGCATGAACACACCACACCACAATATACTGACTATAATAATATCATATTAGTAACATAACGTTACTGTCATGAACACACCACAATATACTGACTATAATAATATCATATTAGTAACATAACGTTACTGTCATGAACACACCACAATATACTGACTATAATAATATCATATTAGTATTATAACGTTACTGTCATGAACACACCCCACCAAAATAATTATTTAATGTCTGTTTTTCCTGCAATTCTACATAGTAATGATTTATGTTCATTACTTGGTCAATTGATTTGATGATTCAATCTATGCAAATACATTCTACGAATTGATAGTTCACCCCTCTGTTTTGATTTATTCTGTAATAGGGTATATTGTAACCATGTGTTATTCAGTAATAGGGTATATTGTAACCATGTGTTATTCAGTAATAGGGTATATTGTAACCATGTGTTATTCTGTAATAGGGTATATTGTAACCATGTGTTATTCAGTAATAGGGTATATTGTAACCATGTGTTATTCAGTAATAGGGTATATTGTAACCATGTGTTATTCAGTAATAGGGTATATTGTAACCATGTGTTATTCAGTAATAGGGTATATTGTAACCATGTGTTATTCAGTAATAGGGTATATTGTAACCATGTGTTATTCAGTAATAGGGTATATTGTAACCATGTGTTATTCAGTAATAGGGTATATTGTAACCATGTGTTATTCTGTAATAGGGTATATTGTAACCATGTGTTATTCAGTAATAGGGTATATTGTAACCATGTGTTATTCAGTAATAGGGTATATTGTAACCATGTGTTATTCAGTAATAGGGTATATTGTAACCATGTGTTATTCTGTAATAGGGTATATTGTAACCATGTGTTATTCAGTAATAGGGTATATTGTAACCATGTGTTATTCAGTAATAGGGTATATTGTAACCATGTGTTATTCAGTAATAGGGTATATTGTAACCATGTGTTATTCAGTAATAGGGTATATTGTAACCATGTGTTATTCAGTAATAGGGTATATTGTAACCATGTGTTATTCAGTAATAGGGTATATTGTAACCATGTGTTATTCAGTAATAGGGTATATTGTAACCATGTGTTATTCAGTAATAGGGTATATTGTAACCATGTGTTATTCAGTAATAGGGTATATTGTAACCATGTGTTATTCAGTAATAGGGTATATTGTAACCATGTGTTATTCAGTAATAGGGTATATTGTAACCATGTGTTATTCAGTAATAGGGTATATTGTAACCATGTGTTATTCAGTAATAGGGTATATTGTAACCATGTGTTATTCAGTAATAGGGTATATTGTAACCATGTGTTATTCTGTAATAGGGTATATTGTAACCATGTGTTATTCAGTAATAGGGTATATTGTAACCATGTGTTATTCAGTAATAGGGTATATTGTAACCATGTGTTATTCAGTAATAGGGTATATTGTAACCATGTGTTATTCTGTAATAGGGTATATTGTAACCATGTGTTATTCTGTAATAGGGTATATTGTAACCATGTGTTATTCAGTAATAGGGTATATTGTAACCATGTGTTATTCAGTAATAGGGTATATTGTAACCATGTGTTATTCAGTAATAGGGTATATTGTAACCATGTGTTATTCAGTAATAGGGTATATTGTAACCATGTGTTATTCAGTAATAGGGTATATTGTAACCATGTGTTATTCAGTAATAGGGTATATTGTAACCATGTGTTATTCAGTAATAGGGTATATTGTAACCATGTGTTATTCAGTAATAGGGTATATTGTAACCATGTGTTATTCAGTAATAGGGTATATTGTAACCATGTGTTATTCAGTAATAGGGTATATTGTAACCATGTGTTATTCTGTAATAGGGTATATTGTAACCATGTGTTATTCAGTAATAGGGTATATTGTAACCATGTGTTATTCAGTAATAGGGTATATTGTAACCATGTGTTATTCAGTAATAGGGTATATTGTAACCATGTGTTATTCTGTAATAGGGTATATTGTAACCATGTGTTATTCTGTAATAGGGTATATTGTAACCATGTGTTATTCAGTAATAGGGTATATTGTAACCATGTGTTATTCAGTAATAGGGTATATTGTAACCATGTGTTATTCAGTAATAGGGTATATTGTAACCATGTGTTATTCTGTAATAGGGTATATTGTAACCATGTGTTATTCAGTAATAGGGTATATTGTAACCATGTGTTATTCAGTAATAGGGTATGTTGTAACCATGTGTTATTCAGTAATAGGGTATATTGTAACCATGTGTTATTCAGTAATAGGGTATATTGTAACCATGTGTTATTCAGTAATAGGGTATATTGTAACCATGTGTTATTCAGTAATAGGGTATGTTGTAACCATGTGTTATTCTGTAATAGGGTATATTGTAACCATGTGTTATTCAGTAATAGGGTATATTGTAACCATGTGTTATTCAGTAATAGGGTATATTGTAACCATGTGTTATTCAGTAATAGGGTATATTGTAACCATGTGTTATTCAGTAATAGGGTATATTGTAACCATGTGTTATTCAGTAATAGGGTATATTGTAACCATGTGTTATTCTGTAATAGGGTATATTGTAACCATGTGTTATTCAGTAATAGGGTATATTGTAACCATGTGTTATTCAGTAATAGGGTATATTGTAACCATGTGTTATTCAGTAATAGGGTATATTGTAACCATGTGTTATTCAGTAATAGGGTATGTTGTAACCATGTGTTATTCTGTAATAGGGTATATTGTAACCATGTGTTATTCAGTAATAGGGTATATTGTAACCATGTGTTATTCAGTAATAGGGTATATTGTAACCATGTGTTATTCAGTAATAGGGTATGTTGTAACCATGTGTTATTCTGTAATAGGGTATATTGTAACCATGTGTTATTCAGTAATAGGGTATATTGTAACCATGTGTTATTCAGTAATAGGGTATATTGTAACCATGTGTTATTCTGTAATAGGGTATATTGTAACCATGTGTTATTCTGTAATAGGGTATATTGTAACCATGTGTTATTCAGTAATAGGGTATATTGTAACCATGTGTTATTCAGTAATAGGGTATATTGTAACCATGTGTTATTCAGTAATAGGGTATATTGTAACCATGTGTTATTCTGTAATAGGGTATATTGTAACCATGTGTTATTCAGTAATAGGGTATATTGTAACCATGTGTTATTCAGTAATAGGGTATATTGTAACCATGTGTTATTCAGTAATAGGGTATGTTGTGACCATGTGTTATTCAGTAATAGGGTATATTGTAACCATGTGTTATTCAGTAATAGGGTATGTTGTAACCATGTGTTATTCAGTAATAGGGTATATTGTAACCATGTGTTATTCAGTAATAGGGTATGTTGTAACCATGTGTTATTCAGTAATAGGGTATGTTGTAACCATGTGTTATTCTGTAATAGGGTATGTTGTAACCATGTGTTATTCAGTAATAGGGTATATTGTAACCATGTGTTATTCAGTAATAGGGTATATTGTAACCATGTGTTATTCAGTAATAGGGTATATTGTAACCATGTGTTATTCAGTAATAGGGTATATTGTAACCATGTGTTCAAGCTAATCAAATCAAAGTTCATTTAGCGCTGTCCTTTTAGAACCATGAAGGACGCTCACTTAAAATAACTCTCATCAAGACCTGTTGCCTAATAGCCCTACTCATCACTAATATTATTATTATTAATATTATTGTTATCATTATTAATATTATTATAATTATTAATAATAATAATATTATTATTATGAATATCAGTATGAATATTATTATGCATATTATTATTATTATTATGAATATTATTATTATGAATATTGTTAGTATTGTATTATTAATAGTATTATTGCTATTATTATTATTTTTACTAATAGAAGATTATCACTTCTCACAATGGTGCTCGTTTAGTAAAGTTAGATCAAAGCTGAATCAAGATCACATAGCGATTAATTGGTATTTTCCATAACAGAACTGACTATAATAGTATAGTAGGCCTATAACGTTACTGTTACACCACCAATACATCCTGATTTCTAATTACATTTTAGGAGGGTTAGCTAAAGACCAAAAGCTTTAAAATAAAAAAAATAGGCCTATCAAAACTCCAGAGTCCACTAGGCAGGATATATGCTTTGATTGAAACCAAATACAAGAAAGGCTAATCATTTGTTAGCATCATCTGCTCCAATTCACTCAGTAAACAGCTATTCACATGAAGCTGATTGAGATCAATCAAATGATTGTCATGCAGATGCACAATTGACAGTGATGATGGCCTGATTTGAAATGAGGTATTCCTAATTTGGTGTTTGAGGGTATTAATAAACATAGAACATGTTCTTGAGACAATATGTCATAGGCTGAGCTCTCCAATTGGAGGATGCATTTTATAACAAAGCTCCCCAACCCTGTTCCTGGAGAGCTATCATCCTGTAGGTTTATTCCAACCCTAATCTTTTTTAAATTTTTTTTACCTTTATTTAACTAGGCAAGTCAGTTAAGAACAAATTGTTATTTTCAATGACGGCCTAGGAACAGTCGGTTAACTGCCTTGTTCAGGGGCAGAATGACAGATTTGTACCTTGTCAGCTCGGGGATTCGATCTTGCAACCTTTCGGTTACTAGTCCAACACTCTAACTAACCACTAGGCTACCTGCCGCACAAATCTAACGTACCTGATTCTAATAATTAACTGATTTATAAGATAAATTGGATGAGTTACAACTGGGGTTGGAGTGAAACCCTACAGGACGGTAGCACTCCAGGAACAAGGTTGGAGAGCCCTGCCCGTACAAATTTTGATTGAGGAAATGACGACATCACCTAAATAAATATCGCTCCACCACGACAATTCAAATCTGTGGTAGGTCTGTAGCCGGTGGTGTCAGTATGCTGCATGTGTTCACCACTGGCTTCATCCATCTGAACAGAAGCCAACATGCAACCGGTCCCGTGGCTAATTACGAACAGGGTAAATAAAGGACCTTCAAAAACCCTCTTAGGCCTCACTCCCCTGTATCTGAGATACCTACTGCAGCCCTCATCCTCCACATACAACACCCGTTCTGCCAGTCACATTCTGTTAAAGGTCCCCAAAGCACACACATCCCTGGGTCGCTCCTCTTTTCAGTTCGCTGCAGCTAGCGACTGCAACAAACACTCAAACTGGACAGTTTTATCTCAATCTCTTCATTCAGACACAATCATGGACACTCTTACTGACAGTTGTGGCTGCTTCGTGTGATGTATTGTTGTCTCTACCTTTTTGCCCTTTGTGCTGTTGTCTGTGCCCAATAATGTTTGCACCATGTTTTGTGCTGCTACCATGTTGAGCTGCGGCCATGTTGTGTTGCTACCATGTTGTTGTCGTGTTGTGTTGCTACCATGCTGTGTGGTTGTCTTAGGTCTCTCTTTTAAGTAGTGTTGTGGTGTCTCTCTTGTGGTGATGTGTGTTTTGTCCCATGTTATTTTTAAAACCATGTCCCAGCAGAAGGCCTTTTGGTAGGCTGTCATTGTAAATAAGAATTTGTTCTTAACTGACTTGCCTAGTTAAATGCTCTGACACCTATTTAACCCCTAATTTTAGGCACTAAAACTACTTCTATATATACAAAACTACTTTGTATACAGTGCCTTCAGAAAGTATTCAGACCACTTGACTTTTTCCACATTTTGTTACGTTACAGCCTTATTCTAAAATAGATTAAAATGTTTTTTTCCCTCAGCAATCTACACACAATACATTTTTGCAAATGTATTACAAATTAAAAACAGAAATACCTTATTTACATAATTATTCAGCCCCTTTGCTATGAGACTTGAAATTGAGCTCAGGTGCCTCAAGTTTTCATTGATTATCCTTGAGATGTTTCTACAACTTGATTGGAGTCCACCTGTGGCAAATTAAATTGATTTGACATGATTTGTAAAGGCACACACCTGTCTATATAAAGTCCCACAGTTGACAGTGCATGTCAGAGCAAAAATCAAGCCATGAGGTCGAAGACAGAATTGTGTCGAGGCACAGATCTGGGGAAAGGTACCAAAACATTTCTGCAGCATTGAAGGTCCCCAAGAACACAGTGGCCTCCATCATTCTTAAATGGAAGAAGTTTGGAACCACCAAGACTCTTCCTAGAGCTGGCCGCACACCCAAATGGAGCAATCGGGAGAGAAGGGCCTTGGTGACCAAGAACCCGATGGTCACTGACAGAGCTCTAGCGTTCCTCTGTGGAGATGGCAGAACCTTTCAGAAGGACAACCATCTCTGCAGCACTCCACCAATCAGCCCTTTATGGTGGAGTGGCCAGAGAGAAGCCACTTCTCAGTAAAAGGCACATGACAGACAGCTTGGAGTTTGAAAAAGGCACCTAAAGGACTCTCAGACACCGGAATAGAGCTAAGCACAGGCAAAGTCCTAGAGGAAACCCTGGTTCAGTTTGCTTTCCAACAGACACTGGGAGATGAATTCACCTTTCAGCAGGACAATAACCGAAAACACAAGGCCAAATCTACACTGGAGTTGATTACCAAGATGACATTGATTGTCCTTGAGTGGCCTAGTTACAGTTTTGACTTGAATCGGCTTGAAAATCTATGACAAGACTTGAAAATGGCTGTCGAGCAATGATCAACAACCAACTTGACAGAGCTTGAAGAATTTTAAAAAGAATAATGTGCAAACATTGTACAATCCAGGTGTTCAAATCTCTTAGAGAATTACCCAGAAAGACTCACAGCTGTAATCGCTGCTAAAGGTGATTCTAACATGTATTGACATAGGGGTGTGAATACTTATGTAAATTTGATATATCTGTATTTAATTTTCAATAAATGTGAAAAAAAAATAAAAAATAAGTGTTTTCACTTTGTCATTATGGATTAGTGTGTAGAAGAGTGAGAGAAATCAATTGAATCCATTTTTAATTCAGGCTGTAACACAACCAAATGTGGAAAAAGTGACAGGGTGTGAATATTTTTCGAAGGCTCTGTACATGCTGGCATTTATTAACAACATAAACAGTACATAAAAGGTTCTATACATCAGGAGGAAAAAAAGTAACCGAAATATTCAAAAACATTCAGATCACTCTCTGACTCTCCATCTCCTTCCCAGACAGCGGAACCATGATACCGCACTCCTATTTGGTGGTCCGTCCAAAGCCATCTGTCTGGCCAGGTATCCGGCTCTGGCTGAGGTATCCGTCTCTGGCTGAAGTATCCGGCTCTGGCTGAGGTATCCGTCTCTGGCTGAGGTATCCGTCTCTGGCTGAGGTTACTGTCTGCTCACTGCTACGCTTGACATACAGATTTTACTCTCCTCCTTCTCTGCCCCCTCTCCCTCCTCCTCCTCCTCCTCCTTCTCTGCCCCCTCTCCCTCCTCCTCCTCCTCCTCTGCCCCCTCTCCCTCCTCCTCTACCCTCTCTCCCTCCTCCCCCTCCCTCCTTCTCCTCCTTTTCCTTCTTTCCATCCTTTCTGTCTTGATCTTCGCCTTTTCTCCATCTCTCTTCCTATTTCTCCGTGCCCTGGCCCCTTTCTCTCCCCTTGTCTTCAACTAGCTACCTTCACCTCTCTTTCTCCCTGCACTTCTCCTTCTCTCTGGCTCCTTTCTCTCTTCCCGTGCCTCTCGTCCCTCTCTTTATCCCTCCTGTCCTCATCCCTGTCTCTATCCGTGTCCCTCCTTCGATCCTTCTCATCTCTCCATCCACCATGTCTGTCCCTCTCCATGTCCTTCTCCAGATCTCTCTCTGAGAGAGCAATCTAATGTTTATGTACACATACCAGTAGTAAAGGATAAGCGAATTGTTAGAGACACTGGTGTGTGACCTCAGTGAAGAGTGGTCTGGCACGGCGTCCTCTCCTACGGTCTGGTTCAGCAGGTGTCTGTAGAAACCACTCAGGTCGTTCTGCTTCTTCACATCAAGGTCAGCTGGACAGACACAACAGGACTTGGTTTCATATAAACACTGCTGTATTCAGAACATACAGTTTCTCTCACACACACCTGCAGACACAAGCACGGACGCACACACCAGACACACACCATAGTCTCTCTCACTTTTCTTTTTTCCCCAGCTCCTTCTGTCACTCCTTGAGTTTCTGTCTATAGGCCGAGGTGGCGTAAGCCTCCTTATCTGCAAACTGCTCTCCTTCCGCCTCTCTCTCCTTCCGGATCTTCCTCTCGTCCCTCCATTGCTGCTCCTTCATTCTCTCCACCGCTCACAGCAGCTGGTTGATGTACTTTGGCTATGGAGACAGAGAGAAAGGAGAGAGGAGTATGAAATGAGAAAGAGATGGAGGGTGAGGAGTGGGTGGATATAAGTGACATAAAATTAAAGTGTGAGGAGAGAGGAAAAAAAGTGGTTAGGGAAAGCAGGGGAGCGAAAGAGTACAAACGGAGGGGATAGCATTATATCCAGAGAGGAAAAGGTCTGAAAAAAGGGGGCGGAGGCTGTGTGGTAGTTCTGGGCCCCTGACATCCACTATTGTTCTGGGGCCCTGACATCCACTGTTGTTCTGGGGCCTGACATCCACTGTTGTTCTGGGGCCCTGACATCCACTGTTGTTCTGGGGCCCTGACATCCACTGTTGTTCTGGGGCCCTGACATCCACTGTTGTTCTGGGGCCCTGACATCCACTGTTGTTCTGGGGCCCTGACATCCACTGTTGTTCTGGGCCCTGACATCCACTGTTGTTCTGGGGCCCTGACATCCACTGTTGTTCTGGGGCCCTGACATCCACTGTTGTTCTGGGGCCCTGACATCCACTGTTGTTCTGGGGCCCTGACATCCACTGTTGTTCTGGGGCCCTGACATCCACTGTTGTTCTGGGGTCCTGACATCCACTGTTGTTCTGGGGTCCTGACATCCACTGTTGTTCTGGGGTCCTGACATCCACTGTTGTTCTGGGCCCTGACATCCACTGTAATTCTGGGGCCCTGACATCCACTGTACCTTCCTGTAGGTTCCTCACAGTATTGTCTTGTTGCTCTCCAGCCTCTGTTTCTGCATGTCGTCATAGACACCATCGTAGTCACACAAAGTCCTGCTCCAGAGCCTTCTGTATCTCCAGACGTGTCTGATACACACGCATGCGCACACACAGGTGAGAAAGATTAGTCTCAGCCACAAAATACATCAAGACTACTTCTGGAGAATTTGTATTTTACCCCGTGAGGTTTCCCATCGATCCATTTACGGCTGGGCGATATATATCAAATTAATCTGATTAATTAGAATTTGTTTTTGCGCGATATTCCAAATGCCTGTATTGAAAGAATCAAGTTTTTTTTTTCTCTCAGTGTTTGTCTGCTTGTTCTTATGTTGGTCTCGTCTCGTTCACTCCTTCTGTACACCTTCCCAAATACACCAAAGATCTGTATATAATGACAAGATGCTCATGTCTCCACCCTAACAATGGGAGTCGTTGTCCGAAAGGTGGGAAGGCAGGCGACAAATTTAGGTCCAAAATAAGCCCATAGAAACGCACTGGGCTTATTTTTGATAGATTTTGGCGAGAGTGAAGCCACCTCTCACCTCTTCCTCTCTGTTTACACACACACACACACACACCAAGCCCCTCCCGCTGCCAGTCACACCAACCAACAAAGTTGAGAGATCACTTCTTCCTCTCTGACAACAAGCAGTTTCAACTCCTTATTTGGATTTGAGGTTTGGTCCAAAAGAATCGGTCATATGGACACCGAAACACATTGAAAAAGGATTTTACTGTAACATAAGAAAAGTTAACCTTTAATGATACCATTTGTATGTCTCAACTACTCAGATTGCACTACTAAAACAGGAGTATCAATGAACATTGATTCTGGAAAATTCATGCTCTGTTTGTTGCACGCAGCATTGAGGTACCGCTAGCAGCATTTTAGCCAAAACTTATACTAGCTGTCTAGTTATATAAGGAATTGGCAACTCGTTCTCATTCTGAGAAATAAGGTAGAACCACTTGATTTCAACATCAAAGTGGACAGGCTAACATGCTGTTCAAACAGTGGAGAGAGACAGAGAAGGGTCCGTTCCTAACAATTCAACTGTTCTACCTTGTTAGCTAGAAAATATATCGTTGGCTGAACTTTAAATATAAAGATTAGCTGGCTACTGTAACGGTGTTCCTCCTCCTCTTCATCCGAAGAGGAGGAGCATGGATTGAACCAAGGCGCAGCGTTGTGAAATGACATGATTTATTAAACAAGACGAAAAAACGAACTACACTTGAATAATTAACAAAACAAATAAACGATGTAGACAGACCTGGACGAGGAACTTACATGAAACACGAAGAACGCAATAACAGGAAAACTGACTACACAAAAACCGAACGAACAAACATACCGAGAACAGTCCCGTGTGGCGTAACATACAGAGACTGACACAGGAGACAACCACCCACAACAAACAGTGTGAAAACACCTACCTTAATATGACTCTCAATCAGAGGAAACGACACACACCTGCCTCTAATTGAGAGCCATATTAGGTACCCATTAACCAACATAGAAACAGAAAACATAGACTGCCCACCCAAACTCACGTCCTGACCAACTAACACATACAAAAACTAACAGAAAACAGGTCAGGAACGTGACAGCTACTCACTAGCATGTGGGCTTGTGCTTGAGATATTGTTTATGAGACCTGTGTTAATGTTCTATAATGCCTGCTACAACACTTATTAGTAAGTGTGCATTATTTATGTTTGTGGGGATTTTTTTTTTTACAAAATGTGCATTTTCATAGACATACTTGAAAGCCAGATCAGTGATTATTGCAACAAAAAAAAGCAGGATAAACCATTTTGATAACTAATTCAATTATCAATGGATCTTCTATTTAGTCTAATTTCACTCAACCTGAATTCATTTGATTATTGCTGACTCTTTTAAATGTATTTGACCTTTGATTTGAACAAAGTAATTTAGATGTATATTGTGAATCGCCCCAAAAAATCTAGATATAATTTTTAGGCCATATTGCCCAGCCCCTACATCCATTGATCCATTCATTCCTCCATCCATTCATTCCTCCATCCATCCATCCATTCATCCATCCATCCATTCATCCACTCACCAGTTTCATCATCCTCCTCTTCAGAGCCTCCTTCTGAAAACTCTCCCCAACCGAGATCTGGAAGACAGGTACTCATAAAATGTATTCTGATAGAGCTTCAGTAATTTTGCAAAGCTTACAACTCATACTCATTCCCATCTCGCCTACTGTCCCAAAGGATGTCCAGAGTGGAGAAACTGTACTGACTTTAAGGGACTACAGGGCAAACAAAAATCCTTTAAATACATGCTCTGTAACCCAGCACATTGTGTAATCTGCTCAGGCTTTCTTGCAAAATAGCTCAATACCGGTAGGCTATATGGTACTCACCTAGTTAGTTAAATAAAATAACTGATAACAGACCGACATTAATACACTGTTCCTACCTCTTCATCAGAGTCATCCACAAACACAGAGGGTCTGGGCACGCTAGCTGACTTAGACGCTCCCTTCTGGGGTATGATCAGACCGTACCTGGAAACACAGGTGACATGAATGTACAGCAAGCACAGACATTCGGAGGACAAAGTAGCTAGCTAGCAATGTTGGTGTCGTGCACACATTGCTGCTTGTAGTGTGTCTAGCTAGTTCAGTCACTGTATAACAGCCACAGCACAGGGTGAACAGGCTAAGCAACAGCGGAGAAATAACCAACTAATAAACATTTTTGTACGGTAAATAGCTACGATACAAGAAAAAAATGTTGTACTGTCAATTTCAACATACAGTACTGTTTACCAGGGGCCGCCATCTTGCTCCTTGAGATATCTGACCAGCTACCGACAGATACGTTGGCAAGCTAAAATAAGAAAGCGAGAAACAGAAACATTGATATAGTTATCTCAATGCAATATAGGTAGCCACACACACACACACACACACACACACACACACACACACACACACACACACACACACACACACACACACACACACACACACACACACACACACACACACACAGTGGAAGGACCACCAGAGGGCAGGCTGGGCTCACGGATAGTTGCCCAACAAGGCATGTGAGACAAGGTAACCAGAAGCAATTAAGCACAGCTGACGGTACTAATGACATTCTCTTTCCCCTATAAGAGAGAGGAGGGAACCAACAGGGAAGGGGGCAGATAAACTCTCTGTAGAATGGCTACCGAGAGAGGGGAGCTATCCAAGAAGATCCGTTAAGACGGTGACAAATCTGTGATAGATAATTGTCTTGTGTTCCTGTTTCATCTAAAGAAGAAGTGCGTTTTTCCTTGGGAGATTCTCATTGATTGTGTTGGAGTGTTTGTATTGTCAGAAATCTCTCAATAGAGAACTGTGTTCCATCAAGAAAACCTACTCCTGACTCGTTTATTCCACCTTTCCGCTTTAGAGTGACGCCAAATTACTTGGTCCGCTCACAATACATACATACATACATACATACATACATACTGTGGTATCCCAGGAGGTCTACCCTGGGGGATGGTAATAGAGGGGAGGTACGTGATGCAACGTTGGCTCCCTCTGCTGGGAGTACGTGAGCTGGGCACCCCGACACGGACAGCTCCAAGTGGAGGTAATTAGGGGAAAGTGCCAACCAGCCGTGGAGGCCACATAAAAGGAGCACTGTGGCACACCGCGAGAGAGAACCGGGAGAGACCGACACAGAGCCAAACCTGTGATTTTCTTTTATGTTTATTTTATGGCCTAGTAAAGTTGTGTTTACCGACTAAAACCTCCCTGTCTCTGTGTTAATCTCTGCACGCTCAACCCAACACCCCACGGTTTACCACAATACATACATACATATATTATTGGTACATGTAATAAATTGTGTTTGTGCCGTGTTCTCATTAGCATCCTTGTAAGTGGCACAAGTTTAATGATTTTGTCATCTGCAAGATTAGCAAACCGAGGTATGACATGCCAGCAACAAATGCTGACACTACACATCCAAGTATATCTGACCAAATTATGAAAGACAAGAAATGTAATTTTTTTAATTCCGTAAAGTGAGTGTGGAAGAGGTGAAAAAATGATTGTTCTCTATCAATGATGACAAGCCACCGGGGTCTGACAACTTGGATGGAAAATTACTGAGGATAATAGCAGACAATATTGCCACTCCTATTTGCCATATTTTCAATTTAAGCCTACCAGAATGTGTGTGCCCCCAGGCTTGGAGGGAAGCAAAAGTCATTCTGCCAACCAAGAACAGTAAAGCCCCCTTTACTGGCTCAAATAACCGACCAATCAGCCTGTAACCAACCCTTTTTTTAATCAGATACAATTCTATTTTACAGTAAATAAATTGACAACAAACTTTCAGCATGATTATAGAGAAGGACATTCAACAAGCACAGCACTTACACAAATGACTGATGATTGGCTGAGAGAAATTGATGATAAAAAGATTGTGGCCGTTGTTTTGTTAGACTTCAGTGCCGCTTTTGACATTATCGATCATAGTCTGCAGCTGGAACAATGTATATGTTATGGCTTTACACCCCCTGCTATAATGTGGATAAAGAGTTACTTGTCTAACAGAACACAGAGGGTGTTCTTTAATGGAAGCCTCTCCAACATAATACAGGTAGAATCAGGAATTCCCCAAGGCAGCTGTCTAGGCCCCTTACTTTTTTCAATCTTTACTAATGAATTCCCACTGGCTTTGAGTAAAGCCAGTGTGTCTATGTATGAGGATGACTCACTCAACACTATACATGTCAGCTACTACAGCGACTGAAATGACTGCAACACTTAACAAAGAGTTGCAGATAGTTTCAGAGTGGGTGGCAAGGAATAAGTTCGCCCTAAATATTTATTTAACTAAAAGCATTGTATTTGGAACAAATCATTCACTAAACCCTAAACCTCAACTAAATCTTGTAATAAATCATGTGGAAATTGAGCAAGTTGATGTGACTAAACTGCTTGGAGTAAACCCTGGATTGTAAACTGTCATGGTCAAAACATGTTGATACAACAGTAGCTAAGATGGGGAGAAGTATGTCCATAATAAAGCGCTGCTGTGCCTTCTTAACAGCACTATCAACAAGGCAGGTCCTACAGGCCGTAGTTTTGGCGCACCTGGACTACTGTTCAGTCGTGTGGTCAGGTGCTACAAAGAGGGACTTAGGAAAGAAAAACTCCGAACGGTTCAGAACAGGGCAGCACGGCTGGCCCTTGGATGTACACAGAGAGCTAATTATAATTATATGCATGTCAATCTCTCATGGCTCAAAGTGGAAGAGAGATTGACTTCATGACTACCTTTATTTATGTAAGGGAAGTCCCCCCCCAATTGTACAAAATAACATGGCAACTTATTGGCACCGAGCGCAGCATATACACGATGGACAAGTACACTACTTCTGGCGGTGTTTCATCCAAAGTTGATGGCAAATGCCATATTGCAAATGAGCTGTGTAACACTCCAAAATTCCTATAGTGGGCGAGTTTGTTCTATCTAAATTTTTCATAGGCTTTATGTAACGCAAGTCAAGACCCAAGAGTAAAATTTTGAGATTTTGAAAGTTTTGGCAAAAACTTATCACCCCCTTAAAAAAGTGCTTTCTGGACCGTTTTTCGAAATTCTTTCGAGTTTTATGTCAATTACACATGTGTAAGAACTATATGAAAATACTTTTTTCAAATTTTATTAACATAATTTTTTTTGAAATTTTATTTGAATTTAAGGTATATGTTTTGTGCATTTGGAATGTGATTTCATAGGAAGTCAAAAGTCAAAAGTCAAAAATGTCAAAAATTTGGAAAAAACGTATCACCCCCTTTAAAAAAGTGCTTTCTGGACCGTTTTTTGAAATTCTTTTGAGTTTTATGTCAATTACACATGTGTAAGAACTGTATGAAAATACTTTAGTCACATTTATTATCATAATTTTTTATAAATGTTTACTTGTACTTAAGGAATATGTTTTGTGCATTTGGAATGTGATTTCATAGGAAGTCAAAAGTCAAAAATGTCAAAAATTTGGAAAAAACGTATCACCCCTTCATAGTCGAAAATAACATTTTTTTTTAAAAGGCCAAAATGAAGCATTTAAAACTGTATTGAAAATCGTGCGTGGTAACCCAAAACATGAAACAGAATATTTTTTGACTTTTTTTGAAAACCTCCATAAATCACTCAGGCCAGCACCCATTGATTTTTGCCCGTAGTATAGTGCTCCCAGAGCGGATATGGAAGTCTGGATCCCCCCTAAAAGCATTTAAGGCTCTGTGTGTCTTTAAGCACCATACTTTTTCATTCCATCCTTGCTGTGTGTGTCTGTGTGTGTGTGTGTGAGCTTTTCTTTGACATCTGATTAGAGAAATGACTGATTTACACTTCATGAGGGTTGCCTAATCACACACTTAAAGTTTTGGAAAGATCTGACTTTTTTAACCCTTTGAAACAGCACCTATGACCCCATTTTAAGGCACTTCCGGTTGGCACAGGAAGCTATAAGTAAACACCTATCCTGATCGGGGTATGCTTTTACAGAATCCTGAGTTTTAAGTCTATACGTTAAGAACTGACTGATTTACACAGGGTTGAATGCACTATATATCACAAACTGCTGGTTGGGTAAAACACTTTTAGGGTGATTTTATCACTTCCGGTTGCTCCAGGAAGCTTAGAATCAACACAGGTAGACCTCATAGTGGCTTGATGGATTGTCATTGAAGACAGGTTCATAAGACATTCATAACCCACATAGGGTTTATTTAAAGAATGCACGTTACATTTGCATATGATTCAACAGTGAAAAACATCACATCATATTGCAAACATAACACACTGTTGAATCATATTGCAAACACACACTGTTACATTTGCAATATGATGTGTTGAATCATATTGCAAACATAACACACAGTGTTACATTTGCAATATGATGTGTTGAATCATATTGCAAACATAACACACAGTGTTACATTTGCAATATGATGTGTTGAATCATATTGCAAACATAACACACAGTGTTACATTTGTAATATGATGTGTTGAATCATATTGCAAACATAACACACACTGTTACATTTGCAATATGATGTGTTGAATCATATTGCAAATGTAACGTGCATTCTTTAAATACTTTAGAAATACAAAATTGAACGTCCTGATGACCTCAGGATGGCCGGGCAGTGTTAGTGGTTCCTCTCCATCGCTCGTTGCGTGGTAATTTCATCATGTCGATTTTGGTGATGGTAACCCCCCGTTGAAACATATTGCAAATGCACAAAAGTCAACTAGCAAGTCAGTGTCCATCAGTCAATTGGATATTGTCAGACACCAAACTGATACCATCTGACACTAAACTCACTTTTTCCAACTCCTTTAGAAGCCAACTATAACATATTTCAGAGCAGGCCCAAAATTCACAGCGCCTTCTCTTTAAACCATAATAAAACAAATAATACGTAGTTATGTTTTAGCTGCGGGTCCAATTTTCACATTATGTTTAGCCCTATGTGAGGCGACCTCGAATCCCAAGTTTCGGCTCGATAGGTCATTCGGTGCCCGAGCAAAACCCTAATTGGTGCTGAAATTCCACTTTTTTCATTGCCTTGCTACGGGGTCCTTGAATGAGCAATCAAACAGGCTCGTTGGGGTCTGTCTCTATGGGCCGAGCCGGTTTCAACGCACCTAGTCTTGAGACTCTGGGACTTTTCTAAAGGTCGTCCGTTTCGTTGAGGTCAAAATGAATTGAAAACATGGCAAATACACGAGGCTTTTTATCGATCCGAGAACCTTCTAGAGTCATATAATTCACCGTGCACAATCGACCTGAGGTCTAGAACAGGTTTGTAAATTTTCAGAACTCTAGGTCTGACGGTTCTTTAAAAGTTGGAACAAAAGTAACTACTACAGGCACTGTCTGCCTCTTAGCCGCTCAGTGTGTCCCTCCATCATTTCTGTTTGGGTGTGTAAATTTTTCTTTGAAATCTGATGGGACTAATGACTGATTTACAGTTCAGGAGGGTTGCCTAATCACAATTATGAAGTTTTGGAAAGATTTGACATTTTTAACCCTTCAAAACAGCCCATTTGACACCAATTATGGCACTTCCGGTTGGCACAGGAAGCTGAAAGTAAAGACATATACTCACTGGAGTATGCTGTTACAGAATCCTGAGTTTTAAGTCTATATGTAAAAAATTGACTGATTTACATAGGGCTGAATGCACTATTTCTCTCAAATTGCAGGGTGCTTATTGCAAACACTTTTAGGGTGATTTTAACCACTTCCGGTTGCTCCAGGAAGCTTAGAATCGACACAGGTAGACCTCATGGTGGCCTAATGGACTGTCATCAAAGACAGGTTCATAAGACATTCATAACCCACATAGGCTTCAGGTTGAATTTAGGGGAGCAGTCAATGTATTCCTATGGGGCGAAATGTCATTGTAAACTGTTTGATGTAAACACCTTCTTTTAACTGTGAAGGGTTAATGCCACAAGCTCAAGGATAGGCTTGCACAGATCGGGAGGACCTTAAGAACATTCCTGAGGTGAAATTGTGTTTCTAACCTTAACGGTTCTCTCTCTGTCTCCCAAAAGCAAATAAAATTGACATTGAGGTCAAAAGGTCATTCGTTTCCGTTCTCTTGTAACGGTCGCTGCGCTCAGACCGAGTGAGCTACGGTCAAGCGGGGCATCTCGTTGAACTCGGCACGGCCTAGGGATAATGGGAATGCCATTGCCGGCTTTGTGTGTCTTTAAGCACCGTACTTTTTCACTCCATCATTGCTTTGTGTGTGTGTTTTTGTGTGAGAGAGAGCTTTCCTTTGACATCTGCTTAGAGAAATGACTGATTTACAGTTCATGAGGCTTGTCTAATCACACAAATGAAGTTTTGAAAAGTTCTGACCTTTTTAACCCTTCGAAACAGCACCATGACACCATTTTAAGGCACTTCCGGTTGGCACAGGAAGCTATAGGTAAACACATATCTTGACTGGGGTATGCTGTTACAGAATCCTGAGTTTTAAGTCTATACGTTAAGAATTGACTGATCTACATAGGGTTGAATGCAGTGATTTTCAAAATTGCAAGTCATGTATATCTGGACACTTTTTAGGGTGATTTTAACCACTTCCGGTTGCTCCAGGTAGCTTAAAATCAACACAGGTAGACCTCATAGTAGCTTGATGGATTGTTATCAAAGACAGGTTCATAAGACATTCATAACCCACATAGGCTTCAGGTTGAATTTAGAGGAGCAGTCAATGTATTCCTATGGGGCGAAATGTCATTGTAAAATGTTTGATGTAAACGCCTTCTTTTAACTGTGAAGGGTTAATGCCACAAGGTCAAGGTTAGGCTTGCACAGATCGGGAGGACCTTAGGATTGTTCCTGAGGTGAAATTGTGCTTCTAACCTTAACGGTTCTCTCTCTGTCTCCCAAAAGCAAATGAAATTGACATTGAGGTCAAAAGGTCATTCGTGTCCGTTCTCTTGTAACGGTCGCTGCGCTCAGACCGAGCGAGCTACGGTCAAGCGGGGCATCCCGTTGAACTCGGCACGGCCTGGAGAATATGGCAATGTCATTTTAGTGGTGATTTCAGAATGCTATTTTGGTGCATTCATGGAAGGCGCTGTGAATTTTGGGCCTGCTCTGAAATATGTGATAGTTGGCTTCTAAAGGAGTTGTAAAAAGTGAGTTTGGAGTCAGATGGTATCAGTTTGGTGTCTGAAAATATCCAATTGACTGATGGACACTTGCTAGTTGACTTTTGTTGACACTTGCTAGTTGACTTGCTAGTCGACTTTTGTACATTTGCAATATGTTTCAACGCGGGGGTACCATCACCAAAATCGACATGATGAAATTTCACGCAACGAGCGTTGGAGAGGAACCACTATCACTGCCCGGCCATCCTGAGGTCATCAGGACGTTGACTTTTGTATTTCTAAAGTATTTAAAGAATGCACGTTACATTTGCAATATGATTCAACATCACATCATATTGCAAATCTAACGTGCATTTGCAATATGATGTGATGTTGAATCATATTACAAATGTAACGTACATTCTCTTAAATACTTTAGAAATGCAAAAGTCAACGGTCTGATGACCTCAGGATGGCCGGGCAGTGATAGTGGTTCCTCTCCATCGCTCGTTTCGTGAAATTTCATCATGTCGCTTTTTCCTCATGGTACCTCCCCGTTGAAACATATTGCAAATGTACAAAAGTCGACGAGCAAGTCAGTGTCCATCAGTCAAATAGATATTTTCAGACACCAAACTGATACCATCTGACTCCAAACTCACTTTTTCCAACTCCTTTAGATGCCAACTATAACATATTTCAGAGCAGGCCCAAAATTCACAGCGCCTTCCATTTAAACCATAATAAAACAAATAATACGTAGTTATGTTCTAGCTGCGGGTCCAGTTCACACATTATGTTTAGCCCTATGTGAAGCGACCTCGAATCCCAAGTTTCGGCTCGATAGGTCATTCGGTGCCCGAGCAAAACCCTAATTGGTGCTGAAATTCCACTTTTTTCATTGCCTTGCTACGGGGTCCTTGAATGAGCAATCAAACAGGCTCGTTGGGGTCTGTCTCTATGGGCCGAGCCGGTTTCAACGCACCTAGTCTTGAGACTCTGGGACTTTTCTAAAGGTCGTCCGTTTCGTTGAGGTCAAAATGAATTGAAAACATGGCAAATACACGAGGCTTTTTATCGATCCGAGAACCTTCTAGAGTCATATAATTCACCGTGCACAATCGACCTGAGGTCTAGAACAGGTTTGTAAATTTTCAGAACTCTAGGTCTGACGGTTCTTTAAAAGTTGGAACAAAAGTAACTACTGCAGGCACTGTCTGCCTCTTAGCCCCTCAGTGTGTCCCTCCATCATTTCTGTGTCGGTGTGTATTTTTTTTTGTTGAAATCTGATGGGATCAAGAACTGATTTACAGTTCAGAAGGGTTGTCTATTCACATATATGAAGTTTTGGAAAGATTTGACATTTTTAACCCTTCGAAACAGCCCATTTGACACCAGTTATGGCACTTCCGGTTGTCACAGGAAGCTATAAATAAACACATATCATCACTGGAGTAGGCTGTTACAGAATCCTGAGTTTTAAGTCTGTATGTTAAAAATTGACTGATTTACATAGGGTTGAATGCACTATTTCTCTCAAACTGCAGGTTGGCTATGGCAAACACTTTTAGGGTGATTTAACCACTTCCGGTTGCTCCAGGAAGCTTAGAATCGACACAGGTAGACCTCATGGTGGCCTGATGGACTGACATCAAAGACAGGTTCATAAGAAAATCATAACCCACATAGGCTTTAGGTTGAATTTAGAGGTGCAGTCAATGTATTCCAATGGGGAGACATTTCATTGTAAACTATTTGATGTAAACACCTTCTTTTAACTGTGAAGGGTTAATGCCACAAGCTCAAGGATAGGCTTGCACAGATCGGGAGGACCTTAAGAACACTCCTGAGGTGAAATTGTGTTTCTAACCTTAACGGTTCTCTCTCTGTGTCCCAAAAGCAAATGAAATTGACATTGAGGTCAAAAGGTCATTTGTGTCCGTTCTCTTGTAACGGTCGCTGTGCTCAAACCGAGCGAGCTACGGTCAAGCGGGGCATCTCGTTGAACTCGGCACGGCCTAGAGATAATAGTAATGCCATTGTGGGCTTTGTGTGTCGTTAAGCACCGTACTTTTTTACTCCATCTTTCCTTTTTGTGTGTGTGTGATTGTGTGAGAGAGATTTTCTTTGACATCTGTTGGGATAAATGACTGATTACAGTTCATGAGGGTTGTCTAATCACACAAGTGAAGTTTTGAAAAGATCTGACCTTTATTACCCTTCAAACCTGACCCTGTGGCACCATTTTAAGGTACTTCCAGTTGACATAGGAAGCTGAAATTGAACACATACCCTCCTTGGCGTAGGCTCTTATATAATATTGAGTTTTAAGTCTTTATGTTAAGAACTGACTTATTTAAAGAGGGTTAAATGAGTGTGTGTTATTTCATAAAATCATATAAAATCACAGGATTCTCGCAGAGCTTCGAGACCCACTTTAAAAATGTACGTCTGAACACACTGCAACTGGATCTGTGATTTTTTTGAAAAAAAAAATCCTCTTTGTGAACATCACCAAACGGTCAATGTACGATTTCTCTTAAATTACGATAGATAAATGGCTGGTTCTTTTTTTCCTGACACCGTATGCTTATGTACTTTGACATGAAGCGGTCAAATTAGCACCCTACTTGCGTTTTAACCCTTTAATCCCAGAAAAATGGCCATAACTCAAAAAGCGCCGAGGTCTCGACGCCATCTTGTTCGGGGCCAACTGCCCATTACTCCAAACCTACGCTCGCTGAGTTTCGTCTTCGAAATATTTTCAGTTTAAGAGAAAAGGCCGCGCTCGTTTGCCACGTGCTCGTGCGCCTGCAATATGATTTATTTTCCCTCTTGTGGGAATTTTCGAGAATGCAGAAAAAAGTCAAAAATTTGTCATTTTTATAAAACGGAAACCGAAAGTCCGAGACGTTTTTTTGAGTGACTTCCTGAAAGAGCTCTCCGCCGCCCACGGCCTGACGCCGTCCGCGATTTTCTGCGACGTATTAAGACGTCAGGTAAGGGACCGTACATTTGCAATGGGACTTTCTTCACTAACCATACGGCTCCCGTCCCAGACTTCCCTTAAGGTATGAGAGGTATTGACATGTTGAATGCACCGAGTTCTCCGTTTGAACTACTGGCGAACAGCTCGGACGCCCATGCATACCCCACAAGACATGCCACCAGAAGTCTCTTCACAGTCCCCAAGTCCAGAACAGACTATGGGAGGCGCACAGGTCTACATAGAGCCATGACTACATGGAACTCTATTCCACAACAAGTGACCCATGCAAGCAGTACCATTTTTTTCAAAAAACAGATAAAAAAACACTTTATGGAACAGCGGGGACTGTGAAGCAACACAAACACACACACACACACACGATAATACACACACACACATACACATAGATTTTGTACTGTACAGTAGATTTGTGGTAGTGGTGGAATAGGGGCCTGAGGGCACACAGTGTGTTGTGAAATCTGTGAATGTATTGTAATGTTTTTAAAATGGTATAAATTGCTTTAATTTTGCTGGACCCCAGGAAGAGAAGCTGCTGCTTTGGCAGGAACTAATGGGGATCAATAATAAATACAAATACAAATACCCAGCACCAAACACCCAGCATCAATAACCCAGCTGTTAGCAATAACAACCCAACTAACTCACTCAAAGCCTGCAACCCATCTATTGTAAAACGTATTTTAATGTTTAAAAATAGTATTATAATGTATATTAATGCCTTAAATTTTCGCAGGACCCCAGGAAGAGTAGTTGCCTTAGCAGCAGCTAATGGGGATCCATAATAAATACAAATACAAAAGTGCCTCATGCCAATAATCAGATTAAGATCAGCCACTCAAAATTGCAGAGGATTGGAGAATAGTCGTTCAGATGGAAATGTCAAGGATTACGTTTAACTTCGGCTCCGTTTCTTGTCACGTGAAAATCTCTAATAACACTTTGTCAGCCTGTAGATAAATGTAGTAAACTCCAGCAGGTCAAGAGTGAATCAACAAAGATGGTTGAAGTTGATAGCGACAGTACGCCACCCCTACCACTAGATGGCGACATTGTACAGTTCAGGCCAAGCCGAAAATTCTGATACGCTCACAAGGAAATGAGGACAGCACTCAGAGGCTAGTAATTGAATTACCTTGAAACCATAACAATTTCATTGGTTGATGGCTATATCTTCCCACCATACCAGTTCTCCTTAAGCATACCATACCACTAATATCCAGGCTTTCTTCCTCTCTCTCTCTGAGTGTCCTTATCTCTGGTGAGATCCGAGGAATCGCCTGTGATGAAAACTGAGGCTTTGGTTCCTTCCTGATTCTTCTGTTGTCTCTCCTGAGTGACTCTAAACCTCAAAAACCATTATCACTGCTGTAATCCCCATCTCTCCTACTCTCTGCTGCCACTGTTGCTAATCCCCTCGCAGTGATGGAGAGACTGCCAGTCAGGATGAATGGATGGATGATGGGTGGATGGATAGCTAGAGCAGGGGTATATTCATTAGCACACACCGTAGCAAAACATGTTGCAACCGAAAATGAAAACAAGTTTCTCTTACTGGACAGATTCCCTCCCCGTTTTGTTCCATGTGCTACAGTTTGGTTCCTAGTGATGCATAAACCCCATAGCGCTCTCTGAACTAAATTGGGTAAGGCCAGTGCTACTGAAACATTTAATAAAAATAAAATGTAACCTTTATTTAACTAGGCAAGTCAAACAAACTGTGGGTGTGTGTGTTACAACTCTGAATGATGTGGTAATCTGCCTGCCCTACTAGGCTCATATAGAATTTGATTGAAATAACCTCTTCAAATGTCACCCACACTCTAAAAATTAAGGGGTCAAAAAGGGTTCTTCTAAGAGCTTCAAAGAACATTAGGGTTCTTGGCACAGAAAATGGCCCCCAAAAGTTTCTTCCAAGAACCCCATAGGAGGTGGGGTTAATCGAGGAACCTCCTTAGTTGATGGGGGTTCCTGCAGGAACCTCCTTAGTTGGTGGGGGTTCCTGCAGGAACCTCCTTAGTTGGTGGGGGTTCCTGCAGGAACCTAACTGTCCAACTGAAACGTTTGGATTTGAATTTGAAAGGACAGCAGGTGCAGGAACTTAACTGGAACATTTTAAATATCTCCTCTATTTAAGGTAAGGTTTGTCACTTGTATGATCTAAATGTATATTGTTTTATGATGATACCATCTACCTTTTCATATTTAGTGCCGATCTTTTGAAAATAGAAAATGGACACTTCAGTGGATATCAATCAACACAGAGGTAAGAATATGTTGAAGGATAGCTGTATTGGGTGCAGATGACTGACCTGCTCACTTTTGTGTGTATGTCTGCAGGTATACAGATGAGGAGGCATACAAAGCTATGTAAATTGGTATGTTATGCTGATCACATTAACCTCTAACGAGTCACAACCCCGGATCCGGGATCCCCCCATCAAATAAGCTGACTAGCATAGCCTAGCCTAAAGCCACAGGGATATCATATAATAAAATGTTCATGAAATCACAAGTCCAAGACACCAAATGAAAGATACACATCTTGTGAATCCAGCCATCATTTCTGATTTTTAAAATGTTTTACAGGGAAGACACAATATGTATTTCTATTAGCTAACCACCATAGCAAAAGACACAACTTTTTTTTCCCACCATTTTTTTCCTGCATAGGTAGCTATCACAACTTCGACCAAATAAAGATATAAATAGTCACTAACCAAGAAACAACTTCATCAGATGACAGTCTGATAACAGATTTATTGTATAGCATATGTTTTGTTAGAAAAATGTGCATATTTCAGGTATAAATCACAGTTCTACATTGCAGCTGCAATCTGAAATAGCGCCGAAGCAGCCAGAATAATTACAGAGACCAACGTCAAATACCTAAATACTCATCATAAAACATTTCTGAAAAATACACAGCGTACAGCAAATGAAAGACCAACATCTTGTGAATCCAGACAATATTTCAGATTTTTTAAGTGTTTTACAGCGAAAACACAATATAGCATTATATTAGCTTACCACAATAGCCAGAAACACAAGCCATTTACCAGCAGCAAAGGTTAGCGATCGTAACAAACCAGCAAAAGATATATAATTTTTGACTAACCTTCATAAACTTCATCAGATGACAGTCCTGTAACATCATATTACACAATGCATATAGGGTTTGTTCGAAAATGTGCATATGTAGCGGCACAAATCGTGGTTATACAATGTCAACAGTAGCCAAACTTCAAGCAATCTGTCCGGCGACATCTTGGAGAGGCACCTAATCTAATCAATAACTAATCGTAAACTTGACTAAAAAATACAAGTTGGACAGCAAATGAAAGATATATTAGTTCTTAATGCAACCGCTGTGTTAGATTTTTAAAATTAACGTTACTACGACATACAGCGTGCGTTACAGCGAGACCGCACCGAAATTAATGGCGGAATTATTGTTTAACATTTTTCAACATAAATACGAATTAACAGCATAAAGACTTCTTACTTTTTGATGAGCTGCCATCAGAATCTTGGGCAAGTTGTCCTTTGTCCATAATAATCGTTGCTCGGCTGTAGAATGTCCTCTTCAACTTTGGAACTAGCAGCAAACATTAGCTATGTGGCGCAGAGGTGTCCAACTGTTCATAACGCAGAACTAAGGAAATTCCGAAAATCGCAATATACTCTTATAAACTGATATAACTCGGCTTAAAATAAATACGTTATGATGTTTCTAACACCTATAGCGAATAAAATCAGAGCCGGATATATCTAAGGCCTATAACGTGAGCTTTTCAGAATGCCATTCTGAGGTCTGTCTTGCGTCGTGGCGAGCGATGAAAAGGGTGCACCCCTCGTGCCAAGCCTATTTATACTGCTTCAGATCTGCCTAGCAACACCATTCCAACTCTCAACGCTTGCTGACGTCTAGGGGAAATCGCATGCAGTGCTTGTCGACCAATAGAATAATTGCAAATTATTTAACTGATCCAGGAACAGAGTTCGAAATTTCAGATTTCTCAACTCCTGACAGGAAGATTGCTCCAACTCGAGTTCTGTTTTACTCACAGATATAATTCAAACGGTTTTAGAAACTAGAGAGTGTTTTCTATCCAATAGTAATAATAATATGCATATTGTACGAGCAAGAATTGAGTACGAGGCAGTTTTATTTTGGGAACAAATTTTTACAAAGTCGAAATGGCGCCCCCATATTGACAAGAAGTTTTAACCATCCTCCTCTCTTACCTCATCAATGAATATCCCATAGGCCTCTACATTATGGACAAGGCAGGTGTATGAAAAACATTATGAAAACTGTTTTTTTTTCATTCACAATTACCACAAAAAACAAGGTATGAATACTGTCATGTGCATGTTTTGTTAATCATCTGTATAATAAAAATAAAAAATGAATTCAGACTTCACGCTCCCTACACCTCTGATGAATATAACCTGTTCGATCACCATGCACTGCAAAATCATTCTGGCTGTGGATACAGAGAACGTCAATACACCAGAGGGTATACCCATTCTCTGCTTGGAGTTTACCTCATATTTTGATATTTTATTCTGCTTTGCCTCTAAAATCCTAATAAACACTGACAACTAAAATATTGTGTTATTGTTGTTATTGTTATGAGTATTATTATGAATGATAGTGGGTAATAATAGTTAAATTTACACCAAAAGGTTCTTCGAGGATCCTTTTAAAGGGGTTCTTCGAAGAATTTATAGGGGTTTTCCAACAGTTTCAATTTGAAGAACCCCTAAATGATACTCAATGAACCTTTTATTTTTAGAGTTAATCTACTGTCATGGTGAGAGGTGTGGATACGGGTACAATGTATTCAATAGATGACTTTTTATCAATGTATTATCTATTGTGTTAACAGGAAAGTGACTGTACAGCTTGCCTGGAGTAGGCTATGGGCCCATAACTACAGTCCAGAGGTCACACAAACTATTTCACCACAATACAACACCCCACACAATTCATTTTCATCACATTTCCATCGTAATAATACAGAAAACTCCCTATTACAGTTGGGTGACTGAATTATCCGCAGAAAACAGGTCACATCAGAGAGACTTGTTTATTATTCTTTGAGAATGTGGGGATTGACTTCATAGCCTAAACCAGGGATCGTCCAACTAGATTCAGCTGCGGGACACACTTTTTCTTGAGCAGGGCCTGGAACATAATGTCTGCAAATTGACCGCAAGACGATCCAAACAGATATAATATTTGACTAAAACATAATAAATTCAAACCATGCTTACATTTATATATGATTATGCGTGGGAATACTTGGGAACAGATTTACAAAATTAAAATCACTTGCTCAGAACTTGTGGGGCCAGTTGGGGGACACTGGCCTGCACAGTCTGCTACTTTGTCTGTTTCCAGCACAGAACAGGTTACATCAGAATCGATAGATGGAGCCTAATGCGCATGCGCTGATCATCCAGGGGAAACAGCCGGTGAGTCGCTAACTGCCTGCAAACAAGCGAATAACCCGGGCATAGCAGATTTCTCCCGAAACAATTATGACCGTCTCACTGTTGTCGCTTTCTCTCAGGTATCTGTTTCCCGGTCGCTGAATAGCGCTGGTAACCGTGGAGCGCCCACCGACCCCAGCACCAAATCCAGCCCCTGTGTTTCGATAAACCATCGTTGTTTCGATCCCCCAACCACCGAATCCCTAGCTGGAAGCTTTGGGTTGACTTCCAACTGTCCATAAATGCCTAACCTTTGTACTTGTGCGCATGCGTAAAAACTATATTAATTTTGGAATACAGTAGAATCTATGGAGCGCAAAATGTATACATTGTTGCTGTCACTGTTGCGACTAGTTTACCAAGCACAGACAATGAAACGTGTGTTTCATACTAGCCAACTACTTCATCTCCTCTGTGGGGTTGGAGGAGTTTTGTTATGAGTCCCGGTGCTCGTTCTGAACGTCAACATTCATCGCTTGTGGTATGGTTTTGGAATCATAAGTAACGTATTGTATCTTTCATATCAGCGATAAATACTACTGCTAATAATAAAGTTGAAATTACTTTACACATTTATAATGCTTGGTTCCCACAGGGTCATATTTCCATGTTACAGCGCTTTTTACCGAAAATAGTAGAAAGACTGAGTTATACCTATGCGTCTCTGAACACCCTGTGTGTAAACGGAAGACAGACACCACAAACTTGTCACTGGAAAATACTGTTGGGTGCAACTGTGTTAAAAAAAAAGGTAGGCTACAGTAAGTGTATATTTAGCATTTGGGAAATTATTTTGATGTGCTAGGAATGAGAGTGGCAGCCAAAACAATCAGAGTCAATTCACCTCTAGGCTCAACAGAACATGTAAACATAGCCGCGGGACATGCTTAAAAATCAGAATATATATATTTAAGTTTCGATTTTGTCACAGAAGTAGTGTACTGTGCCTTTTTTAAAATTTTTTTTTACCCCTTTTTCTCTCCCCAATTTCGTGCTCCCACACGGACTCGGGAGAGGCGAAGGTCGAGAGCCCTGTGTCCTCCGAAACACAACCCAACCAAGCCGCACTGCTTCTTAAAACTTCTTATGGCTGCAATCCCGTTAACGGGATCGATATGACAACAGCCAGTGTGAGTGCAGAGCCAAATTCAAACAGAAATGTCACAATTAAAATTCCTCAAACATACATGTATGTTATACCATTTTAAAGGTAATCTTGTTGTTAATCCCACCAAAGTGTCCGATTTCAATTAGGCTTTTCAGCGATAGCACCACAAACGATTATGTTAGGTCACCGCAAAATCACAGACAAAGTCATTTTTCCAGCCAAAGACAGGAGTCACAAAAAGCAGAAAGAGATAAAAATGTATCACTAACCTTTGATGATCTTCATCAGATGACACTCATAGGACTTCATGTTACACGATACATATATGTTTTGTTCGATAAAGTTAATATTTATATCCAAAAACCTCAGGTTACATTGGCGCCATGTTCAGAAATGCCTCCAAAATATCCGGAGAAATTGCAGAGAGCCACGTCAAATAACAGAAATACTCATCATAAACTTTGATGAAAGATACATGTTTTACATAGAATTAAAGATACACTTGTTCTTAATGCAACCGCCGTGTCAGATTTCAAAAAGCTTTACGGCAAAAGCACAATATTCAATAACCTGAGAACAGCGTTCAGCCACAAAAGGAAGCCATACAGTTACCCGCCAAATTGTGCAGTCAACAAAACTCATAAAAAGCATTATAAATCTTCACCTACCTTTGCTGATCTTCGTCGGAATGCACTCCCAGGACTCCCACAAGAAATGTTAGTTTTGTTCGGTAATGTCCATCATTTAATGTCCAAATAGCCATTTTTGTTAGCGTGTTTGGTAAACAAACAACCAACGTCAGGAAGCGCGTTCACTAAAAGCTGACAAAATTTCCAAAAGTTCCGTAACAGTCAGTAGAAACATGTCAAATGATGTATTGAATCAATCTTTAGAATGTTTTTAACATAAATCTTGAATAACGTTCCAACCGGAGAATTACATTGACTTCAGATGAGCGATGGAACAGAGCTCCATGATGTGAACGCGCATGGTCAGGACATAGCAGACCTGACTAATTCCCCTCTCATTCGGCCCCCCTTCACAGTAGAGGCGTCAGACAAGGTTCTACAGACTGTTGACATCTAGTGGAAGCCATAGGAAGTGCAAACTCATCCATATCTCGCTGTGAATTCAATAGGATCTTGGTTGAAAATCGACCAGCCTCAGAATTCCCACTTCCTGTTTGGATTTTTTCTCAGGTTTTTGCCTGCCATATGAGTTTTGTTATACACAGACATCATTCAAACAGTTTTAGAAACTTCAGAGTGTTTTCTATCCAATACGAATAATAATATGCATATATTAGCAACTGGGACTGAGGAGCAGGCTGTTTACTCTGGGCACCTCTCATCCAAGCTACTCAATACTGCCCCTGCAGCCATAAGAAGTTTTTAACACAGCGCACGTCCAACCCAGAAGCCAGCTGCACCAATGTGTCGGAGGAAACACCGTACACCTAGTGACCTGGTCAGCGTGCACTGCGCCCGGCCCGCCACAGGAGTCACTAGTGCACGATGAGACAAGGATATCCCTGCCAGCCAAACCCTCCCTAACCCGTGCGCCGCCCCCGGGCCTCCCGGTCGCGGCCAGCTGCGACAGAGCCTGGGCTCGAACCCAGAGTCTGTTTGCACAGCGATGCAGTGCCTTAGACCACTGCGCCACCCGGGAGGCCTCTACCCACCCACTCTTTCTTTGTTTGCACCAACATGTGAAGTTCATAGAAGCATATAAAATTGTGTGTCAAATGAAAGCTAAGTCTATATTTTGGGGAAATAAAGGCATAGATGCACTACATGACCAAAAGTATGTGGACACCTGCTCTTCAAACATTTCATTCCAAAATCATGGGTATTAATATGGAGGTGGTCCCCCCTTTGCTGCTATAACAGCCTCCACTCTGCTGGGAAGGCTTTCCACTAGATGTTGGAACATTGCTGCGGGGACTTGCTTCCATTCAGCCACAAGAGTATTAGTGAGGTCGGCACTGATGTTGGGCGATTAGGCCTGGCTTGCAGTCGGCGTTCCAATTCATCCCAAAGGTATTCGATGGGGTTGAGGTCAGGGCTCTGTGCAGACCAGTCAAGTTCTTCTACACTGATCGAAAAACCATTTCTGTATGGACCTCACTTTGTGCATGGGGGCATTGTCATGCTGAAACAGGAAAGGGCCTTCCTCAAACTGTTGCCACAAAGTTGGAAGCATAGAATTGTCTAGAATCTAATTGTATGCTGTAGTGCTCAGATTTCCCTTCACTGGAATTAAGGGACCCGAACCATGAAAAACAGCCCTAGACCATTATTCCTCCTCCACCAAACTTTACAGTTGGCACTATGCATTTGAGCAAGTAGCTTTCATCCGGCATCCGCCAAACCCAGATTAGTCCGTCGAACTGCCAGATGGTGAAGCGTGAATCATCACTCCAGGCAATGCATTTCCACTGCTCAAGAGTCCAATGGCGGCGTGCTTTACACCACTCCAGCCGACGCTTGGCATTGTGCATGGTGATCTTAGGCTGCTCAGCCATGGAAACTCATTTCATATAGCTCCCGACGAACAGTTCTTGTGCTGACGTTGCTTCCAGAGGCCGTTTCGAACTCGGTGTTGAAACCGAGGACAGGCGATTTTTACACGCTTCAGCGCTTGGCATTCCTGTTTTGTGAGCTTGTGTGGCCTACCACTTCGTAGCTGAGCCTTTGTTGCTCCTAGACGTTTCCACTTCACAACAACAGCACTTACTGTTGACCGGGACAGCTCTAGCAGGGCAGAAATTTGAAGAACTGACTTGTTAGAAAGGTGGCATCTTATGACGGTGCCACGTTGAAAGACACTGAGCTCTTTAGTAAGGCCATTCTACTGCCAACATTTGTGTATGGACAGTACATTGCTGTGTACTCGATTTTATACACCTGTCAGCAACGGGTGTGGCTGAAATAGCCAAATCCACTAATTTGAAGGGGTGTCCACATACTTGTGTGTATATATAGTGTACATTTTTCAACCATTTTCCATCTCTAAAAAGTAGGCATAAGTAATGGCTTTGATTTCTGGATAAACTGAGGGAAAAGGGGACTTTAGAAAACGTTGACCAGAAAAAGTCTTAAAAAGGTATCAGAAATACATCAAAACACAATAATGTTGACGTAAAGACCCCTAAACTATCAAAATAAAGAAGATTGCATACTCCATGTATAAAACTCCCAGCAGCTTAATGGGTATTTACCAACGTTTCAGCATCACTGCCTTCCTCAGGGTGACGTAAAGACCCCTGCCAACTTATATCACTTTTATATTTCGTTTTGGAGAAATTGTTTACCTTCTGTAAGTTTAAGAAATACTTTTTGAATGTCTCTTCTCCATGAGGGAGGATAATGAAACTTCCCAGAAAAAAAACAAGTAATGGTAGACCTACAATAGTCATTGTACTGATTTCAATTTTGTTTAGGAATTATTAAGTCATTTAAAACTCGTAATTCTGTTACCAAATTGGTAAACAGAATTACCAAAAATCGGTAATGGAATTACTGCGACTGGATTGGCTTCAATGGGAAATCATAATAGTTCCCTGCTGCTGTCCTCGCTTCCACTGGCATACTGTTATGTTCAGCTCATAACTGTTTTCTATGTCTTTGTTATCTGGTGGTCAAACTCTTGTGTTAAAATGTGTTAAAACAATCTGAGGCTGGACAACCCCTCTCTCTCTCTCTCCCCCCATGTAATGTAACCTCTCCTAGCTCTTACTGACACCTACCCATGATCCCCTGCTCTTTCCATTTACTGTCAACAGTATCCTCACCCACTGAGCACCGACTGACACTGGACCTCTATGGACGTTGAAAACTAGTTTAAATTTGACAGTCCACCCTGGCCTTGATGTTAACGTCAACAGACAGACTGAACCTATGATAGACGTATGTTTCACAAGTTTGGATAGTAAAATACACTATAGTACAGTGAGTAGAGCACAGTAGAGTACATCACAGTACAGTGAGTAGAGCACAGACTACAGTACAATACAGTAGTACAGTATAATACAGCACACTACAGACAAGTCCGGTACAGTATATTGTACTGTACTCTACCTTACTCTGCTGTGCTGTATTGTACTGCACTGTACTCTGCTGTGATGTACTGCACTGTACTCTGCTGTGCTCTGCTGTGATGTCCAAACTTGTGAAACATGAGAATGACATTCATATCCGTAATTATGCATTTCTGTGTAGTACAGATCAGGGATGTAATTCTGTTACCATAATTCTGTTACCTTTAAGAGTAAAAAAAAAAATGTGGTCGCATCATAACCTGAGGGAGATTTTATCGTAATTCTGTTTTCCAAAGTTTGCGTCTGCACAGATCTTTCACTAAATTCGTTTTTGTACATTTGGGGGAAATTGTTAAAAGTAGTTATTGTTCACAGTGTTAAACTTTGAAATCAATGTTTTTTTGTTTGGCATTTTAATGTGGAAAAAGCTGATTAGTGTATTTCTGTCACCTTGGAATTGCCCAGAAAGGCACACATCAACAGAGGACAAACATAGGTACACGGTAAGGGTTTAAGATTTTTTTTTAAATTGAACTATTGACACATATCAACTCAAAGGAGTTGGAAATTCATTTAAAAAAATGACAGTCTGCGCTCAGCTCCGTAGAGGAGTTGAGGTACTTGGCTGATTCATACAGGCCTAAAACACATTATCAGACCAGTTTATGTGAGAAGGGTGCAACTGCAGCCTGCAGTTCGGGGCGATCCTGCATGTGGGCATTCCTGCACCTGCAGGAACCCCTCTTTATACTTCTAGTGGTCCATTTGTAAGCTATGACTCCAGAACATAGGTGGGAAGCTGGGCCGCTCCGGTACAGTAGATGGTGGTAATGCACCATAATGTTGGATTCCGACCACCGATAAACCCCACAGAAGAAGAAGAGGCGGGGACGAAAATGGTAGCTATCTATAGCTAATACACAGTGTCCTTCGCCCCAGTCTTTTGGGCACTGGTTTCCTGCAGTTCTGTTAACGACAGCGAGGGCAGGTGTTCGGCAGGCGGGAGCAAATGACACTCTGTGTTAGCTTAGCCAGCTAGTCCTAAGCAGGACTCAAGTGCACAGCAGGCAGGAGGCGGGGCGACACGGTGTTGCTAGCACATTGTGTCGCCCCCACCTCCCGCCTGCTATGTACAAATGAGAACCAAAGGGATGCTCCTGATTACAAACCAAGTAATATGACTTGTATGTCTGAAAAGCTGTATATGGATCGTAGTAAGATTGAGGTTGAGCGCGTCCACGGGACTGGAATACCTATCTCCAGCCCAGGTGACAGACCCAGCTCGATAGTGGTACATTTCCTGAGGAACAAGGACAAAGGTGGCTGTTCTTGAGAGATCCAAGAACTTGAGAGGAACCAGAGACGAAAAACAACTTCTCCCAGCAATGAAGGAGGCCAGGGAGCTTGGGGATATTGCTTACATCTCCTACGACAGGCTCATTCCACTCAGTCCACTCTCCCACTCAAAGACCTGGAAGATTGACTGACGGCTTGCTTTGTGGTTTTCCATATTATGTCTATATCTAATACGCTACCAAGGAAAGGGCAAAAAAAAAATTGCCCATATTAATATATGTAGCTACTGAATGTATATTTTTTTCTCTTGCTTTGTTTGCTCTTTTCCATATTAAGCCTATCTCTGATAAGCTATCCAGGAAAGGGCTGAAAACAGCCCATATTAATATATGGAGCCTTAGAAATAAGGTTCATGAAATCAATAACTTGTTAACTTCATATAACATTCATATATTGGCCATATTCATATAGTGGCCATCACTGAGAGATAATTCCTTTGACAATACATTAGTAGCAATAAAACATCCATATATGAGTCAGGAATAAATATGGAGGAGGTGTCGCTGAACAGACAAACTCCTGTGAAGCGGAGAGAGGATCTCATGCCGAAAGGTTGTTGAAGTGTTGTGATTGCAGGTTCACCTGCCACATCTAAAGCCTATTATTTTAGGGGTACTGCTATCTACCAAGTGCTAGCAGTCAGTATCTGGATAATATGTGTGAAATGCTTGATAGTGTGTGACGTTAAGAGAGACATCTGGGTGACCTGAATATAGACTGGTTTTCACCACTCAATAAGATGCTGCTCACTGTAACCAGTGCCTGTAATCTGGTTCATGTTATCAGTCAACCTACCAAAAAAGTGTACAAACAATAAAAATGTATCATTCAACGTGTATTGATTATATTTTTACTAATGCTGCAGAACTTTGTTCTAAAGGTGAAAACATGAAATTACCCAGGGAATCAATAGAACATCACTCAGATACACAAAAACAATATAACCTTCAAAATGGCTGATCCTTTCCTTTAGCGGTTATGCCAAGAGGTCCGAACCCCTTGACGAGGTCGCTATAGGTGTTAAAGGTCATTACAATATCTAGTTAGCTAGCCCAAGCAAATTTATCCGAGATTAAAGTTGCTCTACTCCACATAAACTATAATAACCATTCAGACCATCGGTGCCCCAGTCCACTCTTTCTTTATATCTTGCAGCCACAATTGTCTTTGATTCTTTTGGAAGGGATGATATCCGTTTGGTATAATATACATCCGCTTGGTATAGAGAATTAGCTCCAACCCTGATCACCTCGAATAGCACAAATTAACCGCATAGCAGGGGCGTATTCATTATGATGATTCTGTTGCAAAACGTTTCGTAAACGAAACGGAGAGGGACCTACCAGAATTTGTCCAAAATAAACTTGTTTTCGTTGCAAAACGCAACTGTTTTGGACTAATGATTACACCCCAGTTTCTCATTGATGTTGCTTGCTAGGTCACTTTAGCTAGCTAGTCAAAGAAACGAATTAGGTAGGAAGTAGTACTGACACCCAAAATATAGAGGCTGTGATATCTTCGGTCGAGCTAGAGAAGCTAGTCTGGTTTCCCCCGTTCCTTCGGGGGTTCAAGATAAAATCGGCACAGCATTTATTCTAGGTATTTAAAAAAATATCTAAAATAGACCACAGCCTGTCGTTTCCAATGGGAACAAAGAGTAGGCAGAGCCAAGCACAAGCTAGCCTGATTCGATTGGCGTGTTCTAGTGAAACGTTGCATATTTCCCTAAAATAAGCCTACTCTGTAAATTGCTCATGTATACTAACTAAACATTTTTACTTTGGCAAAGGGTAAAGTCTACAAAACTTCTTCCATTCTGTTCAGCACAGATTCTAGTTTTGGGAACAGAAAACTGTATTAAGATCAAATGTTTAATTGATGAGAAAATATGCAGAATTTCGGCCAAATCAATGTCGTTCCATCTTCTCCCACTGCCGGCCAATGGGCTTCCTCTCACTATCATATTTGGTAGGGAGTGGAAACGCCAAGCGGATGCTTCACATTTATACATCTGGTGAAATATCTGTCTCATTGTTCTATCTGTGGTTCATCTTTGACTGTAGGAGCTGATCGCGCCAAAAAGACGTCACAGCCCTTTCGGGAACCCCCCCCCCCCTCTAAAAAATCACGTCATCAAAAATGGGGGACCGCTGGCAGAAACTGGAGTTGAGCACAGTGAGAAAAGAAGGTGACGAAGAGGTGGATCATGACGATTTAACTTTCCAAGGTAAATAGGTATAAGTGCATTGTGTTTGTTTCATGGAAGCCTCAGGTTTTCATGTTCTTTTATTGGTCTTCTGTGTTGACTGTCTCGGAGTTCTGAAAGACAAAGAGGAAGTGTACGAGTCACCTCAGCCTGGTAACTTCTCTATGATCATTTAAAATGTTATGCATTTGTTATGTTTTGGATATTTCTAATATAAATGTGTCTGAATTGAGGACTTGTTTGAACAAATATGGTCATTAACTAACAGTCATTATTAATTGTAGAGGAAACCATACGGTATGTATCCTATGTGGAAGTCGTTGGCATGAAGTGGGAGATGCCATTTTGATACATTCCTCTGTTTCTAAAACTAGATTTTGCAACAAATTATGTCTAATACGTTTTGTTGACGTGACTCATTTTCAACCGTAATTCAAAGTATATTATTTAGAGGAGAGATGGAGGTGTGGTAGAAATTCAACATCAGGGACACCTGATTTCAATTTTTAAGGTAATCATTAGATTATGGCTTAAACTATCAAAGGAGGTTCTATCAAAATACTTATATTAAAAGTAGGTGAAATTAACTTATAAAACCACAGACACTTTCAAACCCTTTGTTCTGGGATGTTCAATCCGACTAGTAAAATATCCTTATTTCATAGCCCCTTCGCTTGTAAAACCACACACACACACACACACACACACACACACACACACACACACACACACACACACACACACACACACACACACACACACACACACACACACAAAGGATCTGTAGACTCAGAGGTACATACATCTCTTAATGTTTAACCATTGTTTCCATAGCTCTTACTACAATTGGGGTGCATTGACACGTTCTGTACTAACTGTCCCTGGGACATCAACTAGTCAAAATATAAAACCTGTTGTTTAAACAAAATCTGCCTTCAAAAAGTTGGTGCTGACTAAGAGGGTTACCTTCTAAACTTGTCAAACTAAAACAACCTTCAACTGTTATTGGTCACATGTGTTTAGCAGATGTAATTGCAGGTGTAGTGAAATGCTTGTGTTTCTAGCTCCAACAGTAATATCTAACAATACACACACACACATCTAAGTAAAGGAATCTAATTATGAATATATACAGTTGAAGTCAGAAGTTTACCTACACTTATGTTGGAGTCATTAAAACTTGTTTTTCAACCACTCCACACATTTCTTGTTAACAAACTATAGTATTGGCTAGTCTGTTAGTACATCTACTTTGTGCATGACACAAGTCATTTTTCCAACAATTGTTTACAGACAGATTATTTCACTTATAATTCACTGTATCACAATTCCAGTGGGTCAGAAGTTTACATACACTAAGTTGACTGTGACTTTAAACAGCTTGGAAAATACCAGAAAATGATGTCATGATTTTAGAAGCTTCTGATAGGCTAAGTGACATCATTTGCCTCAATTGGAGGTGTGGCTGTTTCAAGGCCTACCTTCAAACTCCGTGCCTCATTGCTTGATATCATGGGAAAATCAAAAGAAATCAGCCAAGACCTCAGTAAAAACATTTTGTAGACCTCCACAAGTCTGGTTCATCCTTGGGAGCAATTTCCAAATGCCTGAAAGTACCACGTTCATCTGTACAAACAATAGTACGCAAGTATAAACACCATGGGACCACGTAGTCATCATACCGCTCAGGAAGGAGACGCGTTCTGTCTCCTAGAGATGAATGTATTTTGGTGCGAAAAGTGCAAATCAATCCCAGAACAACAGCAAAGGACCTTGTGAAGACGCTGGAAGAAACAGGTATTAAAGTATCTATATCCACAGTAAAACGAGTCCTATATCGACATAACCTGAAAGGCCGCTCAGCAAGGAAGAAGCCACTGCTCCAAAACCGCCATAAAAAAGCCAGAATACGGTTTGCAACTGCACATGGGGACAAAGATTGTACTTTTTGGAGAAATCTCCTCTGGTCTGATGAAACAAAAATATTACTGTTTGGCCATAATGACCATAACCCGAAACATACTTCCAAAGTTGCTCCGGTTCTTGTCTTGGCTGGTTGCTTTCTGTCTTCAGCTCCAGCACCTTCTGCAGCTCCTCCAACAGCTCCGTATCCCACAGCTCCTCCACCTGTCACAGGCCCACCCGCAAGTGGGTTATGAGGTGGTGGTAGGGTACCATCTCCGTCTGCTGGCAGTGGCGGATACAAGGGGAGCCCATGAAAGGGTTCCCCTCGGGGAAAGGCCAGCCAGGCTTCTTTTTCTTTTGTCCTTCTTCCTCGTCTCTGGTTCCACCATCAGTCCTCTTACAGCTTTATCCTTTGCATGTTCTGCTTCTCTCTCCCACTTCCTGAAATCATCCCACTTTAACTTTCTTGTATTTTCTTTCTTTACTTTCAAGTTGGCCTTTCTCAGACTCAGACTGTGCTCAGTGTCCCATCAGCAGGGAAATCTCCATCTGTCCATCTTGTCCAGTCTTCTGTTTGGTCCTGTACCCCGCTACAAAATCTTTTTGCCATTACTCTACACAACATTTTTGGTTCCCAGCACGGATCCTCCATCCTACTCTTACTATTTCCCATACTTAAAAATGTATGTAGTTCTGTTCTTGTCTATTGATGTTCTGTATTATGTCATTCTGTATTATGTTACATGTTTTGTGTGGACCCCAGGAAGAGTAGCTGCTGCTTTTGCAACAGCTCATGGGGATCCTAATAAAATACCAAATACCTAACCCTTTGTTGAACATTAAAAAAATCCAGCTCAACACGTCATCTAACACAACTCTCACACCGGGGCTAAACCCCTGTTCAGTCAATTAGTCAATCACACAATACTCACATTCACTTAGTACTATTCCCAAACACACTCAGTAATCTCCCTTATTACTCCTTATGCATCTTCAACGATTCTCTTGCCGCTACTTCCTATACATATAACATCACACCTGGTGCTAATACCAGTGGTTCTCAGACCACGTAGACAACTGCCCTTCTTCTAAGACTATGGTACCTTTTTTAAAATTTATATTTTATTGTTTGTATTGTATTTTATTTTATTATTTTAAAAATATTTTTTTAATACAAACTAATTCAAATTGACTTACTGAAATTCAAAGGTTCGCGGTTTATGTATATTCCCCCTGGCAGCTCACAGTAAAAGTCTGGTCTGGGCGAGTCCACGTCGTCTTTAGTCAGACGGGAATTTCCCTCACGCCTTCACACGGAATGCTCCACCGGTGTTCCCTCACGCCTTCACACGGAATGCTCCACCGGTGTTCCCTCACGCCTTCACACGGAATGCTCCACCGGTGTTCCCTCACGCCTTCACACGGAATGCTCCACCGGTGCTCCCTCACGCCTTCACACGGAATGCTCCACCGGTGCTCCCTCACGCCTTCACACGGAATGCTCCACCGGTGTTCCCTCACGCCTTCACACGGAATGCTCCACCGGTGTTCCCTCACGCCTTCACACGGAATGCTCCACCGGTATTCCCTCGCAGATCTTCACTGGGATGCTCCGGAGGTGGAATCACTGATCTTTTTCGTGATGGAAATTCAACACCAGAGACACCTGAAGTCAATATTAAATGAATTACTCTTTATTATCAGTAAACTGGAGAGGTTTCAACAAACACACATACAAAGTACAAGGCTGCCACAAGCTCCACCAGGGTTGTCCCTTCAGTCCTCTTATACTGCTACATAGGCATGGTTCAATGGGTTGGTTCCTGCATGTGACTGGCTGTTATCGCGTGGGCTCCGTTTCACAAGAAACTGAGCAATGTCTCCTATATTAACTTCCAGAACATATTCTGGGCGTTCTGCCAATTGGTCTGAGGAGGTCACAGTCACCTGCATTGACCAAGTTTAGAGTGAGAGAAGACTCATACTGTTTACAATTCAAGGGTATCTCTTCAGACTATAACATTTTCCCTTTACAGGTTTTACATGGAGCCCAAAAGGGTTCTTCAACTGGTTGTCCTATGGGGACAGCTGAATAACCCTTCTAGGTTCTAGGTAGAGTGTAGGCCCTACACATATTATTATAACTACTGTACAATATGAAAATAAGACACAACCATTTGAGGTGTAGTATACATATTACTGGTAACTAACGGATTTGGTTCTCATCATATTGCACACATTTCTACAATTCAATCCAAACATTTTCAAGCAAGTTATGGTCTTGGAATTTTGTTGGACTAAACCTTATGCGGCTTTTAACTGTCTTTTGTTAACTAAATAACCTGTTTGTCATTAGCAGGAGAGAGCCCAACCTCTTCCTCTAAAAGCGAGAAGAGTTGTTCTGCAACGTTAGAGCCAGACGTGGACCAGACCAAACCAGAGAAACCATATGACTGCTCCAAGTGTGGAAAACAATTTCCCCTACAGTCAAACCTAAAAAGACATTTTAGAATTCATACAGAAAAGAAACTTCATGCCTGTGCTCAGTGTGAGAAGAGTTTCTCCCAAGCAACATCCCTGAAAGTACATGTGAGGATTCATACAGGAGAAAAATCCTACCATTGTTCTGACTGTGGTAAACACTTAACCACACCTGCAAGCTTGGAAATTCACCATAGAATACATACAGGAGAGAAACCCTATTGTTGCACCCAATGTGGAAAGCGCTTCTCTCAATCTGGAAACCTGAAACAACATGAAAGGATACATACAGGAGCGAAGCCCTATAACTGCCCTGACTGTGGGAAAAATTTCTCACATGTAAGTCATATGAAGCAACACCAACGGGTGCACACTGGAGACAAACCTTACCACTGCTCTGACTGCGAGAAGAGTTTCAATCATGCCAACCACATGAAAACCCATCAGTTAACTCACAGTGAACAGAAACCCCATGTTTGCTCTGTGTGTGGAAGAGCCTTTAAAAGAGCAGATGGTTTAATAGAACACCAACTTATACACAGCTCAGTGAAGCGTCACTGCTGTTCCCAATGTAGCAAGGCCTTCTTTAGAGCTAAGTGTTTAGCAAGGCATCAGAGACTGAGTCACATTGGAGAGAAACCTTACCAATGCCCCCCGTGTGGGAATAGATGTGCCACTTCATCGGATATGAAAAAACACATACGGGTTCACACTGGAGAGAAGCCTTACCACTGCGCCAAGTGTGGGATGGGGGTTCGCACAGTCAAGCACCCTAAAGCAACATCAGCGCAGCATGCACACTGGCTAAGACAGAACACACCAGAAAGATGAGTGTGAGAAACCTTTTAATAATGTTGATGACCGTTTCCTACTGTAACACACTGACTAGAGTAGTTGGTTAAGGCCCAGTTCTGTGACATTTTAGAGATGCGTGCAAATGCCCGCGCACACACTCATGAAGAAGTTTCACTTTCACACGGAGAACAAAGACTAATGAACACTGAGAGGGAATTGATTTAATGAAAAATAAATCATTATTTTAATAGTCTCAAATTCATTTAAGGTTAAATACAGTACCAGTCAAAAGTTTGACGACACCTACTCATTCAAGGGTTTTTCTTTATTTTTACTATTTTCTACATTGTAGAATAATTGTGAAGACATCAAAATAATACATATGGAATCATGTAGTAACCAAAAAAGTGTCAAATATATTTTATTTTTGATATTCTTCAAAGTAGCCACCCTTTTCGGTGATGACGGCTTTGCACACTCTTGGCATTCTCTCAACCAGCTTCACCTGGAATGCATTTCAATTAACAGGTGTGCCTTCTTAAAAGTTAATTTGTGGAATTTCTTTCATAGTTTTGATGTCTCACTGTTATTCTGCAATGTAAACAATAAAGAAACCTGCAACGAGTAGGTGTGTCCAAACTTTTGACTGGTACTGTATGTTGAATGTTAAAGGTTGGAAATGGGGAAATATACAGTGGAAGATATTATTGAAGGGTGATTTAGAGTCATGCAGTAAAAGGGTTAACAATGTTATGTTTTCTTTAAGGTACAATGCATATAGATTTTGTTAAGCTTAATGGAACAAGGCTTTAGCAGGTTGATAATGAAACTTTGCAATGATGAAATGGTTAAGTTTGTGGATGTTTAAGAGGTAATAAGTTGAGTTGGAGTAAATAACTTTTAAAACATGAAAGTTTAATAAAGTACATTAATGATGCTAGCTTGATCTGGAAAGCCCCAGGTCAGAGCTGTTAGGGGGGGAAAGCGGATGGACGCCCTGCTTAGGTGAGGGGGGGAATAGTAGGAGTTAAGGGGGCTGAAAAATCACCTTTTTGAACAAGGGTTGTTAACATTAGGTGTTAACCACTGGATGCATCATTGGGGTAGGTGTTCACCACAATGAGATAGCAGAAAGGAAAAATGGAGATTATAAAAGAGCCATGGCTTTTGGGAGAGGGAAACTCTCTGAGCTTGCAGGGAAGAACCTGTCGACTACTGGAAGAAGATTTTAGCTGTAGCTTTTTAGCTTAAAATATATATTTTATTACACTCAGTTAAAGTACAATTCTAGGAGGAACCCCATTGATAGAAGTGTGTTAAAGTAGTTAATAGTTTTTAGACGCCGTCTGAGGGACTGGTAATCCTGAGGGGGAGACAAAAAACTGTTTACAGAGTTGTAGAAGACAATAAACCTTTTTTCTTGCTTATTAAATATTGTGCTTTTCATAATTGTAATAGACAAAAAATATTGTATTGGCACACCCCATTAAGGGTTTAGTTAAGGCTGCTGAAGGTGTCTATCAATTAAATTCACGTTTGTTGTTTGCCTTTCATTGATTGGTGATATTGATTTGTGATTGATTGATCTGGGATTTTTTTTATGCCTGTTTCTGGAATTTTGAATAAACCTGATTTAATTGTTCTGAAACCCTGTGTCATCAAATAATCATGTGCATGTCGTTTTACTCTGGGTTTATGAAATAGATTTAATTGAGGATCTCTAACTAATTTTCTTGGTTAATCATTTAACTGGGAACCTGAGTAGCTGGTATAATGGAACCTGGGACCCGAACTATAGGTACTGAGTGCATTGGTAGGAGTTGTTAGATGGGTGATTCTGGGCTAAGCCAACCCAGTCTATAGTGGCCACTCTGTGATAGTGCTCTATGGCAGAAGTTCTAGCCTGAACGTTCCTGAAGTGGCGCCGTGTTATAGAGGGGGGTCGAGGCAGCATTGGCACTAGGCTCTGAGGATAGCCCACTCTACTGTAAGACCCTTACTGTTGAGCTTGAGGAACAGTCCCTAGCTGTAGACTAGCTCAGTGGCAAAGCAGAGCAGCATCTATCAGACCTGTAGGGGTTAACGACAAGGAATAACCGGACTGCGATTGGGTAGGCATGGTTGAGTGGTTAATCTTTTAGAGGTGGTATTTAAAATGAAGCCTCATTCAGTATCTGCTCCAACTCTTGGTTAACTGTCTTGTAGATAGTTGGTGCGTCATTAAAATTAAGCCTCATTTAGTAGCTGTTCCAACTCTGGGATTACTTTCTTATCTCCAATTACTCTCTAAAACATACACCAGCTCTCTGTCTGGACAATTCATGGTATTTGCAATAGATTCCCTGGTTTACACAAAATCCCGTCTGGATGATTCCCGGAATCAGGAGGGATTGATTTCCAGCAAGGAGAAAAAATATGTGATTGATTATTCTCTCTCTTATTAATCCAAACAACATAAATTAATTCATCTCTAATTGGCCCAAGGGAGGGGGGAGGAGCTGACTATTGATTATTAAATAACAACAGTGATCATGATGCTAAAAATAAATAGTTTTCATGGGACTCTTTTAAACAGGACATTCTTTTCAGCCAAAACAATACATATTTATGCCGGGTAAAGTTATGTGGATGATATTGTGGTTCAGTGGCAGAGCCCCACCTGTTTTGAGTCCCACTGTTTAGCTAAAACAAAATCTTACTTTTTCCTGTTTTGCATGTTATTTTGGCATTAATACGTGCCACGTCAGTTTGCAAACCATGTAAAAAATAAAAAAATAAAAAATAATCATTGAGTTAATAAAGCTATATACAAACATGGTCTCATTTTTTTTCTTGAGGAAGGCAGCTCCAAAATGCAGGTGTTTCAGCCTAGCTCTGTGCTTTCTGTAGTTGTGGGGCAGCCAGGGGAAAATACAGAGTGTAGGGGTTGGTCATGTTTTCTAGTTGCGCCGTGATTGGCTCAGTGTTCTGTCACTCATGGGGACACTACGTCACTGTAAAATCTACGGGTAGAACTCGAACATTCAAGCTCCTTGGGTGCTGCCATAGACTTACATTGGATGTACCCATCCAAGAAGGCTAAAGGTCATTGGCCACAGATACAATTACGTCAAATCACGTTATATCTACCGTAGCTTTGATTGGACTGATCATGTCACCATCATACTTTCAAAATCTTAGCTAACAAGCTAGACAAGTAGTCATTTTCATGAATCAAAGTCCATAATCTACTGGCAAATACTTTTCAATCCTTGTCATATGAAGAGAAATTATAGATGAAACGTATCGCTACTGATCGGACATTACACAACAAGTTGGAAATCGCAAATTCAACAATGAGTGCTGAGGCGTGACTGCAGCCTCGGGTTTGATCCCAGGCTGTGTCATTGCCAGCCGTCACCGAGAGACCCATTTGGACCTACGTCGTCTGGGTTAGGGGAGGGTTTGGCCGGCCCCGGGATTTCCTTGTGGCGGGCCGGGCACCTGCAAGCTGACTTTGGTCGTCAGTTCGACTGTGTTTCCTCTGACACATTGGTGCGGCTGGCTTCCACGTTAAGCGAGCAATGTGTCAAGAAGCAGTGCGGCTTAGCTCTCGACCTTTGCAGAGTCTGTAAGGGAGTTGCCGCAAGATCGTAACTTTTGGCCCATGGCGTTGCATGTGTCCTGTCTTTACTATGGATTAAATGATATGACATGCTATTTTATCAAATCAATTCTCTGTAATTAATTTGACCTGATTAAACTAATCATGTAAATGTAATTAACTAGGAAGTCGGCACCACGGAATAATGTTTATAGAGCTGTTGTCTTCCGAATAAACTCTTAAAGACCTGGTAATCTTTTATATCAATAGCAGTCAATTATTAATCGTCACCTTATTCAGTCTCATCTGAACGTCGTAAAATAAGTCATCTTCGTGAACCCTGGCTAACAAGATGAATCAGCAATACAAAATTTGGTTTAATTATTTATTTACTAAATACCTAAATAATCACACAGAATTACATATACACAGGATGGAACATGTATTGTTTGCTAATTATGTCATAAAAGAAAACATCCCTAGTGGACGAAACCGATATGACGGCTGGTTGCACAAAGCAAGATGGTTGGGTTTGAATGAAAGAGCTGGAAGACTGAGGAACAAAAGGATTGTGTCTCTATCGGACCTTATGAAGCTATACTATCGTAAATACAGAATCTTAGGCATTCTAAATAACCGCCCATTCGGAAAAGGAAAATGCAAGAAATATATTTACTCTGAGCTGAGCTGCGCTTCGATAGATTGGTTGAAGATGGAAGGCTGGGTTGCCCAGAATATTTCTGAGCGGATACGTTGTAGTCTGTCGTCGTGTGGTAGAACAGGTACGTTGTAGTACCCTGCCGTTCTGAAGAGATTGTCCGTCCTTTCCTAGGCCCGCATGTTTACAGCTGTTGCTGATAACTCGACGTCTGGGATGTATCACTTCTTTAGTGAATAAGAGTTCAAAGTTCATACCAAGTTGCCATACTCAACTCATGCTATATTCTGGCTGGTGTAGTCAAAATTCATCCTTCCAGCGTGGCAATCGTCACCTCCATGTTGAAATTCGCCCTTTTAAACGTATGGACATCAGTCCTCAACGTCATCGGGAACACAATGTTAATTTCGTTAGGTTGTAGCAGAGCTCACGATGAGGTTGGCTTAGTCCGCCGTGAATTGGGTCACAGGAGCTCTTATAGAAATGTAGAAAAGGGGTTGGTTCATCATTCCCAACCAATGCCTATTCACGTGTGCGTGGCCACTGATTGAGCATATTTTACTTATGAAACAATTCTCTAATTTTAAAAACAAAAATTACATTTCATCTTTTCACAAATAGTTTCATATTTAAACATTTCAATTGCACAACAATTCCATGTGAATCTGATAACTAAAATGTGTAGACTTTCCAAGATACAGTTTGTCATCCTATCAACAGTAATCATGTCTCAGACGACAACTGATCTGACATCATATTCTTTAAGTACTAACGGATACTTTTAACTGGTTGTATTACCGAAATATGGTTCCGTTCCCAACCTTTTGATGTTACCATACTCTCTCTATGTTAACAAAGGGCTTTCCAGGAGTCCATTCTGTAGAGAGAGAAAAAAGTAGTACATCCGGTGACGTGAACAGGTCAGGGTTCCAAAGCCGCAGGCAGAACAGTTGAAACTGGTGCAGCAGCACGACCAGGTGGACTGGGGACAGCAAGGAGTCATCAGGCCAGGTAGTCCTGATGCACGGTCTCAGGTCCTCCGGGAGGGGATGGAGAGAATTACAGAAAGCATACTTAAATTCACACAGGACACCGGATAAGACAGGAGAAATACTCCAGATATAACATACTCACCCTAGCCCCCCGACATAAACTACTGCAGCATAATTACTGGAGGCTAAGACAGGAGGGGTCTAGAGCACACAAGAAGGACCGCTGCGCCACCTTCCTGTTCAATTGGGCACAGCACAACAAGGTGAGTCCAAAAATGTCTTGTATGCTGCTGCATATATTACGTAATATGCCAGGGAGAGATGTATACTGTAGCTAAGAAAGTAATACTAAGTGTATGTGGTGTAGTAAGCTGTTAGTAGCCCATGTGCCTCTCCCTAATAATTTGGTCCCCCCCCTCATAACTTAGCCTACTGTTCTGACTTGGTGGTGCACATGAAATGTAATCATCAAATATTGAAAGAGCTTTCATTGTGTGCTTATATACCGCCTTTATTTATCTGACGGTTCTGACTTGGTGTACAGTAGAGAATACTGTAAGAACAGCCCATGTTTTGAATTCTGTCGCTGTACATTTCAAAAGTGCTGAACAATTAGGTATATTGACTACGTCCGTCCTAGTTCGGATTGCCTCTTATCTGCTCGTCGTTACCTTATTCCATAGTTTGTACTTCTCAATTGTCAGTAGAAACCACTTCTTTCTTGAAGCAAGTCAGCCATATCATCTCTTTTTATAAAAAAATGCAGTAAAAGAGGCTGTATGAACTGTTTCGCTTCCAGACAAGGCTCCACTGATAACCAGGTGTAGCAGTGGTAAGGATTCACTCCATGGTGCTGAAAATAATTCTCTGCTATTGGGACAGCTTTATGTGGGCCCTAACAGTTTGTAGGCACCGTTATAGTGCAACTAATGTGTCGTGTAGCAGCTTTGCTGGCATGCATAAAAAAAACTCCTCAGTAAAAGGCACATGACAGCCCGCTTGGAGTTTGCAAAAAGGCACCTTAGGACTCTTAGACCATTAGAAACAAGATTCTCCAGTCTGATGAAACCAAGATTGAACTCTTTAACCTGAATACTAAGTGTTGCGTCTGGAGGAATCCTGGCACTATCCCTACAGTGAAGCGTGGTGGAGGTAGCATCATCATGCTGTGGGGATGTTTTTCAGCGGCAGGGACTGGGAGACTAGTCAGGATCGAGGGAAAGATGAACGGAGCAAAGTAGAGATAGTCTTGATGAAAACCTGCTCAGGACCTCAGACTGGGGCGAAGGTTCACCTTCCAACAGGACAACGACCCTAACCTCACTGCCAAGACAATGGTGGAGTGGGTTTGGGACAAGTCTCTGAATGTCCAACAATTTAATCCTGAAACTACATGAAATAATTCATACAGGAGAGAAACCTTATAACTGCCCTGACTGTGGTAAGAGTTTCTCACAGTTAGACAGCATGAAACAAAACCAGCGGATACACACTGGAGAGAAACCTTACCACTGCTTAGACTGTGGCAAAGACTTTACATCATCTGGAAAATTGGAAACGCACCAAAGAATACTGTACATACAGGAGAGAAATCCTATCCTTGCACACAATGTGGAAAGAGTTTATCTCAATCTGGAAACCTAAAACTACATGAAAATATACATTCTGGAGAGAAGCCAAATAACTGCCCTGACCGTGGGAAGAATTTCTCACATTTAAGTCCATGAAGAAACACCAGTGGGTACACACTGGAGAGAAACCACACTACTGCTCAGACTGCGGGTAAAGCTTCTCTTTGTCAAGAGATTTCATCATTCACCAGAAGATTCCCACTGGAGAGAAACCATATGAATACCCTCAATGTGGGAAGAGATGCATCACTTCATCGGATATGATAAAACATGTGAATTCACAGTGGAGAGAAGCCTTACCACTGTGCCAAGTGTGGAATATGTTTCCTTCTATGTTTGTTTCTGTAATAAGTCTCACAGGTAGATAGGTGGTGCATAATTAAAATGTATATGAAGCAGCTCTCTCTCTCTCTCTGGACAGAGACCTTCCCATTATATGCAGTGTAGAGCACCAGCTCTCTCTCTCTCTGGACAGAGACCTTCCCATTTACATCCAGTGTGGAGAGGGTTCTCCATTCTTGTGCTTTGTATGATGTGTTAAATTGTATTTCTGGTGCAATGTTTTTTGTTTTTATTAATAATTGGGACTGTTTAACCTTCAATTATACGAATGTTTCAACATTTGCTGGTCCTCGACCATAACCTGTTATCTATAAGGTAACATCTAATTTACAGGCAAAACTGAGTGAGAGCAACTATTTATCATCATCATCATCATTGTTATTGTCATATAATCATCATCAAATGTAAGATGACATCCTACATTTGATGTTATTTTAGCTAAATAATGATGTTAAATAAACCTGAATCTGATTTGAACAGAACTTGCCATCCTTCCAATGAACATCAACCATATTGTATTTAAATTGTTTTGAAGGATGAAATCTCTTGAGATGCACCATCTTGTTTTTAAGGGGTCTATACAGTATACTAACCGCTATCATTCAGACAATGGAGGGCCCCTGCTTTCTGGACAGAGAATGGAGGGCCCCTGCTTTCTGGACAGAGAATGGAGGGCCCCTGCTTTCTGGACAGAGAATGGAGGGCCCCTGCTTTCTGGACAGAGAATGGAGGGCCCCTGCCTTCTGGACAGACAATGGAGGGACCCTGCTTTCTGGACAGAGAATGGAAGGCCCCTGCTTTCTGGACAGACAATGGAGGGACCCTGCTTTCTGGACAGAGAATGGAGGGCCCCTGCTTTCTGGACAGAGAATGGAGGGCCCCTGCTTTCTGGACAGAGAATGGAGGGCCCCTGCCTTCTGGACAGAGAATGGAGGGCCCCTGCTTTCTGGACAGAGAATGGAAGGCCCCTGCTTTCTGGACAGACAATGGAGGGACCCTGCTTTCTGGACAGACAATGGAGGGACCCTGCTTTCTGGACAGACAATGGAGGGACCCTGCTTTCTGGACAGACAATGGAGGGCCCCTGCTTTCTGGACAGACAATGGAGGGCCCCTGCTTTCTGAACAGACAATGGAGGGACCCTGCCTTCTGAACAGACAATGGAGGGACCCTACTTTCTGGACAGACAATGGAGGGACCCTGCTTTCTGGACAGACAACGGAGGGACCCTGCTTTCTGGACAGACAATGGAGGGCCCCTGCTTTCTGGACAGACAATGGAGGGCCCCTGCTTTCTGGACTGACAATGGAGGGCCCCTGCTTTCTGGACAGACAATGGAGGGCCCCTGCTTTCTGGACAGACAATGGAGGGCCCCTGCTTTCTGGACTGACAATGGAGGGCCCCTGCTTTCTGAACAGAGAACGGAGGGCCCCTACTTTCTGGACAGACAATGGAGGGCCCCTGCTTTCTGGACAGACAATGGAGGGCCCCTGCTTTCTGGACAGAGAAAGGAGGGCCCCTGCTTTCTGGAATCACTAGTCAGGGTGACACACACCTGTGCTGTGACAGCATTATATCAGGCATACCAGTCAAGTACCTGTCCTGAGAGGTATTTGTGCGATGGTGACATCACTTCACCTTCTAATAATGGCATGCATCTTACTAAGCTGTAAACATCCACACAATAGGCCTTTGTCTTTCTTGCATGAGGGAGGAGCAAACCGAGGAGGGAGATTCTGAGAAAAACACATGAGCTGCGTTTGTATATGATGTCACTAGCGTTACTTCGGCATTTAAAGGTTGACCTATCAGATCTGTATCACATCCGGCAGTGATTTGGCAGTCCCATAAGGCGGCGCACAATTGGCCCAGCGTCGTCCAGGTTTTGCCGGGGTAGGCCATCATTGTAAATAAGAATTTGTTCTTAACTGACTAGCCTAGTTAAATAAAGGTTAAATTCAATTGTAAAAAAAATTATATCAAAGACAATGGCCACTTCATGATAATATTTCAATTAAAATGTCTTCCTAGCCAACATTTTCCAAAAGTGTACAGTGTCCCCACACATGTACAGTACTTGTCAGCATATAACCAGAACCACATGGGCTCTATACAGTACAGCAACAGACAATGGAGGGCCCCTGCTTTCTGAACAGACAATGGAGGGACCCTACTTTCTGGACAGACAATGGAGGGCCCCTGCTTTCTGGACAGACAATGGAGGGCCCCTGCTTTCTGAACAGAGAATGGAGGGACCCTACTTTCTGGACAGACAATGGAGGGACCCTGCTTTCCAGAATCACTCATCAGGGTTCCTATGCTGACAGTATTATATCAATCGACTGTTTGGAGTGATGTCTGTCAAAAAAGACACACCTATTTCAGAGTGACAATTCTATTATAACTTGACTTTCTGGTCACCATCGCACATTTGGATCCATTGCATACATCTTACTAAGCTGGAAATGTCCACACAACTCTGTCTCTGCAGAATTAGACTGCAGAATTTGGAAAAGACAATTTGATGTTCTGAATATTTATTTTTAAAAGCTGCATGCATTATTTATTTTTTTATAAATCTTGAATATTAAAACATACAATCTACCTGCAGTGAACAGCTCAACATTTCCATTGCGTTACATTCAGTCATCAAACGGACTCTCATCCAGAGCGACCCACAGAAGCAGTCAGGATCAACGCCCCGCCCAAAGGCACGTCAACAGATCTCCCACCAAGTCAAAACAAGGACCTGAACCAGCAACCAATCGGCCACCGGCCACCGGCCCAAGCTCCCAACCATCCAAGATCCCCCCACAGTTCACCGAGATCTGCCCCTCAACCATCCAACTTGATCTGCACCCGGTAAAGTTAAATTTTTTCACAGGACAGCTTTGAATGAGATGCCACTCAATTGAGCCGTAGTGGTCTTCCACCATTGTCACTTAAGCTGGAGTCAAGAAAATAATTCATTATTTTAGCAGCCTGTTCACTGTCAACATTAGGACCAGATGAATTAGTGCTTTCAGAAAGTAGTCAAACCACTTGACTTTTTCCAAATTTTCTTGCGTTACAGCCTGTATTCAAAATTGATTATATTGAGATTTTTAGTCACTGGCCTATACACAATATCCCTTAATGTCGAAGTGAAATTACGTTTTCTGAGATTTTTACAAATTAATAAAATAAATAAAATAATAAATAATAATAATAAAATAAGATAATAGATACAAAAAAAAAATGTGAAGAACATAAATCAATCAACTCTAATTAGCACATGTAGGACAGTATGCAAGTGTGTGTGCATGGAATTGCAGATGTATTTCGCACATGTGCAGCACATAGTATTTGTTTTACAGTCCTTCTTTGGGGGGCAGAACTGGCATCGCCTCCTCTTGCCTGCCCCAGCTGCAGCATCAGGTGGATCAGGACAAGATTCAGCCCCTGAACAGCGTTCACTATCGCTGCAGAGGCCTTCTTTGAATGTGTGGGGTTAAATGTGCCTTTCCCAGCTGCTCCAGGAACACCATCCTCTTGTTCCGCTTATCAGGCATCCAGGTAGGGTTGATCTTGTTCCATATCACGAAGGCATTGTATTAGAACACATCAATGATGTTATGGAAGATGACCAGGGGCCAGCGGGCAGTCATCCTCCTGCAGCTGTAAGTTCCAATCACCTTGTCCAGGTTTTCCACGCCTCCTTTGTTGTGGTTGTAGTCCAGGATGATGGCTGGCTTCCTGTCCTCACGATCACTGATCTCAGCCGTGTTGTGCAGTGTGCTCAGGAGGACCACATTCTTGTTCCTCTTTGGGAGGTAAGAAACTAGAGTGGTGGTGGGGGTGAAGGCAAACTTTGATGAGAAGGCCTCTCTCCCACTTGTTGTGAGGACTGCAGGGGGGAGCTCAGCTTGTTCTTTCTAACTGTGCCAACCATGGTGATCTTCCTCTTCAGGAGCTGCTGGCTGTGAGAAATTGTCACACGTGGCATTGTGCCCCCTCAGTCCATCTGTCACATCAAGCACACCCCGGATCCCCTGGTTCTTCTCCGGGCCTCCACTGGTCGGCTTCCCTGAAAATGGTTGTCTAGCATTGATCAACAACCAATTTGACAGAGCCTGAAGGAGTTTGAAAAGAATAATGAGCAAATGTTGAACAATCCAGGGAAGAGACTTCTCTGCCGGTAAGTAAACTAAAGCCACAAAACTAAAGACGACATCAGACTCATATGCAGTCGCTGTTTTATATTTATACTTTGTCATAGTAAAGAAAGAATTGGTGTTATGTTTTGTACTGTAGTACAGTATATAGCAGAATATAGTTTATGTACACCTGTGTGTGTTTGTAGCCCGGACCCTGACTGTAGAGGCTCTGTCTCTAGCCTGCTCCTTATCGGGGTCTGCTAAGAGTGCCATATCAGATGTCACCTGGAGAAATGCAGGAGTTGACTTCCGTCACCTGTTCAATGAAGAGTACCACTTTGATGGGGAGAGGTTAGTGGAGGGGCGGAAACTCACTCACAGATGGCGTGAGCTCTGTCAAAGCCAGCATCAAGCAAGGGAACTTTGAGGCAGCAAGACAGAAGCTGGGAGACATTTTACACACCTTACAGGTGATTTAGATGGTTCTCATTATCTCCTTACTCCACAAGACGAGACTGCTTTCGCTGAAATATTAGTTTTGCTAAAAGCATTTAAAAATGGTTTATTCTCATTAATAAACGAATAAAATGGTTTATTCTCATTAATAAACGAATAACATGGCATTTGGCATAAAACAATTTTAAACAGCGTAATTCTTATATTTTCAGGACTTCTACAGTCACAGTAACTGGATAGAACTGGGCAACAGATTTCGCCCTTCAAATCTCATCGGATCAGACCTGTGTCGGACATCGGCCCAGTTGCAGGTATCGCGAGGATGTGCGTCTGGGTTTGTGTTAGAGAGCGGGAGTAGTTTGAAGATGGCTGAATGAGTTTAAAGATGGCTATTAGCCATCTGAAACATGCAGGTTGATGTTCCTCTGCAGAGACAAGGGGTGTAACATTTAGGTTCACCAACGTTCCTTACACATTCAACAGTTTTGTCAGTAGGTGATTACCAAAGGGACTAGGGTGCAGAGGAGGCCAAGATAGATGCAGAACGTGTTGACTCAACTCAGGACAACAAACTGATACAGACCGGTGCACTATACTGCTGAAAGAACAGCCACATGCCAATTGTTAGAGTTTCTTTGTATTGAATTGTGTGTTGCCAAAATAGAGGTTATGTTATGCTGTAAGGAAAATTACAAGTAGTGTTATATCAGAACTGACCGAAAGATATTGCATCTTAATTTAACCCAATTTCTCACAGCAGGAAAATAATAATAATAATAATAATATCCTGCAGCAACGGGAAATGTGAATTATTATGTGGATTATAATAAATTTAATTTTTTTTGTAGGGGTTGATACATATTTCGTAAGGGCAAATCAAGTCTGAGATTTGAAATGACAAACTTTAGAAGCCTTGAATACACTACCATTTTCTATTTCCTACTGTTCAGAAAAATTCCTGCAACAACAGGATGATCAAATTAAGATACAGCATCTGTAGGACCAGGCTAATAGCATACTGACTGGTAGAGAAGAAACATCAATGTAATAATATATAAGATCATGATGGCAGTTGTACGTCACTCTTCTTATGAACCCGAACAATGAAACCAAAGATATTTCCACTGTAAAAAGATATCAAAGACAACATGACAAAGCAACACGGGACAACAGTGAAAGGTTTCTTGTAAACTTCCTGCTTCCTGCTTCTCTAGCAGATTAGTAAGAATTTCTCACCCCATGCTCAAGAATGGCCCTTTTCCCTTTATTCAGATTACAACCTCTCAATTTCGGTTATTTGAAAATGAAATAATCTAAAAAAAATATTGCTATTTTTAATTCAAGCCTTAGAAAGTTGACTGCAATTTCAGTTTAATCCACCAGAAACGAATATTACGGTTAAACTCAAAAATTCTAGTTGATAAAAAAAATAATATATATATATATGTTGGGATCGAAAAAGGTATAATATTTTTAAATTATATCATAAATAGGACTGGTGGAGTTGTGTCACACATGCAGCTAATAAAAAAAAATGGAAATGTCTGCTCTACCAAAAATTACAACAGACTAATTCCAGCATTACCACAAAAATGGAAGAGGCAAGTGGAAGGGGGAGAAAGTAAGAAACTTGTCTGTCGGCCATGCATTAAAGACCAACATTGGCTGAAGAATTGCAACATTTACCTGTAGCTAACTCTGCAAATCACACTGATGGGTTAGTTTTCCATTTGTTTAGTCCGAATAGGGGAGGGAGGGAGGGTTAGGGGAAAATAATAAAAGAAAATACAGTGCATCCCGAAAGTATTCAGACCCCTTGACTTTTTTCAAATTTATTACGTTACAGCCTTATTTTAAAATTGATTAAATACTTTTTTCCCTCATCAATCTACACACAACACCCCATAATGACAAAACAAAAACAGTATTTTTGACATTTTTGAAAATGTATTAAAAATAAAACAGAAATACCTTATTTACATACATTTTCAGAACCTTTGTTAAGAGACTCGAAAATGAGCTCAGGTGCATCATTTTTTCCATTGATCATAAACAGATATCAAACATGTCAATGCAACAGGTGACAACAGTGAAAGGTTTCATGTAGATAATGGTAGCACGGCACTTCCTTCTTGTATTGTATAAAGAGACCCATCATCTGTGTGAATCATATCTCTTCATAGGAGACACACTTCTGATCCTGTGGCATAACGAGGTAGGCACTGGTCTGTTTGTTGATCTTTGTAGTCAAATGTGCTATTGGTTGATAAGGGTGTGGGCTGTAGTTATGAAGGCAGGAAATAAAAGGATAAGAGCTCTGTGTGGGGTCTGGGTGTGACAGCTCAGGTGTCCTTGGAAACGGATATTGACTGATTGGAACACATTTGGAAGGTATACTTTGCTGCACAAATTAAAGCTTATTCAGACTACTTCGGTGTATGAATGGATATTATATTTTGCTAATATTTACAGTTTAAATGGGCTCATATTCTAATTCTGTATGTAATTTTAAACTCTATTGAGGAAAAGTGAATTTATTGTATCTGATGTATAAAATAATTAGAAGTTGTCAGACAGTTGTAAAAGTTCTATCTTGGTCCAGTTGATGTTACAAATGTTATTTTCTTCTAAATCACAACATAAAAACCACTAAAGATCTGATGGTGAACGGTTACCTAACAAACACAAGGCATAAAACATGATTCTAGTGATCTAAAACCAAATAACTTATGTACATAAGTATTCAGACCCTTTGCTATGAGACTCGAAATTGAGCTCAGGTGCATCCTGTTTCCATTGATCATCCTTGATATGTTTCTACAACTTGATTGGAGTCCACCTGTGGTAAATTCAATTGATTGGACATGATTTGGAAAGGCACACACTTGTCTATATTGTGTCGAGGCACAGATCTGGGGAAGGGCACCAACAAATGTCTGCAGCATTGAAGGACCCCAACAACACAGTCGCCTTAAATTGAAGAAGTTTGGAACCACCAAGACTCTTTCTACAGCTGGCCGCCCAGCCAAACTAAGCAATCTGGGGAGAATGGCCTTGGTCAGGGAGGTGACCAAGAATCCGATGGTCACTCTGACAGAGCTCCAGAGTTCCTCTGTGGAGATGGGAGAAACTTCTAGAAGGACAACCATCTCTGCAGTTCTCCACCAATCAGGCCTTTATGGTAGATTGGCCAGATGGAAGCCACTCCTCAGTAAAAGGCGCATGACAGCCCGCTTGGAGTTTGCCAAAAGGCACCTAAAGAATCTCAGACCATGAGAAACAAGATTATCTAGTCTGATGAAACCAAGATTGAACTCTTTGGCCTGAATGCCAAGCGTCACGTCTGAAGGAAACCTGACACAATCCCAACGGTGAAGCATGGTGGTGGCAGCATCATGCTTTGGGGATGTTTTTTATTTGAAACTAGTCAGGATCGAGGCAAAGAAGAACGGAGCAAACTACAGAGAGCTCCTTGATGAAAACCTGCTCCAGAGCGCTCAGGACCTCCAACTGGGGCGAAGGTTCACATTTTCAACAGGAGGTAGCATAGCAAGAGCATACCAACCTAGTTACATGTCTCTATGTGCTTTGGTTGTATGTGCTTTATACATCTCCTCAACAGCAATAAGAGAAGTTAGCTAAAACACATACTGAACTGACCTAAAGATACCACATGTTAATTTGACCCAGTTTCTCACAGCAGGAAAATAATCCTGCAGCAACAGGAAATGTGAATTATTATGTGGATTATAATTTGTCATTTTTTGTCAGGGTTGATACACATTTCATAAGAGCAAATCAAGTCTGAGATTTTAAATTGGAAATTAAGAACTTTATAAGGTTTGAATACACTACACGTTTCAATTTCCTGCTATTCAGAACAATTCCTGCAAGAACAAGATGATCAAATTAAGATACATCATCTGTAGGACCAGGCCAGTAGCATACTGACTGGCAGAGAAGAAACATCAATGTAATAACATACAAGATCATGATGGCAGTTGTACGTCACTCTTCTTATGAACCAGAACAATGAAACCAAAGATATTTCCACTGTAAACATGTCATGTCATGTCATGTCAATCCAACAGGTGACAACAATGAAAGGTTTCTTGTAAATCATGTTGACATGGCACTTCCTTGTTGTGTTGTATAAAGAGACCCATCATCTGTGTGAATCATATCACTTCATAGGAGACACACTTCTGATCCTGTGGCATAACAAGGTAGGCACTGGTCTGTTTGTTAATCTTTTGTAGTCGGCTGTGAAAAGCCACTGACATTTACTCCTTGAGGTGCTGACCTGTTGCACCCTCGTCAACCACTGTTATCATTATTTGACCCTGCTGGTTATCTATGAACATTTGAACATCTTGGCCATGTTCTGTTATAATCTCCACCCGGCACAGCCAGAAGAGGACTGGCCACCCCTCATAGCCTAGTTCCTCTCTAGGCTTCTTCCTAAATCCTGGCCTTTCTAGGGAGTTTTTCCTAGCCACCGTGCTTCTACACCTGCATTGCTTGCTGTTTGGGGTTTTAGACTGGGTTTCTTGACAGCACTTAGCGATATCAGCTTATGTAAGAAGGGCTTTATAAATACATTTGATTTGATTTGAAATGTGCTGTTGTTTGATAAGGGTGTGGGCTGTAGTTATGAAGGCTGGAAATAAAAGGATAGGAGCTCTGTGTGGGGTCTGGGTGTGACAGCTCAGGTGTCCTTGGAAACACATATTGACTGATTGGAACACACTTGGAAGGTATACTTTGATGCACAAATTAAAGCTTATTCAGACTACTTCAGTGTATAAATGGATATTATATTTTGCTAATATTTACAGTTTAAATGGGCTCATATTCTAATTCTTTATGTAATTTTAAACTCTATTGAGGAAAAGTGAATTTATTGTATCTGATGTATAAAATAATTAGAAGTTGTCAGACAGTTGTAAAAGTTCTCTCTTGGTCCAGTTGATGTTATAAATGTTATTTTCTTCTAAATCAGAACATAAAAACCACTAAAGATCTGATGGTGAACGGTTACATAAAACACAAGGCAGAAAATGGATTGGATTAGTCTGACATTGTTCTTATTTTTGGTTGAATGTACGGAACACCACTATATTATAATATTCATATTATAATTATAGATATGTATGTGTATGTATATATGTATGTACAGTGGGGCAAAAAAGTATTTAGTCAGCCACCAATTGTGCAAGTTCTGCCACTTAAAAAGATGAGAGAGGCCTGTAATTTTCATCATAGGTACACTTCAACTATGACAGACAAAATCAGAAGAAAAACGCCAGAAAATCACATTGTAGGATTTTTAATGAATTTATTTGCAAATTATGGTGGAAAATAAGTATTTGGTCAATAACAAAAGTTTATCTTAATACTTTGTTATATACCCTTTGTTGGCAATGACAGAGGTCAAACGTTTTCTGTAAGTCTTCACAAGGTTTTCACACACTGTTGCTGGTATTTTGGCCCATTCCTCCATGCAGATCTCCTCTAGAGCAGTGATGTTTTGGAGCTGTTGCTGGGTAACACGGACTTTCAACTCCCTCCAAAGATTTTCTATGGGGTTGAGATCTGGAGACTGGCTAGGCCACTCCAGGACCATGAAATGCTTCTTAAGAAGCCACTCCTTCATTGCCCGGGCGGTGTGTTTGGGATTATTGTCATGCTGAAAGACCCAGCCACGTTTCATCTTCAATGCCCTTGCTGATGGTAGGCTTTGTTACTTTGGTCCCAGCTCTCTGCAGGTCATTCACTAGGTCCCCCCGTGTGGTTCTGGGATTTTTGCTCACCGTTCTTGTGATCATTTTGACCCCACGGGGTGAGATCTTGCGTGGAGCCCCAGATCGAGGGAGATTATCAGTGGTCTTGTATGTCTTCCATTTCCTAATAATTGCTCCCACAGTTGATTTCTTCAAACCAAGCTGCTTACCTATTGCAGATTCAGTATTCCCAGCCTGGTGCAGGTCTATAATTTTGTTTCTGGTGTCCTTTGACAGCTCTTTGGTCTTGGCCATAGTGGAGTTTGGAGTGTGACTGTTTGAGGTTGTGGACAGGTGTCTTTTATACTGATAACAAGTTCAAACAAGTGCCATTAATACAGGTAACGAGTGGAGGACAGAGGAGCCTCTTAAAGAAGTAGTTACAGGTCTGTGAGAGCCAGAAATCTTGCTTGTTTGTAGGTGACCAAATACTTATTTTCCACCATAATTTGCAAATAAATTCATTAAAAATCCTACAATGTGATTTTCTGGATTTTTTTTCCTCATTTTGTCTGTCATAGTTGAAGTGTACCTATGATGAAAATTACAGGCCTCTCTCATCTTTTTAAGTGGGAGAACTTGCACAATTGGTGGCTGACTAAATACTTTTTTGCCCCACTGTACATATATATACACATACTGTATATATAATTATAATATGAATATTATAATACAGTGGCACCAGCACTTCGAGATATTAGCTGATGTACGAAGGGCTATATAAAATAAACTTGATTTGATTTGATTTGAGTGGTGTGTATATATATATATATATATATATATATATATATATATATATATATATATATACACTTTTTTGCCCCACTGTATGTATATATAAGTCTAGGGTTGTAAATACTTTGAAGGTACTGTAGTTCAACCCTAGACTTATATATACATACATATATACATACACATACATACATATACACATATATATATAATTATAATATGAATATTATAATACAGTGGTGTATATATATATATATATATATAGTGCCTTCAAAGTATTTACAACCCTAGACTTTTCCAACATTTTGTTGTGTTACAAAGTGGGATTAACATGAATTTATAATTTCTTGTCAATGATCTACACAAAATACTCTGCCATATCAAAGTGGAAGAAAAATTCTAGCATTTGTTATAAAATGATGGTAAATAAAACACATATTGATTACATAAGTCCTTTATCCTCTACCACTTCTCTCTCCCGGATCCGGTATCCTCCTCATCAAAAAAAGCTGACTAGCATAGCCTAGCCTAACGGGACAGGGATATCATATAATATAATTTTCATGAAATCACAAGTCCAACACAGCAAATGAAAGATAAACATCTTGTGAATCCAGCCATCGTTTCCGATTTTTAAAATGTTTTACAGCGAAAACACAATATGTATTTCTATTAGCTAACCACAATAGCCAAACACACAACCGCATATTTTCACCATGTTTCCACCGCATAGGTAGCTTTCACAAAACCAACAAAATAGAGATAAAATTAGTCACTAACCAAGAAACAACTTCATCAGATGACAGTCTTATAACATGTTATACAATACATTTATGTTTTGTTCGAAAATGTGCATATTTGAGTTATAAATCATAGTTTTACATTGCAGCTACCATCAAAAATAGCACCAAAGCAGCCAGAATAATTACAGAGAGCAACGTGAAATACCTAAATACTCATCATAAAACATTTATGAAAAATACATGGTGTACAGCAAATGAAAGATAAACATCTTGTGAATCCAGCCAATATTTCCGATTTTTTAAGTGTTTTACAGCGAAAACACAATATAGCATTATATTAGCTTACCACAATAGCCAAACACACAAACGCATTTATTCACTGCAAAGGTAGCTTTCGCAAAAACCAGCAAAATATATAAAATTAATCACTAACCTTTGGACAACTTCATCAGATGACAGTCTTATAACATCAAGTTATACAATACATTTATGTTTTGTTCGAAAATGTGCATATTTAGAGCTGCAAATCGTGGTTATACATTGTGAATACGTAGCAACATTTTCCCAGAATGTCCAGAGATATTTTGGACACTCACCTAATCTGACCAAAGAACTCATCATAAACTTTACATAAAAATACTTGTTGTATGGCAAATGAAAGATACACTGGTTCTTAATGCAACCGCTGTGTTAGATTTTTTAAAATAACTTTACTACAACATACAAAATACATTATTGTGAGACAGCGTTTACATATTCTCCACCCTGTTGGATTCTACATATTCCACAGAAATACGAAATAACATCATAAATGTTTTCTTACTTTTGCTGAGCTTCCATCAGAATGTTGTACAAGGAGTCCTATTTCCAGAATAAATCATTGTTTGGTTTTAGAATGTCCATTTCTTCTGTCGAATTCGCGCCACAATGCTAGCCAAGGTTGCTAACATTCCCATCCTCTCTTGGCGCAAAGAACGGAAAACTCCAAAAGTCCCAATAAACGTTGAATAAACTGATAAAACTTGGTTGAAAAAACCTACTTTATGATGTTATTATCATATGTATCAAATAAAATCAGAGCCGGAGATATTCGCTGTGTATACCGAACGCTTTTCAGAAGACAATGTCGAGCTCCCCTGCGTGCCTTCGAGGACAAAGAAAATACCGGACCTGTCACTCCAAAAGCTCTTATTCAACCTCAGATCAAGCTAGACACCCCATTCCACCTTCCACTGCCTGTTGACATCTAGTGGAAGGCGTATGAGGTGCATGCATATCGATAAACAAAAGCCAGTTGAATAGGCAGGCCCTGAAACAGAGCCTCGTTTTCAGATTTTTCACTTCCTGTATGGAAGTTTCCTGCGAAATGAGTTCTGTTTTACTCACAGATATAATTCAAACAGTTATAGAAACTTCAGAGTGTTTTCTATCCAATAGTAATAATAATATGCATATTGTATGCTCTAGAACAGAGTACGAGGCCGATTAAATTGGGCACAATTTTTTCCAAAGTGAAAACAGCGCCCCCCTATTGACAAGAAGTTTTAATGTATTTAGAATTTAAATGGGCTCATGTTCCAATGCTGTGTGGAATTTCAAATTCTATGGAGGAAAAGTGAATTTGTTGTATCCCATGTAGAAATTAATTAGAAGTTGTCCAACAGTTATTTGTTGAGAAGTTAGAATATGAGTCCATTTCCATGTTACGATCAACTTTGGCAGTGAAAGCAGCTGTGAGTCTTTCTGGGTAACTCTCTAAAAGCTTTCCATGCCTGGATTGTGCAATATTTGCCCATTTATTGTTTTCAAAATTCTTCAAGCTCTGTCAAATTGGTTGTTTATCATTGCTAGACAACCATTTTCAGGTCTTGCCATAGACTTTCAAGCAGAATTAATTCAAAACTGTAACTCAGACACATTTAGGAATATTCACTGTCTTCTTGGTAACCAACTCCAATGTAGATTTGTTGAAGGCTAATTCGTCTCCCAGTGTCTGCTTGAAAGCAGACTCAACCAGGTTATCTTTTAGGATTTGTTTGTGCGTAGCTTCATTACGTTTCTTGTCATTCCTGATAAACTCCCCAGTCCTTAACAATCACAAGCTTACCCATAACATGATGCAGCCACCACTATAATTGAAAATATGGAGAATGGTATCGTAGTACTAACATGTTTCTAGCAGACCACCATAGTCCCTGTGCCCAAGCACACTAAGCATTAATCAGTAATGTGTTGTATTGAATTTGCCCCAAACAAAACACTGTATTCAGAACCAAAACATTTAACATAACATTTAAGTCATTTAGCAGACGCTCTTATCCAGAGCGACTTACAAATTGGAAAGTTCATACATATTCATCCTGGTCCCCCCGTGGAGAATGAACCCACAACCCTGGCGTTGCAAGCGCCATGCTCTACCAACTGAGCCACACGGGACCAGAAGTTAATTGCTTTCTCACGTTTTGTGGACGTATTACTTTAGTGCCTTTTTGCAAACAGGATGCATGTTTTGGAGTATTTTTATTCTGTACAGGCTTCCTTCTTTTCACTCTGTCAATTAGGTTAGTATTGTGTAGTAACTACAATGTTGTTGATCCATTCTCCATTTTCTCCTATCACAGCCATTAAACTCTGTAACTGTTTTTAAGTCACCATTGGTCTCATGGTGAAATCCTTGAGCAGTTTCCTTCCTCCATGGCAACTGAGTTATGAAGGACGCCTGTATCTTTGTAGTTACTAGGTGTATTGATACACCATCCAAAGTGTAATTAATAACTTCACCATGCTTAAAAGGGATATTCAATGTCTACTTTTTTTTATTCATACCCATCTACAAATAGATGCCCTTCTTTGCGAAGCATTTGAAAATCTCCCTGGTCCTTTGTGGTTGAATCTGTGTTTGAATCTCATTGCTCGACTGAGGGGACCTTACAGATAATTGTATGTGTGGGGTACAGAGATGAGGTAGTCATTCAAAAATCATGTTAAACACTATTATTGCATCTTATGTGACTTGTTAAGCAGATTTTTAATCCTGAACTCATTTAGGCTTGACTATAAAAAAGGGGTTGAATAATTATTTGTTTAAAAAATCCACTGACATTATGGGGTATTGTGTGTGTAGGCCAGTGGCAAAAACATCTAATTTTATCCATTTTAAATTCAGGCTGTAAGAAAACAAAATGTGGTCAAGGGTTGTGAAAACTTTCTGAAGGCACTGTATGATCAAACTATAATATTATGATAAATCATGTTGACTGTCCTCTCCCTCCCAAAGACAGGTTGATGATGTCATCAGTCCTGGCCGTAGTCTCTCTCCTCCTCCTGCAGACAGGGGTCCAGGGATTCCTGGTGTTCCTCTCAGGCAGCTCCATGGACCACCTGGAGATCACTAGGGAAGCCATCTTACAGACCACGGCACAGGTGTGCAAGGAACTGGCCTCTGTTGAGGGAAGAGACTTCACTCTGCCGGTAAGTAAATCTAAAGCCACAAAACGAAGGACTACATCAGACTCATGTACAGTCACTGTTTTATATTTATACTTTTGTTATAGTAAAGCAAGTATTGGTGTTATGTTTTCTAATGTAGTACAGTATATAGCAGAATAAATTGCATATACACCTGTGTGTGTGTGTGTGTGTGTGTGTGTGTGTGTGTGTGTGTGTGTGTGTGTGTGTGTGTGTGTGTGTGTGTGTGTGTGTGTGTGTGTAGCCCGGACCACTGACTGCAGAGTCTCTGGCTCTAGCCTGCTCCTCATCGGGGTCAGCTAAGAGTTTCCAGAGTGCCATATCAGACGTCACCTGGAGAAATGCAGGAGTTGACTTCCGTCACCTGTTCAATGAAGAGTACCACTTTGATGGGGAGAGGTTTGTGGAGGGACGGAAACTCATCACAGATGGCGTGAGCTCTGTCAAAGCCAGCATCAAGCAAGGGAACTTTGAGGCAGCAAGACAGAAGCTGGGAGACATTTTACACACCTTACAGGTGATTTAGATGGTTCTCATTATCTCCTTACTCCACAAGACAAGACGGCTTTCGCTGAAATATTAGTTTTGCTAAAATCATTTAAAAACAGTTTTTTCATTAATAAACGAATAACATTTGGTTATGTCATTTTAGGAAAAAGTTGAAAATAATCCTTAAGAGGCTTGTTAAACTGTTTTTTCTCATTAATAAATCAATAGCATGGCATTTGTCATAACACTATTTTAAACAACTTATCATTCTTATATTTTCAGGACTTCTACAGTCACAGTAACTGGATAGAACTGGGCAACAGATTTCCCCATTCCAGTCTTATCAGATCAGACGTGTTGGACATCGGTCCTGTTGCAGGTATTGCGAGGGTGTTAGTCTGGGTTTGTGTTAAAGAGGGGGAGTAGTTTGAAGATGGCTATTTGCCAACTGAAGCATGTAGGTTGACAAGGGGTGTAACATTCCGGTTCGTTAAAGTTCCTTACACATTCAACACAATGGAGGTTATGTGAATTGGTGCCTCGTTCAGGGATAGCATGACAGATTTGTACCTTGTCAGCTCGGGGATTCAAACTTGCAACCTTTCGGTTACTAGCCCAACGCTCTAACCACTAGGCCACGCTGCCTCCCCTCTGAAGAGACAAGGAGTGTAACATTCAGGTTCACCAACGTTCCTTACACATTCAACAGTTTTGTCGGTAGGTGATTACCAAAGGGACTAGGGTGCAGAGGAGGCCAAGATAGATGCAGAAGGTGTTGACTCAACTCAGGACAACAAACTGATACAGACCAGTGCACTATACTGCTGAGAGAACAGCCACATGCCAATTGTTAGAGTTTCTTTGTCCTGAATTGGTGGTTGACAAAATAGAGTCATGTTATGTTATGTCTGTTACTCATTATACAGAAACAACAGGATGTGGGTCAAATATTGCCTTACATAACATATTTCCCTAGTAAAGGTGATGTAATGGTGCCTTATGCAGTCACAACATATTGCCCTAGTAAAGGTGATGTAATGGTGCCTTATGCAGTCACAACATACTGCCTTAGTAAAGGTGATGTAATGGTGCCTTATGCAGTCACAACATATTGCCCTAGTAAAGGTGATGTAATGGTGCCTTATGCAGTCACAACATATTGCCTTAGTAAAGGTGATGTAATGGTGCCTTATACAGTCACAACATATTGCCCTAGTAAAGGTGATGTAATGGTGTCTTATGCAGTCACAACATATTGCCTTAGTAAAGGTGATGTAATGTTTTTTAACATCAAAAGTATTTTAGATCAAGTAGTGTTGTGTAGCAAAGTACCAGGATGTAGTGTATATGTTGAAACCTCTATCCACCAGATAAGGACACGCCCACATGTCGGAGCTGTGTCGGTAACGACTGTCAGAACAACATCCTAGAAAACATCATCAGAGACAAGAAGCTGACCTCGGGATATTTTGGCCTTGTACCTTTTTTTTCCACCAAACCAAAAGGTAGAGTCAGTCACTATTCTGATTTTAATAGGATTTACACCGTGAATTAACCGGATGTAGCATAGCAAGAGCATACCAACCTAGTTGCATGTCTCTATGTGCTTTGGTCGAATGTGCTTTATACAGCTCCTCAACAGCAAAATGAGAAGTTAGCTAAAACACTTACAAAATAGACCTAAAGATGCCTTATCTTAATTTGACCCGGTTTCTCACAGCAGGAAAATAATCCTGCAGAAACAGGAAATGTGAATTATTATGTGGATTATAATTAATAGATTTTTTTTTGTACGGATTACATTGGGGTAAACCAAGTTTACATTGAAATTACAAACTTTAGAAGCTTTTTTAAATCTTGAAAACTCTACAAGTTTGCATGGAAAATTCCTGCAACAACAAGATGATCAAATTAAGATACGACATCTGTAGGACTAGGCTAGTAGCATACTGACTGGCAGAGAAGAAACATCAATGTAATAACATACAAGATCCTGACGGCAGTTGTAAGTGACCAGTCGTATTGTCCTGATAATCTCTATCGGTTGCCAGGGAAGTGCAGCCATGGGGGCTCATTGGACCAGACAAGCGGGCAGGAGCCTACGGGTGGGATCAACAAGGACTCGCTTGAGTCCAGCCACGGCAACTGGCACACTGCAGCTGCAAAGGTGGCTGTGGCTGCAACCAGTCAGCTGCTGGAGGACATCAGAGGGGCTGCCGGGGACATAGACTTCCTACGGTGGGGAATTGTACTTAATCATATAAGCACTGTTGTGAAGGGTCATGGCAGTGCGTTTGGAAAAGTATTCAGACCCATGTACTTTTTACACATTTTGTTCCACAGCTTTATTCTAAAATTGATTACATCGTTTTTTTCCCATCACAAATCTACTCACAATACCCCATAATTACACAGTTAAAACAGGTTTTTAGAAACTTTTGAAAATTCATGATTTTTTTTACATATCACATTTACTTAACTATTCAGACCCTTTACTCAGTACTTTGTTGAAGCACATTTTGCACTGATTACAGCCTCGAGTCTTCTTGGGTATGACGCTACAAGCTTAGCACACCTGTATTTGGGGAGTTTCTCCCATTCTCCTCTGCGGATCCTCTCAATCTCTGTCAGGTTGGATGGGGAGCATTGCTATACAGCTATTTTCAGGTCTCTCCAGAGATGTTCGATCGGGTTCAAGTCCGGGCTCTGGTTGGGCCACTCAAGGACATTCAGAGACTTGTCCCGAGGCCACTCCTGCGTTGTCTTGGCTGTGTGCTTAGGGTCGTTGTCCTGTTGGAAGGTGAACCTTTGCACCAGTTGGAGGTCCTGAGCAGGTTTTCATCAAAGATCTCTCTTTACTTTGCTATCTTCATCTTTCCCTCGATCCTGAACAGTTTTCCAGTCCCTGCTGCTGAAAAACTTCCCCACAGCATGATGTTGCCACCACCACGCTTCACCATTGGGATGGTGCCAGCTTTCCTCCAGACGTGACGCTTGGCATTCAGGCTAAAGAGTTCAATCTTGGTTTCCTCAGACCAGAGCATCTTGTTTCTCATGGTCTGAGAGTCCTTTAGGTGCCGTTTGGCAAACTTCAAGCAGGATGTCATGTGCCTTTTACTGAGGAGTGGCTTCCATCTGGCCACTCTACCATAAAGGCCTGATTGGTGGACTGCTGCAGGGATGGTTGTCCTTCTGGAAGTTTCTCCTACCAGAAGAAGGTGCAGTGGAACACAGAACACAGGAAGAACTCTTCAGCCCCTTTCAATACCAGCTCCTCCTAGAGATGTTAACAGACATCAACAACCAACCAGACAATACAGACAAACAATAAGCTCCCATCCCGTGGCGCCTTCCTGGAGCAACTGGTACAGCGGACATCACCTCTGTCAAATTCCCATCCCGTGGCGCCTTCCTGGAGCAACTGGTACAGCGGACATCACCTCTGTCAAATTCCCATTCTGTGGTGCCTTCCTGGTGCAACTGGTACAGTGGACATCACCTCCGTCAAGTTCCCATCCCATGGCGCCTTCCTGGTGCAACTGGTACAGTGGACATCCCCTCCATCAAGTTCCCATCCCGTGGTGCCTTCCTGGAGCAGCTGGTACAGTGGACATCACCTCCCTCAAGTTCCCATCCCGTGGTGCCTTCCTGGTGCAACTGGTACAGCGGACATCACCTCCGTCAAGCTCCCATCCCGTGGCGACCCCTTGGAGCAGCTGGTATAGCGGACATCACCTCCGTCAAGCTCCCATCATGTTCAGCCTCAGCCTTTGGTTCTTCCACAACCTCCTGGCCTTTCTCCTGTGGCAAGCGGGCCACCAACTCCAGGTCTACCCTTTAAGGTGGCCACTGTGCCACACCAGGGTCCTTCTCCTCCAGTGGTCAGCGTTCCACTTGATAAAAAAGGACGTAAGGAACGAACCCTAACACACTCCGTGGCCTTCCCTCACCAGTGGTCAGTGTGCCACACCCGTGCCTTTCCTCTTGTGTGACCAGCGTGCCACGCCCTTCGGGTACCTCTCCTGTGGCAAGTGTGCAACCTCCAAGACGCCCCCTGGAGGCCAGCATTCCAACCCCAGGCCTTCTGGCCGGCAAGACAAACCAAAACCCTCTACCTGTCCAGCGGGATGATGAGTTTGCCTTCCTCCTTCTGTGGGCCTTTGGAGCATGCCGCCCCCCGCTGGAACCTCCACCCTTGATGTTCTGTGGGACAGTCAAGGCCCATTGACCAATAAATCCTGAACCTAATATACAGTCCATCCTAGCCCTAGTCCTTTTCTTCAAGCCCATTTATCTGCCTCTGCCCCTGCTGCACATGTGCAACAACTTTTGCACTGCACCACACATAATGAGATTCCTTCCCTCTCCCTATCCCTCTCGCTCTTTCTCGCTCTCCTTCTTTCTCTCACTCTCTTGCTCTCCTTCTTTCTCTCACTCTCTCAGGATGATGGGGATCTCTAAGAATGGATCTAGAGCTTTGTGTTTTGTGATCGACACCACCGGCAGCATGTCGGACGACATTGCAGCGGTAAGGAAGACGACATCGTTCATCATCGACAGAAAGAGAGGAACGCCAGACGAGCCCTCAGTCTACATCTTGGTCCCCTTCAATGACCCAGGTGAGAGATGGGATGAGTCCCGAATGGTATCATGTTCCCTATGGGCCCTGGTCCAAAGTAGTGCACAATGTGGAGAACAGGGTGTGATTTGCGGTGCAGCCATGATGCAACCTGGCTGACAGTCCCCGGAATCGGACACTCGAATAAGATTTTTTTGTAAATGTTTACATGACATATTTGATTGATTTTCCACCGTTTTATAAATCAGAAGACAGCCGTCTAGACCTTCCTAGGACCGTGTAAATGTCCTCTGTTGAATTAACGTGTATTTGCCTCCCTCTGGTGGTCAGCTGCATCATTACATAAATTTATATCACTTCACTGCAATGTTACGTGAAAGGGGCGGTCCTTCGGAAAACATTTATCCAGCTGGACTGCTTCACGGCACAGACATGGCAAAGCAATCGCTGATTTTGTCTCGAGTAGGCGGATCTAAATACATAACTTTCATAGCGCTATGATAAAGAATGCGACCTACACACTTCCTTAAACCCAAAACAGTTCATGAAGTAATTTTGTGTGGAAGTCAAACATTTGTTTTACATTGGAGGCAGACATTGCATATGCTCAGAAGGAAAAAATGGATCCCTTTACATAGGCCTTCTCCCCTTGTCTGTAGGAGGGACGCACACTGCTTAAATGGGCCAAATGTTGATTTAGACGTTCACAAATGTAACAGATTTTGACTATCACTAACGTCATGATATGTTTGCTAAAGTAATAAATAAGGTTAAATAGTTTGAAAAGGCTTATATGCGCATGACATGGATAACGCGTATAAAAAAATTGTGAGCTGGCGCACGCACACCCAGAAAAAGGTTTGTGTGGAGGTGCTGACTAATGGTGAATAAACTATAAACTATCAAAATAAAGTCGCACACTCCATATATAATCTCCCAGCAATTTAATGGGTATTTACCAACGTTTCGGCATTCTACGCACATGACATGGATAATGCGTGTGACATGGACCTTGTCCTATCCTATTATTTTTGTGCCACAAGACTTTGGGCCCCTGATGCGGACCACGGACCCAGACGTCTTTAAGGCCCAGATCAATGCACTGAATGCTGCTGGAGGAGATGATATCCCGGAGATGAGTCTATCAGGACTTCAGGTACAGTGACTGACAAACCTGTAGTGTTGGACAGGCATGTACAACCAAAATAAGACTGTATATAACTGTTATGAATTTGTATTGTGAATTTGCCTTCCAGCTGCCAGTTCAATACAGAATGCATTTCCAATACATTCTAGTGGTGTGCTAGTGTGACTGTGTCCCCTGTGCTTTCTACAGCTGGCTTTAACTGGTGCACCCCCCTCTTCAGAGATCTTCCTTTTTACTGATGCCCCCGCAAAAGACTTGGATCTAATGGGCACGGTGACCGCTCTCATAGAACGCACTAAGTCAGTGGTGAGTAGCTGGGCCTTGCTATTCTCTATGTAAGCAGCAAAGAATGCGACCTACACACTTCCTTAAACGGTGCAATTTTTATTTTCCTCTGTCTTTTTCATCGCCTTCTGGATTTATTGACATTCACAATTGTAGAGAGAAGCACATCAAATTCCTTGAATTTCTCTCCTTTCTCTGCTCCTCAATTTACACATTGAATTCACAATGTATCCTCCAAATCTCTCTCTCTCTCTCTCTCTCTCTCTCTCTCTGCAGGTGTCCTTCTTCCTAACTGGCTCTTTGGGGCTCCGTCGTAGGAGGGGTAGTGACCAGGGCCAAGGACAGGTCCAGCACAGTCGGATGGCAGTGTCAGACTCCCAGCTCTACAGGGAGCTGGCCCAGTCCTCAGGTGGCCTGGCCATACAGGTCACCAAGACAGCACTGCCCAAGGCCACCAGCATCATTGTGGAATCCTCCAGCTCTTCATTGGTAGCCTTGACACCAATAGTAAACATTAGGGTAACGCTAGGTCCACAATGTGAAGGTTGGGACAAGAGAGTTCTAATATCCCATAACTCTTTACAAAAATGTGGAAGAAGTCTAAACAAAGGGATCAGAGCTGGTCCAATGATTATATTTATTTTCAAAAGCTTATTAAGATGTTGTCCCAACCTTGTGAGGTTGGACCTAGCCTAGCCACAATCACGCCATCCCTTCACATGGTTTAACAGATACATTCACATATGAAGACAATGTTCCATCCTGTCCTCTTCCCTTTCTGATATTCTGCATAGCACCAGGGATATGTGAAAGACAAGCCTGACCTCTCCCCTCTCTGGGCCCCAAGTGACTGAGCCCCAGCTGAGGGAAAAGTGCAACTGCCAACACCATTATCATTAGAAATACATTCTAATAGACACTTATATCACATAAACATATTATGCAATACAAGCATTATAACATAATCTTGCAATTTTCCACGACACCCCAAAGCCATGCTCCAAGATGAGGCTTCTGTAGTGCAACAACATGTCACCCTGGGAGAGTTGCTCCTGAAAGATGCATCTGCCCTTTTTCTCCCACCAACCCTCTCTCTCTCTTACTCTCTCTCTCTCTCTCTCTACTCCTCTCCTTCTGTCTTTCAGGTGACCATTCTACAGGCTGTGCGGAGTCCAGGAAGAGCTGATAATTTCTCCTTCACTGTAGATGAGTCTGTGAGAAACCTGACTGCTTATGTCACAGGAAGCTCCCTCTCCTTCACTCTCACCAGCCCCTCAGGTATTCCACAGATATTCCACAGATTTTTCATTTATCCTTTTCTATTTAACCAGGGGAGTCTCATTGACATTAAAATCTCTCGTCACAAAGTCAGGTCTCTGTTGTAAAATAGGTCTTCTGATCTCAATAGGACTTCCTGGATATTGTATATAAACCAGGTCTCTCCAACCCTTTTCCTGGAGAGACATCCTATTTTAGGTTTTAACTCCAACCCTGTTCCTGGAGAGCTACCCTCCTGTAGGTTTTAACTCCAACCCTGTTCCTTGAGAGATACCGTCCTGTAGGTTTTAACTCCAACCCTGTTCCTGGAGAGCTACCCTCCTGTAGGTTTTAACTCCAACCCTGTTCCTTGAGAGATACCGTCCTGTAGGTTTTAACTCCAACCCTGTTCCTGGAGAGCTACCCTCCTGTAGGTTTTAACTCCAACCCTATTCTTAAAGAGCTACCCTCCTGTAGGTTTTAACTCCAACCCTGTTCCTGGAGAGCTACCCTCCTGTAGGTTTTAACTCCAACCCTGTTCCTGGAGAGCTACCCTCCTGTAGGTTTTAACTCCAACCCTGTTCCTGGAGAGTTACCCTCCTGTAGGTTTTAACTCCAACCCTGTTCCTGGAGAGTTACCCTCCTGTAGGTTTTACTCCAACCCTGTTCCTTGAGAGCTACCCTCCTGTAGGTTTTAACTCCAACCCTGTTCCTGGAGAGGTACCCTCCTGTAGGTTTTACTCCAACCCTGTTCCTGGAGAGCTATACCCTCCTGTAGGTTTTAACTACAACCCTGTTCCTGGAGAGTTACCCTCCTGTAGGTTTTTACTCCAACCCTGTTCCTGAAGAGCCAAACCCTCCTGTAGGTTTTAACTCCAACCCTGTTCCTGGAGAGTTACCCTCCAGTAGGTTTTAACTCCAACCCTGTTTCTGGAGAATTACCCCCCAGTAGTATTTTACTACAACCCTGTTCCTGGAGAGATACCCTCCAGTAGGTTGTAACTCCAACCCTGTTCCTGGAGAGGTACCCTCCTGTAGGTTTTAACTCCAACCCTATTCTTAAAGAGCTACCCTCCTGTAGGTTTTTACTCCAACCCTGTTCCTGGAGAGTTACCCCCCAGTAGTATTTTACTACAACCCTGTTCCTGGAGAGTTACCCTCCAGTAGGTTTTAACTCCAACCCCAGATGTAACAAACCAGATTCAGCCTATCAACCAGCTACTCAGGTGTGCTATCTCAGGGTTTCCCAAACTCGGTCCCGGGGCCCCCCGTGTGCACGTTTTGGTTTTTGCCCTAGCACTACACAGCTGATTCAAATAACCAACTCATCATCAAGCTTTGATTATTTGAATCAGCTCTGTAGTGCTAGGGCAAATATCACAACGTGCGTTCAGGGGGGGCCCTATGACTGAGTTTGGGAAACCCTGCAGTAGATTATGGTTGGAGCGAAAACCTACAGGGAGGTAGTTCTCCAAGAACAGGGTTGGAGAGCCCTGATATAAAGGTTACATTTAAAAAATCACAAACATGCTCTCTATTCAAATCATTAGAGATGTATTTATGTTGTAGCTTGGGGCAAATTCCCATGTTTGTTGCTATGGTTATGGTGCTGTCATCCCACAGGTGTGTCCCAGAGTAGTGCGGAGGTAAATGGGTCTCTGGCAACGATTCAAACCGTGGGGAACTTCCTCACACTGGGGCTGGACAGCCAAGTGGGATTATGGGAAATCAGTGTGTCGTCAACTGTGGCCTACTCACTGAAGGTCGTAGGTGAGTGCGACGATGTTGGCTTTTCTGGAGGGCATATTACATAGAAATTATGCAAGTTAGCAACCATTTGTAATAGTGTGATGAACAGTGTATTCACATGGTATTTAGGTTGGCAGGTTAAGTGTGTGGGTAACACATTGTTACAGAGTACCTACAACTCTAGTGGGATGATTCTTTAATGACAACTTTTGAGCGTATGCTTTTATTCCATGTTCAGAGGTCAAAGAGCTCTTTGACTTTCTCTTTCCAGGTCAGAGCGCCATCGACTTCCTGTTTGACTTTGTGGAGGTGTCTCAGGGACCTCATCCAGCCTTCGCTGTTTTAGAGTCCCGTCCTCAAGCTGGTGAGACAGGATTTAAACATTTTGTTAACAGTTGGAGCACAGTGACGCAGGGTGGATATTTACAGAGGCACCAAAATGCTGTCTATGTTTGTCTGTTTCTCCATCGTGGTTCCTAACATTGATGCTGATTTAACACTCCTAACTTTTTGGTTCTTTACTTACAAGTTTCTAGCCCAGCATTTAAGTATAATGTGATTTGCTACTTATACATTAGCTACCTCCTAACCTCCACATTTCTCCGCCCCAGGCGGTAACGCCACCCTGCTGGTGTCAGTGACGGGGAGTGAATCTGTGAGTCTGACGGAGGTGGCCCTGGTCGAGGCCTCGGGGTCAGGGGAGGTCAATGGAACCTTGGAATCAGTCGGCGGCGGGGACTTCCTGGTTACCATGGACAGAATCCCGGCGGGGGAATTTGTTGTGCGTCTGAGAGGAGAGAACAGCGCCACCACCAGGGCATTACCAGACATCTTCCAGAGACAGTCCTCCACCCGCCTCAGAGCCTCCACTGTCATGGTGACGGTGAGTGACAAGGTCAAAGGTCAAGAATCAGAGTTGTTGAAGTTGCCCCGTGACACTGGGTCTGGTAATTTTATAATTTTACCCTGTGATGGTTAGTGTTGGTGAGGTATCCTGGGGAAACTTGTAGCCTACCAATCCTGGGTAGTGAGTACCCAGAGCTCCATATTCAGATAAATGAATGACTACAGTAGGCAGAACGTTCTGCTGTGTTCTGTCTGGTTTCAGGCTGAGGCAGAATGTTCTGTTGGGTTCTGTCTGGTTTCAGGCAGAGGCAGAACATTCTGTTGGGTTCTGTCTGGTTTCAGGCTGAGGCAGAACGTTCTGTTGGGTTCTGTCTGGTTTCAGGCAGAGGCAGAACGTTCTGTTGGGTTCTGTCTGGTTTCAGGCAGAGGCAGAACGTTCTGTCTGGTTTCAGGCAGAGGCAGAACGTTCTGTCTGGTTTCAGGCAGAGGCAGAACGTTCTGTCTGGTTTCAGGCAGAGGCAGAACATTCTGTCTGGTTTCAGGCGGAGGCAGAACATTATGTTGTGTTCTGTCTGGTTTCAGGCAGAGGCAGAACGTTCTGTCTGGTTTCAGGCAGAGGCAGAACATTCTGTTGTATTCTGTCTGGTTTCAGGCTAAGGCAGAACATTCTGTGGGTAGCAGGTAGCCTAGTGGTTAGAGTGTTGGGCCAGTAACCGAAAGGTTGCTTGATCGAATCCACAAGGTAAAAATCTGTTTTTCTGCCCCTGAGCAAGGCATTTAACCCACTGTTCCCCGGGCGTTGAAGACATGGATGTCGATTATGGCAGCCCTCCTCTCTGATTCAGAGGGGTTGGGTTAAATGTGGAAGACACATTTCAGTTGAATGCATTCAGTTGTACAACTGACTAGGTGTCCCCCTTTCCCTGTCTGGTTTCAGGCTAAGGTAGAAAGTGACCTGGAGCCTGGAACACCCTTTTCACTCCTGTTCACTGTGACAACCAACGGGACAGGCGGATCCTTCACCATCCGAGCCACAAATGACCGTGGGTTCACCTCCACTTCCCCTACAAACCTGATGCTAGTGACCGGGGTCAGTGCCAACGGTACAGTGACTCTCACGGCGCCCGCCAACACCGCGTCGGGCACGGACGTCACCCTGACCATCGAGGCTGAGTCTCCCGGGGCCACCGACACCAACTACGCCGTCCTGCGCCTCTCCGTTGTTTCACCGGTAACTCTGAGTAACGCAGGGTGTTTAGTTTGTGTGTTGGCCTGCTTTTTTCTCTGTTCTGGGTGTAGTGGTAGAATTACAGTAGCCTGGTCCCAGATCTGTTTGTGTTTTTTCTCTGTTCTGGGTGTAGTGGTAGAATTACAGTAGCCTGGTCCCAGATCTGTTTGTGCCAACATTCCACTCCTTGTCATGACAAGGAGTATCAAGGAGTGGAATGACAGCACAAACAGACTGGTACCCAGGCTAGAATTACATAAAGGGTTAAAAGGAGAACTTGTGTGTTTCCTCCAGGGTTAGTGTTGTAATTGTTTGTAATGTCTTTTAGATGTGTCGGACGCTAGGAAGACTAGCTGACGTCATGGCGTCAGCTAATTGGCATCCTTATAAAAATGTAAATTCTTTCCCCTCCCCTGCAGGTAACAGATTTCAGCCGTCCGGTGTGCGATGTGGTCAGCGTAACAGCTAATTGTTCTGACGACTGCAGCCTGTCCATGTGGGAGCTCTCTGCCAACCTGACGGACGGCAATGGGACGGGCATCGAGCGCGTCACTCTGCGCCAGGGCAACGGAACCCTCAACACCACCACGGTGGAGGGCGCTGGGAATTGGACCGTGACTCTGGCAGCCTACAGCGCCTCCTGCTGTTCCCCAGAGGTAGAGCTGGTGGCGGTGGACGGCGCGGGGAATGTGGGAACCTGTTTCAGGTCCATCAGAGTGACAGTGGATACCACTGTCCAGCCACCAGTCACCAATGCTATCACTGAGAACAGCATCACCGTGACTACTACACCTATAGCTGCCACCACCACCGCGAGCCGGGGCCATCCTCTATCCCTCTCCTTGTATCTCTGTTCCATCATGCTGGTCTCTGTCACACTCGCTTTGAGCCGCTAGGTAGCTAGTGTCACGGTGTGACTTCTGGTCTTGAAAGATGTTTAATCATATTCAATAGATTCTCTGTTATAATGCTGTCTGGTAACTTTCCATTATTATGTAAATTCTGATAATATATGCCATTTAGCAGATGTGTTTAACCAAAGTGACTGACAGTAATGCGTGCATACATTTTATGTAAAGGTGGTCCTGGGATTTGAACCCACTATCCTGGCGTTGCAAGCACCATGCTCTACCAACTGAGCTACAGAGGTCTAAGGCCTGTGTCTTTTCGATGGACGTCATGTCATCTGTGCTGAGTGTACCAAAACAAAGTGCCAGGCAGTCTCTAAAAGGCATCCTACAGGGACGGGGGCTGGGATGAAAAAACTAATAAATATATATATATATATAGGACAAAACACACATCACGACAAGACAGACAACACTACATAAGAGAGACCTAAAGACAACAACATAGCAAGGCAGCAACACATGACAACACAACATGGTAGCAGCACAACATGGTAGCAGCACAACATGGTAGCAGCACAACATGGCAGCAGCACAACATGGCAGCAGCACAACATGGTAGCAGCACAACATGGTAGCAGCACATGGTAGCAGCACAACATGGCAGCAGCACAGCATGGTAGCAACACAACATGGTAGCAACACAACATGGTAGCAGCACAACATGGTAGCAGCACATGGTAGCAGCACAACATGGCAGCAGCACAACATGGTAGCAGCACAACATGGGAGAAACACAACATGGTAGCAGCACAACATGGTAGCAGCACAACATGGCAGCAGCACAAAGGGCAAGACGGTAGAGACAACAATACATCAGGCAAAGCAGCCTGTAAGAGTATCCATGATTGAGTCTTTGAATGAAGAGATTGAGATAAAACTGTCCAGTTTGAGTGTTTGTTGCAGCTCGTTCTAGCTGCAGCGAAATGCATATGGTATTGATAAGTAATCATAAACAATCATAATGTATGTTGATATCACTGTCATTTCTTATTGGTCTATAGCCATAAAGGCTGGCATTATTAGGTATCAATAAGACACTCTACTTCCTAATGTTCTCTGCTTAGTTACTCATGAATCAATATGTAAATATTGATTCTCTTTTGTAACGTCAGTCCTCGATAATGTGAGACATATTCCTCCAAAGGCCAATAAAATAAACTGAAGAAGTAAACAAATCGTTTTAATTGGACCATAAACTTCATAGACTTTCTAATTTGTGTGAACTATCCCGGACAGATAGTTTGTGACGGAGTGGCAGTGTCCGTTGTGCCACTGACTGACCGAGTAGCACATGGATTTTGTCGGCCTGTTACCCTCAACCAGGATAGTTTAGGAAATGGCTACCAAATTGTGACCGCAGGCTTGTAGGAAAGTGTTAGGTTTTATGTTTATGCACTATAGCCTGTTAGCATATTGTTTGAAGATGAATATTGTTTTGTTACACACACACACAAACAATGCAGATGTGTGTGTGTGTAGGTGTGTAATGACTGACCAACACAGGCCATAAAAGCTGTGGTCAAGCTGGAGAGGGGAGGGGTGCATCTCTCTAAGCCAACCAGGGAGGTTAGGGCGCCTGATCAGTACCATATTAGGAATTGTTTGAGTAAAGAATCAAGGGGGAGACACAAGACGGAGCTAATCTACCCAGCAACCAGATGTGGACAAAGGAAAGCACTAAGGGACTTGGACAAGTCCGGGTGCCACCAAAGGCGGAGCAAGAGTTTAAACCGCGCTCAGCCTCTACTATGATAGGCCAACTGGACGAGTTGGAACTAAAGCTGTCATAGTATAAGAACTGCTATTTGAGTACATTCCACAGTTCCCTGCTTTACCCTGCGTGGTGATACAGTGAACCCGTATATACGAAAATTGCATTTACCATTTATCGATTGAGTTTAATTAAAATACTTAAAATATATTCGGTGACTCTGAATCACATTTTGTCCTGATGCCAGATTTGAACTGACGCAAATCTCTTTCAAAAGCCAATTGTGTTGGTCCATATGGGGCTATCCGTTTGAAAAAGGGGGTGAGGGGGGGAAGTATTTAGGCATTTCTGACGGTTTATAGTAGAATATAGTTCACAATCACCGCAGGTGGTCTACATTTTAATGTGAGCCCACTATCCCACTCTCCCACTTCAGGTGCTTGTGTAGAACACCCTGGCCCGTGACCACCTGACCTTCTCTCTCCGCTGAGGAGCGTCGTAGTTGTACCTTACTCCCAGTCCGCCAAGTCCGCACCGACTGTACAAAACTGGACCACAGAGAACCAGATAAAACATTCCAATAAGCAGGGAGCGTTACCGAGAACAGAAAACTACCAAGTGAAGGGGGAGAGGAGAATTCGGAGGGCAAACGACAGTGGCGATCCCCATCAAATACCGAGCTGATTGGGTGAGTTGCCTCAATGAATTGCCATAAAGCAGCCGTGTTTTAATATCGATAATAATGCAGTTGAATTGACAGCTTTTACCGCATTGCCAGTGTGTGCATAGTAATGCTGGGAAAGTCATAAATTGTGACTTCTATTACTATGATAGTACCTCTTCTATTACTATGATAGTACCTCTTCTATTACTATGATAGTACCTATTCTATTACTATGATAGTACCTATTCTATTACTATGATAGTACATATTCTATTACTATGGTAGTACATATTCTATTACTATGGTAGTACCTCTTCTATTACTATGATAGTACCTCTTCTATTACTATGATAATACCTCTTCTACTACTATGATAGTACCTATTCTATTACTATGATAGTACCTCTTCTATTACTATGATAGTACCTATTCTATTACTATGATAGTACCTTTTCTATTACCATGATAGTACCTCTTCTATTACCATGATGGTACCTCTTCTATTACTATGGTAGTACCTCTTCTATTACTATGATAGTACATCTTCTATTACTATGATAGTACCTCTTCTATTACTACGATAGTACCAATTCTATTACTATGATAGTACCTCTTCTATTACTATGATAGTACCTCTTCTATTACTATGATAGTACCTCTTCTATTACTATGATAGCACCTATTCTATTAATATGATAGTACCTCTTATATTACTATGATAGTACCTCTTCTATTACTATGATAGTACCTATTCTATTACTATGATAGTACCTCTTCTATCACTATGATAGTACCTATTCTATTACTATGATAGTAGCTATTCTATTACTATGATAGTACCTCTTCTATTACTATGATAGTACCTCTTCTATTACTATGATAGTACCTTTTCTATTACTATGATAGTAGCTATTCCATTACTGTGATAGTACCTCTTCTATTACTATGATAGTACCTCTTCTATTACTATGATAGTACATCTTCTATTACTATGATAGTACCTATTCTATTACTATGATAGTACCTCTTCTATTACTATGATAGTACCTCTTCTATTACTATGATAGTACCTATTCTATTACTCTGATAGTAGCTATTCTATTACTATGATCGTACCTATTTTATTACTATGATAGTAGCTATTCTATTACTATGATAGTAGCTATTCTATTACTATGATAGCACCTATTATATTACTATGATAGTACCCCTTCTATTACTATGATAGTACCTCTTCTATTACTATGATAGTACCTATTCCATTACTATGATAGTACCTCTTCTATTACTATGATAGTACCTCTTCTATTACTATGATAGTACCTCTTCTATTACTATGATAGTACCTATTTTATTACTATGATAGTACATCTTCTATTACTATGATAGTACCTCTTCTATTACTATGATAGTACCTATTCTATTACTATGATAGTACCTATTTTATTACTATGATAGTACCTCTTCTATTACATTCACATTTAAGTCATTTAGCAGACGCTCTTATCCAGAGCGACTTACAAAGTCAGAGCGACTTACAAATAGTACTATGATAGTACCTATTCTTGTAATGCCCGGGGTGTAGTGGATGAAGGAGTCAGACGTAGGAGACAGAGAGTTCAGAGTAGCGTTCCAATTTAATTCCCAACACGGATGAACACGACGCCACTCTAAACGTAATGCTCCACCACATAAAGTGAGAACACGAAATCACAAGAGACAACGTACACGAACCGTGACACACAAGAATGTACTACCTGTACACACAACAATCCCGCACACCCAGCAGGCCGAGCTGCTGGGTAATAAAACCCCACTAATTACCCTAACCACTAACAGGTGTAACCACTAAACAAAAAGGGAGGGGGAGGAAAAGTCAGTAGCAGCTAGTAGGCCGGTGACGACGACCGCCGAGCGCCACCCGAACAGGATGGGGAGCCACCTTCGGTGGGAGTCGTTACAATTCTATTGCTATGATAGTACCTCCTCTATTAGTATGATAGTACCTCTTCTATTACTATGATAGTACCTCGTCTATTACTATGACTGTACCTCTTCTATTCATATTATAGTACCTCTTCTAGTACTATGATAGTACCTCTTCTATTACTATGATAGTACCTATTCTATTACTTTTTGTGATTTGATTTGGCTCAACTGATATTGATTTGGTTTATTTTACTGAAGTTGTTAAGGGAACTTGCACACAAGCATTTCACTGTACCTTTTATGCTTTAAACTGTGTGACAACATATTTGACCATACGACTGCTCTCAGTGTGGAAAACGATTTTCCTGAACTGTCAAACTTGAAAATACATCTTAGAAATAATTGTGGAGAAAGGACTCATGTCTGTGTTCAGTGTGGGAAGAGTTAATCATGTGTAACATCCCTGAAATCTCATGAGAGAATTCATACAGGAGAGAAACTATACCATTGTTCTGACTGCGGCAGAAACTTTACCACACCTGGAGTCTTGAAAATGCATCTAAGAATTCCTATAGGAGAAACTCTATCATTGCACAAAATGCGGAAAGGCCTTCTCTCAATTTTGAAGCCTAAAACTACATGAAAGCATTCATACAGGAGAGAAACCTTATAACTGCCCTGACTGTGGTAAGAGCTTCTCACAGTTATGCAGCATGAAACAAAACCAGCAGATACACACTGGAGAGAAACCTTACCATTGCTTTGACTGGGGCAAAGACTTTACATCATCGGGAAAATTGGAAACGCACCACAGAATATTGTACATACAGGAGAGGTCTGGACAGACAATGGAGGGCCCCTGCTTTCTGGACAGACAATGGAGGGCCCCTGCTTTCTGGACAGACAATGGAGGGCCCCTGATTTCTGGACAGACAATGGGGGGCCCCCGCTTTCTGGACAGACAATGGAGGGCCCCTGCTTTCTGGACAGACAATGGAGGGCCCCTGCTTTCTGGACAGACAATGGAGGGCCCCTGCTTTCTGGACAGACAATGGAGGGCCCCTGCTTTCTGGACAGACAACGGAGGGCCCATGCTTTCTGGACAGACAATGGAGGGCCCTGCTTTCTGGACAGAGAATGTCCATGAAATCTACGTTGACGACAGACTATGTCAGGTGGTTCAGAAGAACACCAGAGGTGAAGCCATCTGGGTCGTTCCATTTCAGCCATGACACCAACATCTGTTCTGAATGGTTTCTGTAGTCAGCATTCCTGCCGCATTATGTTGACAGACAATTTGAACTGAGAGAAACTCAACTAATTGATTGCACCCAAACTGGCCATTTCAATGTATAGGATTCATACTATATTTAATAAATACAGTATAGAACCTAAAGTCCGATTTGGACCAAACCTCTTCTTAGCAACGATTAAGACTTGAGTAATCTAAATAAATGGTCAAAAGCCACCCACGGACCCCCCAGGGCCCACACCAAGCCCACCCAATGGCCAGTATACACTATCAGTTCTCTATGTTTGACCAGTAGTATGAAGCTGTGGCTTGGAGAATTGTTTATTCATACTATGTAATGTATCATCACTGAATGTTGTGTTTTTCCCCCCTGTTGGTAGGTTTATGTCCAATCTCCTGGTGTTACCAGCTCTGACCACTAGATGGTGCTGTTCCTGCTGTTAGGTGCAAAACGTGTGAAGATTCCCCCAGTTAAATATAGAACCATTTATTGGTTTAAATACTTCTCAAAGAAAAATTATATGAAAACAAAAAACAAAATTGAGGAGTACTCATTCTTCATTTCATTCTTTTCAATTCTTTTCTTTCTTCTGTGCAACTTCTATTGTTTCAAAATCCCAAATGATATTGGTGACCAGTTGCAGTTGTTGGTGCCTTAAAGGGATACTCCACCCCAAACCCAACATTCCTATTAATAACAGCATTAAATAATATGTGAAAACTATTTTTTAGCAAATGTTTCATTTGTTCATTATAATAAGGATGGTAACAACATGTGAAAATCGTTGTGGAAATCGAATCATAGTCAGGGCATTGTAGACTAAAACTGACATCATGAGTTAGGTCATCAGAAACTAAACAGTGAATCTTCATTGATCTGGTCATCTAACCCAGGGTTTTCCAAACTCGGTCCTGCCCTCCCTGGTTGGACATTTAGTTTTTTTGTCCCAGCACTACACAGCTGATTCAAATAACCAACTCATCATCAAGCTTTGATTATTTGAATCAGCTGTGTAGTGCTGGGACAAATACCAAAACGTGCACCCAGGGGGGCCCCCAGGACAGTTTGGGAAACCCTGGTTTAACCTGAAATACAGAAAGGTGGAGGGTACATGATGGCTGGTTCCAGTGATAACTTTGAACCTCATCCCGGATAATAAACTTGTAGTTCTCTGCAAAATCACTAAGTACAATGACTTCTCCTTCCTTTAGATTTTCCTTGCATCTTGAGCTTTCGCAATGTAGAAATGGGCAGTGAGGGACTCCAACTTCTCCAACAACAATGTAGGAATGGGCAGTGAGGGACTCCAACTTCTCCAACTACAATGTAGGAATGGGCAGTGAGGGACTCCAACTTCTCCAACTACAATGTAGGAATGGGCAGTGAGGGACTCCAACTTCTCCAACAACAATGTAGGAATGGGCAGTGAGGGACTCCAACTTCTCCAACAACAATGCAGGAATGGGCAGTGAGGGACTCCAACTTCTCCAACAACAATGTAAGAAAACCACACAAGAGCAATGTACATGTTACTAATTCTTCTCAGTCCATTGTTGAAAACTGACCTCATTTTCAGTCTGTTCCATTTCTTCATAAGGTTCTTCAAATTGTTCAATCTGCTGTTCTAAGTGTCGTCTGACCTCAGTTACATCAGGGCATTTATCACTTCTCTGCACCATGTATCTCCTGCTCTCTCGGTCACAAACCATCAGGTCTGCAAGTGCATGGATATTCTGGATATTTATTTTTAAAAGTTGCATACATAAAATAAAAAAATATTGAATATTAAAATATACAATCTACCTGCAGTGAAACCGCTCAACATTTCCATTACATTACATTCAGTCATCAAACAGACTCCCATCCAGAGCGACCCACAGAAGAAACCAGGGTCAATGCTCCGCCCAAGGGCACGTCGACAGATCTCCCACCAACTCAAAACGGGGACCCGAACAGGGCCAATGGCCCAAGCTCCCAACCATCCAAGATCCCCCCCAAAGTTCCCTGAGAGCTGCCCTTCAACCATCCGAGACCCCACACAGTCTCCCCCCCCGAAAGAAACCCCTCTCCCTCCACCTTCACACAGCCCCCCCCCCCCCCCGAAAAAAAAAACTCTCCCTCCACCCCCACCAAGCCACCGTCCCCCAATGCACCAACAACAAACAAAATGAAGAAGAGAGAAAAACAAAAGAGAAAAAAGAGAAAGACAAAGGAAAATAGAAAACAACAAAAACAAAAGACATCAACAACAATTAAAACAGCCAACTGAATATGTTTCATGTGTGTGTACATGTGCATTTGAATGCGAGCGTGTGTATATGCAAGTTGCCTATGTAAAAAGATTCTGTGCAAGTCAGCTAAGAACAAATTCTTATTTACAATGACTGCCTACAACGGCCAAAACCGGATGACGCTGGGCCTATTGTGCACCGCCCTATGGGACGGATGTGATACGGCTTGGATTGAACCAGGGTGTCTGTAGCGATGCCTCAAGTACTGAGATGCTGTGCCTTAGACCTCTGCACCACTCAGGTATGAGTCTTCTGCTTGTGAACTTTGAATTTGACACTGACAACTGTCTGTGTCGTGTATTCAAGGATTCTAGCATTTTAAATTTCCAATTTAGTCCAGAATCCTTGAATACACGACACGTTTGCCCTTCCTGCTGTTCAGAAAAATTCCTGCAACAACTAGGTGGATCAAATTAAGACAGCAGCTGTAGGACCAGGCTAGTGGTATACTGACTGGCAGAGAAATATCCATGTCATAACATACAAGATCCTGATGGCAATTATAAGTCACTCTTCTGAGGTATGTCGTGGTAATTTCCTATATTACTAAATGATGAGAGTTTACAAACCACACACAAGTCAGAGTTATATTTTAAAGTCCATCTTTAATTATATGAGCTTCACCATAGCCCTTTAACTCTCAGATCAATTCAGTGTCTATAAATGAATTCTCTGAGAGTCCTTACAAAAGAATACTTAGTATCTTTTATAGCCAAGATACACCCCTCTCAACTCACATGACGAACCACAGATCGTAGGAACTTCACAAAGGGCCTTTTACTTGAAAGAGGAGTATCCCATAGCCAGATAGCATTAGCTATAAATTATCGTTCAGTTTGGTCTCTTGGGCGAGGTTCTACTTCTCGTTCTTGGTACTTCGTAGTACCAAAACATTACCTCATCCAATGGCATATATCAATTGTCCATTCTAGATACCCCCATCTCAAATACACCCCCTCTTCTCCCCACTCCTGGAGAAGCTCACTAAGGGGAGTGAACCTCTAGGTCATATACTATGAAAGATAAGTTCAACATCAGAGGGGTGGTATAATGGTTCCAGACACTGCCATACTCCTCCCCCCCAATGGGAAAAGAAGGGAGTGACTGGAGTACAGACATTGTGGAGCCCTTCACATGGTTTCACAGATATATTCATTATGAAAGACAATGTTCAAACCTGAGTTCTCACTTTCTGATATTCTGCATATGACCAGACATGTAAAAGACAAGCCTGACCTCTCCCCTCTCTGGGCCCCAAGTGACTTTTCCCTAGAGGAGAAAGGAAAATGCAACTGCCAACACTATAGTCCAAAAGAAGACATTCTAATGACAAGTAGAAAATAAATAAAACATCTTGTTTAGCTATGTTACCTAACTAATTCTGATTCAGCTACGACAGGAATCAGAACAATGAAAACAAAGATATTTCCACTGATATCATGCCAATATCGATATTATGCAACAGGTGACAACAGTGAAAGGTTTCCTGTAGATCATGTTGGCACGGCACTTCCTTGTTGTGTTGTATAAAGAGACCCATCATCTGTGTGAATCAGATCTCTTCATAGGAGACACACTTCTGATCCTGTGGCATAACGAGGTAGGCACTGGTCTGTTTGTTAATCTTTGTAGTAAAATGTGCTATTGGTTAATAACTGTGTGGGCAGTAGTTATGAAGGCTGGAAATAAAAGGATAAGAGCTCTGTGTGGGGTCTCGGTGTGACAGCTCAGGTGTCCTTGGAAACGGATATTGACTGATTGGAACACATTTGGAAGGTATACTTTGCTGCACAAATTAAAGCTTGTTAACACTACTTCAGTGTATAAATGGATTTTACATTTTGCTAATATTTACAGTTTAAATGGGTGTCACACCCTGACCTTAGAGAGACGTTTTATTTCTCTATTTGGTTAGTTCAGGGTGTGATGTGGGGTGGGCATTCTATGTTTTGTTTTCTATGATTCTTTATTTCTATGTTTTGGCCGGGTATGGTTCTCAATCAGGGACAGCTGTCTATCGTTGTCTCTGATTGGGAACCATACTTAGGCAGCCCTTTTTCCCTCCTGTCAGTGTGGGTAGTTTACTTTGTTTGTGGCACTTAGCCCTGTAAGCTTCACGGTTGTTTCTTGTTTTGTTGACGACATTTTAAAATAAAATAAAATGTACACTCACCACGCTGCACTTTGGTCTACTTCCAACGACACCCGTGACAATGGGCTCATATTCTAATTCTGTGTGTAATTTTAAACTCTATTGAGGAAAAGTGAATTTATTGTATCTGATGTATAAAATAATTAGAAGTTGTCAGACAGTTGTAAAAGTTCTATCTTGGTCCAGTTGATGTTACAAATGTTATTTTCTTCTAAATCACAACATAAAACCACTAAAGATCTGATGGTGAAGGGTTACCTAACAAACACAAGCAGAAAACAGGATTTTTATTACAATTTAGTGATTTAAAACCAAAGACCTAACTGCAGAAATATGTTTTGCACTTTCTGGATTAGTCTGACATTGTTCTTTTTTTGGATGAATGTACAGAACACTACTGTATTATAATATTCATATTATAATTATATATATATATATATATATATATATATATATATATATATATATATACTGTATACATATATAGTACCTTCAGAAAGTATTCACATCCCTTGACTTTGTTCACATTTTGTTGTGTTACAAAGTGGCTTTAAAATGGATATGTATTTTTTTGATTTACGCAAAAAAACTCTGTAATATCAAAGTGGAAGAAAAATTATTATATTTGTTTTAAATTAAGGGTAAATAAAACACTAATATATATTGATTAGAAAAGTATTCAACCCCCTGACTCAATGCATGCTAGAATCACCCACCTGACATGGGCCAGTCGCACAACATCTCTATTTTATTCCATTTAAAATAAAAGGACTATCTCAGATTCATATACAGTCGCTGTTTTATATTTATACTTTTGTCATAGTAAAGAAAGTATTGGTGTGTGTTTTCTAATGTAGTACAGTATATAGTATAGTAGAATACAGTTTATGTACACCAATGTGTGTGTTTGTAGCCCGGACCCTGACTGTAGAGGCTCTGTCTCTAGCCTGCTCCTTATCGGGGTCTGCTAAGAGTGCCATATCAGATGTCACCTGGAGAAATGCAGGAGTTGACTTCCGTCACCTGTTCAATGAAGAGTACCACTTTGATGGGGAGAGGTTCGTGGACGGGCGGAAACTCACTCACAGATGGCGTGAGCTCTGTCAAAGCCAGCATCAAGCAAGAGAACTTTGAGGCAGCAAGACAGAAGCTGGGAGACATTTTACACACCTTACAGGTGATTTAGATGGTTCTCATTATCTCCTTACTCCACAAGACAAGAGAGAGAGACATTGCTTTTGTTGAAATATTAGTTTTGCTAAAAGCACTTAAAAACGGTTTATTCCCAATGGATAACATGGCATTTGTCATAAAACTATTTTTAACAACTTGTCATTCTTATATTTTCAGGACTTCTACAGTCACAGTAACTGGATAGAACTGGGTAACAGGTTTCCCCATTCCAATCTTATCAGATCAGGCGTGTTTGACATCGGCCCAGTTGCAGGTATTGCGAGGGCGTGTTCTGGGTGTGTGTTAAAGAGGCAGAGTAGTTTGAAGATGACTCATTGCCAACTAAAGCATCTAGGTTGATGTTCCTCTGAAGAGAACAGGTGTGTAACATTCAGGTTCGCCAACGTTCCTTACACATTCAACAGTTTTGTCGGTAGGTGATTACCAAAGGGACTAGGGTGCAGAGGAGGCCAAGATAGATGCAGAATGTGTTGACTCAACTCAGGACAACAAACTGATACAGACCAGTGCACTATGCTGCTGACAGAACAGCCACATGCCAATTGTTATGGTCAAATATTTCCTTAGTAAAGGTGATGTAATGGTGCCTTATGCAGTCACAACATATTGCCTTAGTAAAGGTGATATAATGGTACCTTATGCAGTCACTTGAAAATAAAGGAGAGCCTCACACTCTAGGAGCTCAGATGCAAAAAAAATGTTGATCAGATTAATATTACCATTGAGAAAATTCAAAGCAAAACGAGACATGACCTTTTTCAAGGTCAGTCTCGCAAAAAGACGCATTCTTGCATTCTAACTACCCGCTATTCAAAGCGCTCTGAACAAATTAAGGGAATCTTTCACAAACATTGGCTCATTCTAAAATCCGGTGATAGTATCGGTAATGTGTTTTCGGACCTTCCCTTGGTCGTATTCTCGTGGGGCAGAAATCTCAGAGACCAATTGGTACACTCTGATTTACCACCCCAAGATATTCCTGAACAACGTCTATCTGCGCCCCTACTGGATGGAAACTACAAGTGTAATGGCTGTGCTCAATGCAATGGCACTTATAAATGTAATTTATAACTTAATTTGACCCAGTTTCTCACAGCAGGAAAATAATCCAGCAGCAACAGGAAATAATAAATATTATGTGGATTATAATAAATATAATTTTTTTGTAGGGGTTGATACATTTTTTGCCATGGCAAATCAAGTATGAGATTTTAAATTGGAAACTAAAAACTTTAGAAGCCTTGAATACACTACAAGTTTGAATGTCCTGCTGTTCAGAAAAATTCCTGCAACAACAGGATGATCAAATTAAGATACATCATCTGTAGGACCAGGCCAGTAGCATACTGACTGGTAGAGAAGAAACATCAATGTAATAACATACAAGATCCTGATGGCAGTTGAACGTCACTCTTCTTATGAACCAGAACATTGAAACCAAAAATATTTCCACTGTAAACAGATATCATGCCAAAGCAACAGGTGACAACAATGAAAGGTTTCTTATAAATCATGGGAGCACAGCACTTCCTTGTTGTGTTGCATAAAGAGACCCATCATCTGTGTGAATCAGATCTCTTCATAGGAGATACACTTCTGATCCTGTGAGGCAATAAGGTAGGCATTGATCTGTTTGTTAACCTTTGTAGTCAAATGTGCTGTTGATTGATAAGGGTGTGGGCAGTAGGATAGGAGCATTGTGTGGGGTCTGGGTGTGACAGCTCAGGTGGAAAAATATATCGACTGATTGGAACACATTTGGAAGGTACACTTTGCTGCACAAATTGAATTGCACAAATTAAAGCTTACTACTTCAGTGTATACATTGATGTTATATTTAGCAAATATTTACAGTTTTAACAGGCTCATATTCTAATGTTGTGTGAAATTTAAATGTTGATGTAGAAAATAATTGTCAGACAGTTATTTTTTGTAAAAGTTCTATCTTTGTCAAGTTATTGTTACAAATGTTATTTTATAAATCATAAAAACCACTAAAGATGTAAAAAGTTACCTAACAAACACAAGGCATAAAACATATGTCAGCGATTGTGTGCGGATATGTAGCGGAGTCAGGCGCAGGACACAGGTGTTGAGCAACACAACGGAGTTTACTCAAAATACAAGCAAAATTCCACATAGGAATAATAACAAACACCCTAACACATACAACAACCACTAACGACACAAACAATCACGGACAGAGCGGAAATGTATGCCAGAGGGTTAAATAGGAGCGATCTACACAAAATACAATTTCAGAGTGGAAGAAACACTTGTAACATTTGTTTGAAATTAATGGGAAATAAAACACTAAATATACACCACCGTTCCAAAGTTTGAAATGTCCTTGTTTTTGAAAGAAAAGCACATTTTTGTCCTTTAAAATAACATCAAATTGATCAGAAATACGGTGACATTTTGAGCCTGTAATCGAATCCATAAATGCTGATGCTCCAGATACTCAACTAGTCTAAAGGCCAGTTTTATTGCTTCTTTAATCAGAACAACAGTTTTCAGCTGTTCTAACATAATTGCAAAAGGGTTTTCTAATGATCAATTAGCCTTTTAAAATGATAAACTTGGATTAGCTAACACAACATGTCATTGGAACACAGATGGTTGCTGATAATGGGCCTCTGTACGCCTATGTTAATAATCCCCCCAAAAATCTGCCGTATCCAGCTACAGTTGAAGTCGGAAGTTTACATACACTTAGGTTGGAGTAATTAAAACCCGTTTTTCAACCACTCCACAAATGATTTGTTAACAAACTATAGTTTTGGCAAGTCGGTTAGGACATCTACTGTGTGCATGACACAAGTAATTTTTCCAACAATTGTTTACAGACATATTATTTAATTTATAATACACTGTATCACAATTCCAGTGGGTCAGAAGTTTACATACACTAAGTTAGCTGTGCCTTTAAACAGCTTGGAAAATTTCTAGAAAATGATGTCATGGCTTTAGAAGCTTCTGATAGGCTAATTGACATAATTTGAGTCAATTGGAGGTGTACCTGTGGATGTATTTCAAGGCTTACCTTCAAACTCAGTGCCTCTTTGCTTGACATCATGGGAAAATCAAAAGAAATCAGCCAAGACCTCAAAAATATTGTAGGCCTCCACAAGTCTGGTTCATCCTTGGGAGCAATTTCCAAACGCCTGAAGGTACCACGTTCATCTGTATAAACAATAGTACGCAAGTATAAACACCATGGGACCACGTAGACGTCATACCGCTCAGGAAGGAGATGCGTTCTGTCTCCTAGAGATGAACGTACTTTGGTGCGAGAAGTGCAAATCAATCCCAGAACAACAGCAAAGGACCTTGTGAAGATGCTGGAGGAAACAGGTACAAAAGTATCAATATCCACAGTAAAACGAGTCCTATATCGACATAACCTGAAAAGCCGCTCAGCAAGGAAGAAGCCACTGCTCCAAATCCACCATAAAAAAGCCAGACTACGGTTTGCAACTGCACATGGGGACAAAGATCGTACTTTTTGGAGAAATGTCCTCTGGTCTGATGAAACAGAAATAGAACTGTTTGGCCATAATGACCATCGTTATGTTTGGAGGAAAAAGGGGGAGGGTTGCAAGCCAAAGAACACCATCTCAACCGTGAAGCACGGGGGTGGCAGCATCATGTTGTGTCGGTGCTTTGCTGCAGGAGGGAATGGTGCACTTCACAGAATAGATGGCCTCATGAGGATGGAAAATTATGTGGATATTTTGAAGCAACATTTCAAGACATCAGTCAGGAAGTTAAAGCTTGGTCCCATATGGGTCTTCCAAATGGACAATGACCCCAAGCATACTTCCAAAGTTGTGGCAAAATGGCTTAAGGACAACAAAGTGAAGGTATTGTAGTGGCCATCACAAAGCTCTGACCTCAATCCTATAGAAAATTTGTGGGCAGAACTGAAAAAAGTGTGTGCGAGCAAGGAGGCCTACAAACCTGACTCAGTTACACCAGCTCTGTTAGGAGGAATGGGCCAAAATTCACCCAACTTATTGTGGGAAGCTTGTGGAAGGCTACCTGAAACGTTTGGCCCAAGTTAAACAATTTAAAGGCAATGTTACCAAATAATAATTGAGTTTTGTTAAACTTCTGACCCACTGGGAATGTGATGAAAGAAATAAAAGCTTAAATAAATCATTCTCTCTACTATTATTCTGACATTTCACATTCTTAAAATAAAGTGGTGATCCTAACTGACCTAAGACAGGGAATTTTTACTAGGATTAAATGTCAGGAATTGTGAAAAACTGAGTTTAAATGTATTTGGCTGAGGAGTATTTAAACTTCCGACTTCAACTGTACAATCGTCATTTACAACATGAACAATGTCTACACTGTACTTCTGATTAATTTGATGTTATTTTAATGGACAAAAAATGTGCTTATCTTTCAAAATCATGGACATTTCCAAGTGACCCCAAACTTTTGAACGGTAGTGTATATTGATTACATAAGTATTCAACCCTTTAGTCAATACGATTTAGAATCACCTTTAGCAGTGCTTACAGCTGTGAGTCTTTCTGTGTAAGTCTCTAAGAGCTTTACACACCTGGATTGTGCAACATTTGCCAATTATTCTTCAAGCTTTTTCAAATTGGTTGTTGATCATTGAGAGACGACCATTTTCAGGTCTTGCCATAGATTTTCAATCGGATTTGAGTCAAATCTGTAATTCAACCCCTCAGGAACATTCACTTTCTTCTTGGTAAGAATCTCCAGTGTAGATTTGGCCTTGTGTTAAAGGTTATTATCTTACTGAAAGGTGAATTCATCTCCCAGTGTCTGGTTGACAGCAGACTGAACCAGGTTTTCCTCTAGGATTTGGTCTGTACTTAGCTCCATTCCGTTTCTTTTTATATCCTGAAAAAACTCCCCAGTCCTTAACAAATTACAAGCATACGCATAACGTCATGCAGCCACCACTATACTTGAAAATATGGAGAATGCTACTCAGTAATGTGTTGTATCTGATTTTCCCCAAACATAACACTTTGTATTTTGGAAAAAAGTGAATTCCTTTGTCAATTTTTTTGCAGTATTACTTTAGTGCCTTGTTGCATACAGTTTGCATGTTTTGGAATATTTGCATTCTTTACAGGCTTCCTCCATTTCACTCTGCAAATTTGGAGGAACTACAAAGTTGTTGATCCATCCACATTTTCTCCTTTCTCAGCCACTCTGTAACTGAGTCACCATTGACCTCATGGTGAAATCCTTGAGTGGTTTCCTTCCTTACCAGCAACTGAGTTAGGAAGAACGCCTGTAGCTTTGTAGTGACTGGGTGTATTGATACACCATCCAAAGTGTAATTAATAACTTCACCATGATCAAAGGGATATTCAATGTCTGCTTGCTTTATCTATACCCATCTACCAATAGATGCCCTTCTCTGCGAGGCATTGGAAAACCTCCCTATTTCTTAGTGGATGAATCAGTAATTAATTGAAATTCACTGCTCAACTGAGGGACCTTACAGATAATTGTCTGTGATGGGTAAAGAGATGAGGTAGTCATTAAAACATCATGTTAAACATTATTATTGCACACAGTCCATGCAACTTATGTGACTTGTTAATAAAAATGTTAATTCTGAACTTATTTAGGCTTGCCTTAACAAAGGGTTTGAATACTTAATGACTCAAGACATTTCAGATTTTCACTTTTAATTCATTCGAAAAACCTTCAAAAAACATCATTCCACTTTGACATTATGGGTTATTGTGTGTAGGCCAGTGGAAAAACATCTACATTTAATACATTTTAAATTCAGGCTGTAGCACAAAAAAAAGTGGTAAAGGGGCGTGAATACTTACTGAAGGCAGTCTATGATCAAACTATAATATTATGATAAATCATGTTGACTGTCCTCCCTCCCATAGACAGGTTGATGATGTCATCAGTCCTGGCCGTAGTCTCTCTCCTCCTCCTGCAGACAGGGGTCCAGGGGTTCCTGGTGCTCTTCTCCGGCAGCTCCATGAACCATCTGAAGATCACTAGGGAAGCCATCTTACAGACCACGGCAAAGGTGTGCAAGCAACTGGCCTCTGTTGAGGGAAGAGACTTCACTCTGCCGGTAAGTAAACTAAAGCCACAAAACGAAGGACGACATCACAGCCTCTGACAGAGCTGTTATGGGGCTCTGATGCATGAAGGAGATGTTTCAGAGCGGTGGCTGTTTTCATTGTCTAAAGGCTTTAACATCGTCTCTCACTCCTTCTTTCTATCCTTCTCTGTCTCCTTCTCTCTCTACCTTATCTCTTCTTCTCTGTCTCCTTCTCTGCCTCCTTCTCTCTCCTTCTCTGTCTCCTTATCTCTCTACCTTCTCTCTCCTCTGTCTCCTTCTCTCTCTACCTTCTCTCTCTACCTTATCTCTCCTTCTCTCTCTACCTTCTCTCTCCTTCTCTCTCTCCTTCTCTGTCTCCTTCTCTGTCTCCTTCTCTCTCTACCTTCTCTCGCTCCTTCTCTGTCTCCTCTCTCCTTGTTTCTGTCCTTCTCTCTCTACCTTCAAGGTCCTTTGTGTTTGAAATGTAATCCTGGTAGATTGTGTAAATATTCTGCAGATGTTGTCATAGAACCAGGTGCCGAGTCTTGAAGGTCTCCAGTCAAATTGATCTTTGAACCCTAGAAAAGGGCAGCGAAGGGCAACAGCCAGTCAGTGTAGATAGAGGCCTTCAATCCAATGGAAATATCACATATTGGCCCTTTAAAAAATTGGGGCCTGTGTTATCTCTTGCTTCAGACGGAAGGAACATCTAGCTTCCTCAGCTCAGAGAGAGACAGCCATATGTTTAGAGGGAAAATTTCCTCCATTACCGCAATCCCCAAGACAGAGATAGTCTTCTATTGTTTACATTCGAAACCCAAGTAGTGAATGTGACAAGCCGAGGCTGTATAGTTGTTAGTGTATATACAACACAACCAGCTGCATGGGACCTAAAGGATTATATGTCATTTCCACAGTCGTGACGGGACGACTCTAACTCAGTGAAATCTGGTCTTATCAGTGTGTTCTCTCTCTCTCTCTCTCTCTCTCTCTCTCTCTCTCTCTCTCTCTCTCTCTCTCCCTCTCTCCCTCTCTCCCTCTCTCCCTCTCCCTCTCCCTCTCCCTCTCCCTCCCTCCCTCCCTCCCTCCCTCTCTCCCTCTCTCTCTTCCCTCTCCCTCTCCCTCCCTCCCTCCCTCCCTCCCTCTCTCCCTCTCTCCCTCTCTCCCTCTCTCCCTCTCTCCCTCCCTCTCTCCCTCTCCCCAGCAGCCCCGGGGTATCCTCGATTCTCAGGGAGTCTCGCCCATACCTTCCTTCCCATGAGCCACTTGGATCACCATGCCAACAGCGGCGTCCTCTACGGGCAGCACCGTTTCTACGACACCCAAAAAGGTGAGTCGCAAACACATTAAAATTCAATCAGACGGAATTAAGATATTGAAATCCAATTGAACACAACAAAGTATGATGTAATTGGATAATGGATATTGCTAGCTATGTGGATGCCCACAGGGATATTACCTTAAATGTAATAATGTAATCCTGTCTTTTAGATTTGCTGCCTGGTTGGCCAATGGATGTTTTTTAAAGGGGAAGTTCAGGATTTTACAGCTGGATATTTCCTCAGCCTGAAAGTCGTCTATGGGCCAGTAAAAACTGTAATCCATGGTTTGGTTTTCTATTAAAACAGACACTACAAACTTCAGCTAACTTTATCCACTACTACCTAACAGTCAACGGAAGTGAATCTTTTTGTTAAAGGCCAAATCACCTCTAAGTAACATCAAACCAAATATGGAGTTGACTTCAGTTGATTTCAGTAGATTTGATCATGACATTTTAACAATTGCACACATTAGCCATTAACTTGTGAGCTAGTGGTGGCTAAAGAGCTAGTGGTGGCTAAAGAGCTAGTGGTGGCTAAAGAGCTAATGGTGGCTAAAGAGCTAGTGGTGGCTAAAGAGCTAATGGTGGCTAAAGAGCTAGTGGTGGCTAAAGAGCTAGTGGTGGCTAAAGAGCTAATGGTGGCTGAAGAGCTAGTGGTGGCTAAAGACCTAGTGTTGGCTAAAGACCTAGTGGTGGCTAAAGAGCTAGTGGTGGCTAAAGACCTAGTGGTGGCTAAAGAGCTAATGGTGGCTAAAGAGCTAGTGGTGGCTAAAGAGCTAGTGGTGGCTAAAGAGCTAGTGGTGGCTAAAGTGGTTGATGTTTGTAGTGGCTGTTTAAAGGAAAACAAACCATGAAATACACTTTCTAACACAAATCTCTAAAATCCTGAACTTCCCCTTTAGGAGTCTGTTTCTTTTCTACTGAACAGAAATATAAATGCAACATGCAACAATTTAAATGATTTTACTGATTTACAGTTCATATAAGGAAATCAGTCAATTGAAATAAATAAATTAGGCTCTAATCTATGGATTTTACATGAATGAGCATTGACACAGCATGGGTGGGCCTGGGAGGGTATAGGCCCATCCACTGGGGAGCCAGGTCCACCCACTGGGGAGCCAGACCCACCCACTGGGGAGCCAGGCCCATCCACTGGGGAGCCAGGCCCACCCACTGTGGAGCCGGGCCCACCCACTGTGGAGCCGGGCCCACCCACTGGGGAGCCGGACCCACCCACTGGGGAGCCGGGCCCAGCCACTGGGGAGCCGGGCCCAGCCACTGGGGAGCCAGGCCCACCCAGTCAGAATTTGTTTTTCCCCACAAAAGGGCTTTATTACAGACAGAAATAAAGTTTCATCAGCTGTCCGGGTGGCTGGTCTCAGACGATCCCGCACGTGAAGAAGCCGGATGTGGAGGTCCTGGGCTGGTTACATGTGGTCTGCGGTTGTGAGGCCGGTTGGACGTACTGCTAAATTCTCTCAAACGACGGCTTATGGTAGAGAAGTTAACATTCAATTATCTGGCAACAGCTCTGGTGGACATTCCTGCAGTCAGCATGCCAATTGCACACTCCCTCAAAACTTGATACATATGTGGCATTGTGTTGTGTGAAAAAAACGGCATATTTTAGAGTGGCCTTATATTGTCCCCAGCACAAGGTGCACCTGTATAATGATCATGCTGTTTAATCAGCTTCTTGATATGCCACACCTGTCAGGTGGATGGATCATCTTGCTCACTAACAGGGGTGTAAACACATTTGTGCACAACATTTGAGAGAAATAATATTTTCGTACGTTTAGAACATTTCTGGGATCTTTTATTTCAGCTCATGAAACATGGAACCAACACTTTACATGTTGCCATTATATTTGTGTTCAGTATATATCATTGAAATATTTTATATTTATATAATTTGGAACTTTATATCTTACAGAGAACTTCTATCTAAGAAGCCTTCCGTCCCAGCCCCCTCTCATCTCAGCCAATCACGGTCTTCCGCCCATCTCCAGGGCGGGGCCGGGACACCCTCAGGGCTCCTGCAGTCGGGACATGGACCCAGGGGGCGGAGTCAGCCTACACAAGGGCCTGAAGGAGGGGTCCGTCGAGAGAGGGGTGGTCCCCAGCACCAAGGACAAGGAGAGGCCCAGCAGCAAACAGGAGACCAAGGAGCGACAGCAGCACCACAGCCACCACCCCCAGCCCTCACATCCACACCACCATCACCCACACCCCGGCCACACACAGCCACACCCCCACCAGCAGCACCCCCAGTACCCACAGCACCCGGTCTCCCTGGAGGAGGTCAATAGCAGAGCCCTGGAGAGGCACATGGAGCACCAACAGACCCTAGGTATGACCAGAACCCTCAGCGCCTGCCTGCTCAACGGAAAGATGCAGAACGGGGGGGACTCTGGGACGGGTGGGGCCAAGGCTTCCATGACTAGCTATGGGGGGGAGGTGGTGGGGAGCAGGGGGGCTCAGACACAGGCCAGCCACAGACACATGGAGGGTGGGGGGAACGTCCGCTGCACCAAGGAAGGGGTGAGCGGCGAGATGAGGATCAGTGAGCAGCCTTCGGACTGTCTGGAGGGGAGGGGCCAGATGCTCCACCACGCCCTTCCCTACTCTGTGGCGCCGCCTCTGCAAATGGGTTCAGCCGCTGGGGGAGGCCACCCCCACCTCCACCCCCACCACCACCCTCACCCGCATCCGGGGGGGTTCCACTGCCTTCAGCTCCACCCCAGCCATCCCCATCACCCCCACACACACCACCACCCGGACTTCTTCTGCTCGCCTCCACCTGCCCCTCTAACCAACCCCTCGCCGCACGAGAGGGGAGGGGGAGGGGGGCGAGACCCCAAAGTGACAGGGCCCACGTTCATACCATCTGTAGGGGGAGGACACCTGGGGGACAAGTCCAGCGGGGACCCCTTCCAGATGGGCACCCCAACCGCCTGCCAGGGGTTAGTGGGTGGGGGCGGCAGTGCCAAGGACAAGGCCATGGAGAAGAGTGGAGGAGGGGCCCCCCCCAGTAACTGGCACAGGAAACAGCAACAGCAGCACCCGTACAGAAAGGCTGAGAAGGCCCCGGACTGGATGCAGAGTCACCACCACCACCCCCAACAAACCCAACCCCAACAAACCCAGCAGCCCCAGCCCCAACAACCCCAGCCCCAACAACCCCAGCAGCCCCAGCCCCAACAACCCCTTCCCCAGCAGCACCAAGCCGTGCGTTCCCGCAGCGTTGAATGCATCAATAGCGTGGGAGTGGACACCACCGATGTGTTCCGGCCCTCTCTTCCCCAGGGAGCCAAGGCCGGACACTCCCTCCCCCACTCAGTCAACACCTCCCCCTACAGAGACTGCTCCCTCCCGGGCCCCCTGCCCAACGCCTCACCCCTGGGGGGTCGGGGAGGTGCAGGCGGTGGTGCTGGAGGTGGGAGTTGTTCCTTACAGAGAGATGGTCAGAAGGTGGCCCTTATTCGCCACCAGCAGCACGGCGGGCCTGGCCCGGACGCCCCAGCAGCAGAGCTGAACCAGAGCAACAAACAGAACCAGAACCAGGACCTGAACAGGAAGCTGGAGATGGAGATGTCCCCGTATGGCTACAGCAACAGTGGGCAGGGACAGCAGCATCACCCCCAGCAGCCCCCGGTTCCTCCCTGGGCCATGAGGCCTCACCACGTCCACCCTGCAGAGGAGGAGCAGCAGCGGAAGGCCTACATGGAGTCTCTCAGTGGTGGCAGGCAACAGCCCCAGCAACAACCAGGGCAAGGTATGGGCCTCCCTCCTCATCCTTCTCCCCAGCCCCAGCCACCTCCACCCCCAGCCCCCTCTCAGCAGCAGCAAGACCCCCAGGTCGCCTCACAGGCCCAGGAGGAGAGCAGTGCCATGAAGAGCCTGCTGAAGTACAGCACCCAGCAGCAGCCCCTGCTCCTCTCCCAGAAGAGTCCCTTCGGAGGCCTGGGGAGCCTCAAATCCGGTGGCCCTGGTGGTCCTGGAGGTGGAGCCCCCGGGGTTAGCTGCACCCTGCAAGGCAGCAAACAACAACAGGCCCTACCCACCAGGAAGGGCCCGGCCAATGACGGCGAGCGCTCTGACTGTGGGGGGCGTGGCCGGGAGGTGGGCGAGGCGGTGGGTCACGGTGAGGGAGAGGTGCGCCAACCGCCTGTGGGCATCGCAGTCGCCGTGGCGAGGCAGAGGGAACCGTCCTGTCGCCCGGTGGACGCCCACCACAACAGCCGGCAGGGGCGGGTGCACCCCTCCATGAAAGGTACGGGGGTAACCTCCGGGCCTTTGGGGTCGCTTGCTTAAATAAACAGAAGGAGCAGGGGAACTGAGCAGAGATTATTTGTCTACGACCTTTGGAAGACCTCACTGATGAAACATAAACAGCGGGCTTTGCCAAAGCCTAAAGTAGAAACAGCTTTATTTGACTAAACAGTTAAAGGCACTGGGAAGAAAATAGAGGAGGAGAGAAGTACATGGCAGGAGATCTGAGTCTGTGGCTGTAGCTGTAGTAGGTATGGTTGTCAGAGAGAGAGGCAGGTAGTAGGGTTAGTGTACCCTGGGAGTTAGTGTACCCTGGGAGTTAGTGTACCCTGGGAGTTAGTGTACCCTGGGAGTTAGTGTACCCTGGGAGTTAGTGTACCCTGGGAGTTAGTGTTCCCTGGGAGTTAGTGTTCCCTGGGTGTTAGGGTTCCCTGGGAATTAGTGTACCCTGGGTGTTAGTGTACCATGGGAGTTAGTGTACCCTGGGAGTTAGTGTACCCTGGGAGTTAGTGTTCCCTGGGAGTTAGTGTACCCTGGGAGTTAGTGTTCCCTGGGAGTTAGTGTACCCTGGGAGTTAGTGTACCCTGGGCGTTAGTGTACCCTGGGAGTTAGTGTACCCTGGGTGTTAGTGTACCATGGGAGTTAGTGTACCCTGGGAGTTAGTGTACCCTGGGAGTTAGTGTACCCTGGGTGTTAGTTAGAGATTCCACCCTTAATGTTAGAGTTAGGTAGAGATTCCACCCTTAAGGTTAGAGTTTGGTAGAGATTCCACCCTTAATGTTAGAGTTAGTTAGAGATTCCACCCTTAATGTTAGAGTTAGGTAGAGATTCCACCCTTAAGGTTAGAGTTTGGTAGAGATTCCACCCTTAATGTTAGAGTTAGTTAGAGATCCCACCCTTAAGGTTAGAGTTTGGTAGAGATTCCACCCTTAATGTTAGAGTTAGTTAGAGATTCCACCCTTAATGTTAGAGTTAGTTAGAGATTCCACCCTTAATGTTAGAGTTAGGTAGAGATTCCACCCTTAAGGTTAGAGTTTGGTAGAGATTCCACCCTTAATGTTAGAGTTTGGTAGAGATCCTACCCTTAATGTTAGAGTTAGGTAGAGATTCCACCCTTAATGTTAGAGTTTGGTAGAGATCCCACCCTTAAGGTTAGAGTTTGGTAGAGATTCCACCCTTAATGTTAGAGTTTGGTAGAGATTCCACCCTTAAGGTTAGAGTTAGGTAGAGATTCCACCCTTAAGGTTAGAGTTTGGTAGAGATCCTACCCTTAATGTTAGAGTTAGGTAGAGATTTCCACCCTTAATGTTAGAGTTAGGTAGAGATTTCCACCCTTAATGTTGGAGTTAGGTAGAGATTCCACCCTTAATGTTAGAGTTTGGTAGAGATCCCACCCTTAATGTTAGAGTTTGGTAGAGATTCCACCCTTAATGTTAGAGTTAGCGATTCCACCCTTAATGTTAGAGTTAGGTAGAGATTCCACCCTTAATGTTAGAGTTCGGTAGAGATCCCACCCTTAATGTTAGAGTTAGGTAGAGATTTCCACCCTTAATGTTAGAGTTTGGTAGAGATCCTACCCTTAATGTTAGAGTTTGGTAGAGATCCCACCCTTAATGTTAGAGTTAGGTAGAGATTCCACCCTTAATGTTAGAGTTTGGTAGAGATCCCACCCTTAATGTTAGAGTTTGGTAGAGATTCCACCCTTAATGTTAGAGTTTGGTAGAGATTCCACCCTTAATGTTAGAGTTAGCGATTCCACCCTTAATGTTAGAGTTTGGTAGAGATCCCACCCTTAATGTTAGAGTTAGGTAGAGATTCCACCCTTAATGTTAGAGTTTGGTAGAGATCCCACCCTTAATGTTAGAGTTTGGTAGAGATTCCACCCTTAATGTTAGAGTTTGGTAGAGATTCCACCCTTAATGTTAGAGTTAGCGATTCCACCCTTAATGTTAGAGTTTGGTAGAGATTCCACCCTTAATGTTAGAGTTTGGTAGAGATTCCACCCTTAATGTTAGAGTTTGGTAGAGATCCCACCCTTGAGGTTAGTTTTAGATAGAGATTTGTGCGGTGCAGCGACTGAGTGTTGGGGGTTAGGGCTCATCAGGGGATAGGTGGTGAAGACCTCTCCCTGAACTGATATTTGTCTCCTAGGACCTCCTCGCTCCATGTACCCCTCAGACCCTGCAGGAGAGGAGGAGAGGAAGAGGATGAGTGGAGAGCGGATGGGTCTGACCTGCCTGGACCGAGACAGAGAGGCCTACATCAGGTGAGACTCAGTCTGACGTTACTCAGCAATATGACATCATCATACACAGCGGGGCAACTTTCTGATTACAGACGTCAACAAGAACAAAACGTCACTATACGCTTGGAAAGAGGATATGTCACAAACAGCAACATGTAAACATATTACTGGAGACACCCTACCAGTTTTGGAGGCAGCGTTGTGTTTGCTAGCATAGAGCGGTAACGGTATCTACCTAACAGTAAATAAGTATATTGTTTCACCCCACAGTTAACCTCACTAGGGTATGTGGGACGGTAGCGTCCCACCTCGTCAACAGCCAGTGAAACTGCAGGGCGCCAAATTCAAAACAACAGAAATCCCATAATTTAAATTCTTCAAACATACAAGTATTTTACACCATTTTAAAGATACACTTGTTGTAAATCCAGCCAAAGTGTCCGATTTCAAAAAGGTTTTACGATGAAAGCACACCAAACGATTATGTTAGGTATGAGCCAAGTCACAGAAAAAGACAGCCAAATTTCCAGCCAAAGAGAGGAGTAACAAAAAGCAGAAATAGAGATAAAATGAATCACTAACCTTTGATGATCTTCATCAGATGACACTCATAGGACTTCATGTTACACAATACATGTATGTTTTGTTCGGTAAAGTTCATATTTATATCCAAAAATCTGAGTTCAGGTGGGACGCTACTGTCTCATTTGGCAAAATGCCAGAGAAAATGCAGAGCGCCAAATTCAAATTAATTACTATAAAAATCGAACTTTCATTAAATCACACATGAAAGATACCAAATTAAAGCTACACTGGTTGTGAATCCAGCCAACATGTCAGAATTCAAATAGGCTTTTCTGCGAAAGCAAACGATGCTATTATCTGAGGACAGCACCATTGTAAACAAAGAGAGAGAAGCATATTTCAACCCTGCAGGCGCGACACAAAACGCAGAAATAAAAATATAATTCATGCCTTACCTTTGACGAGCTTCTGTTGTTGGCACTCCAATATGTCCCATAAACATCACAAATGGTCCTTTTGTTTGATTAATTCCGTCGATATATATCCAAAATGTCCATTTATTTGGCGCGTTTGATCCAGAAAAACACCGGTTCGTGAAACGCGACTACAAAATATCTCAAAGGTTACCTGTAAACTTTGCCAAAAAATGTCTAACTACTTTTGTAATACAACTTTAGGTATTTTTTTATGTAAATAATCGATAAAATTGAAGACGGGATGGTCTGTGTTCAATACAGGATTAAAACCAACTGTAGCTAGCTTTCTGGTCACGCGCTTCTAACAAACAGGACACTTCGAGTGACCCTCGTTCAAGATGGCCGTACTTCTTTATTACACAAAGGAATAACCTCAACCAATTTCTAAAGACTGTTGACATCCAGTGGAAGCGGTAGGAACTGCAATCATCATCAGACTCATGTACAATCGCTGTTTTATATTTATACTTTTGTTATAGTAAAGCAAGTATTGGTGTTATGTTTTGTACTGTAGTACAGTATATAGTAGAATACAGTGTGTGTGTGTGTGTGTGTGTGTGTGTGTGTGTGTGTGTGTGTGTGTGTGTGTGTGTGTGTGTGTGTGTGTGTGTGTGTGTGTGTGTGTGTGTGTGTGTAGCCCGGACCACTGACTGCAGAGTCTCTGGCTCTAGCCTGCTCCTCATCGGGGTCAGCTAAGAGTTTCCAGAGTGCCATATCAGACGTCACCTGGAGAAATGCAGGAGTTGACTACCGTCACCTGTTCAATGAAGAGTACCACTTTGATGGGGAGAGGTTTGTGGAGGGACGGAAACTCATCACAGATGGCGTGAGCTCTGTCAAAGCCAGCATCAAGCAAGGGAACTTTGAGGCAGCAAGACAGAAGCTGGGAGACATTTTACACACCTTGCAGGTGATTTAGATGCTTCTCATTATCTCCTTACTCCACAAGACAAGAGAGAGTGCTTTAGCTGAAATATTAGTTTTGCTAAAATCATTTAAAAACAGTTTTCTCATTAATAAACTAATAACATTTGGTTATGTCATTTTAGGAAAAAGTTGAAAATAATCCTTAAGAGGCTTGTTAAACTGTTTATTCTCATTAATAAATCAATAACATGGCATTTGTCATAACACTATTTAAAACAACTTATCATTCTTATATTTTCAGGACTTCTACAGTCACAGTAACTGGATAGAACTGGGCAACAGATTTCCCCATTCCAGTCTTATCAGATCAGACGTGTCGGACATCGGTCCTGTTGCAGGTATTGCGAGAGCGTTCGTCTGGGTTTGTGTTAAAGAGGGGGAGTAGTTTGAAGATGGCTATTTGCCAACTAAAGCATGTAGGTTGACAAGGGGTGTAACATTCAGGTTCGTTAACGTTCCTTACACATTCAACACAATGGAGGTTATGTGAATTGGTGCCTCGTTCAGGGGCATTATGACAGATTTGTACCTTGTCAGCTCGGGGATTCAAACTTGCAACCTTTCGGTTATTAGTCCAACGCTCTAACCACTAGGCTGCTCTGCCCAGTTGCAGGTATTGCGAGTATGTGCGTCTGGGTGTGTGTTAGAGAGCAGGAGTGGTTTGAAGATGGCTGAATGAGTTTAAAGATGGCTATTTGCCATCTGAAACATGCAGGTTGATGTTCCTCTGAAGAGACAAGGGGTGTAACATTCAGGTTCGCCAACGTTCCTTACACATTCAACAGTTTTGTCGGTAGGTGATTACCAAAGGGACTAGGGTGCAGAGGAGGCCAAGATAGATGCAGAACGTGTTGACTCAACTCAGGACAACAAACTGATACAGACCAGTGCACTATACTGCTGAGAGAACAGCCACATGCCAATTGTTAGAGTTTCTTTGTCCTGAATTGGTGGCTGCCAAAATAGAGGTTATGTTATGTTATGTCTGTTACTCATTATACAGAAACAACAGGACGTGGGTCAAATATTGCCTTACACAACATATTTCCCTAGTAAAGGTGACGTAATGGTGCCATATGTAGTCACAACTTATTTGTCACGGATCCCTCCGGAACCGTCATTACGTAGACCTGGTCCTATTTTCCCATTTGATTAGTAATTGTATACGTGTGCCCTTTGTTCACCATTATCCTGTCGATTATTGTTACAATGTTTGTTGGTCGTGTGAGTACCTATGTTGTGTTGTTTTGGCTTTTCGTGTCGCATGTATTGCGCAAATGATTACGGGTGTCGTCCCGTGTGATAGTCATTGTGAGATTGTGTTTTTATTCAAGGTACTTCTCGCTTTTTTGTTTCGGTCTCAACCCTGTGTTTTTGTTGCGCGTTTGTTTGGTCTTCGTCCCCGTGCCTTTACACGGCACGCTGTAATTTGGGTAATAAAAACCCCTATTACGCATTCCTGCGCCTGTCTCCCGATCCCTTTATACCAACGTCACAATATTGCCCTAGTAAAGGTGATGTAATGGTGCCTTATGCAGTCACAACATATTGCCCTAGTAAAGGTGATGTAATGGTGCCTTATGCAGTCACAACATATTGCCCTAGTAAAGGTGATGTAATGGTGCCTTATGCAGTCACAACATATTGCCCTAGTAAAGGTGATGTAATGGTGCCTTATGCAGTCACAACATATTGCCTTAGTAAAGGTGATGTAATGGTGCCTTATGCAGTCACAACATATTGCCCTAGTAAAGGTGATGTAATGGTGCCTTATGCAGTCACAACATATTGCCTTTGTAAAGGTGATGTAATGGTGCCTTATGCAGTCACAACATATTGCCCTAGTAAAGGTGATGTAATGGTGCCTTATGCAGTCACAACATATTGCCCTAGTAAAGGTGATGTAATGGTGCCTTATGCAGTCACAACATATTGCCCTAGTAAAGGTGATGTAATGGTTGTGTAGCAAAGTTGTTGTGTAGCAAAGTACCAGGATGTAGTGTATATGTTGAAACCTCTATCCACCAGATAAGGACACGCCCACATGTCGGAGCTGTGTCGGGAAAGACTGCCAGAACAACATCCTAGAAAACATCATCAGAGACAAGAAGCTGACCTCGGGATATTTTGGCCTTGAACCTCTTTTTTCCACCAAACCAAAAGGTAGAGTCAGTCACTAATCTGATTTGAATAAGGTTTACACTGTGAATTAACCGGATGTAGCATAGCAAGAGCATACCAACCTAGTTCCATGTCTCTATGTGCTTTGGTCGAATGTGCTTTATACAGCTCCTCAACAGCAAAATGAGAAGTTAGCTAAAACACTTACAAAATAGACCTAAAGATGCCTTATCTTAATTTGACCCGGTTTCTCACAGCAGGAAAATAATCCTGCAGAAACAGGAAATGTGAATTATTATGTGTATTATAATTAATAGATTTTTTTTTGTAGGGATTACATTGGGGTAAATCAAGTCTAAATTGGAAATTACAAACTTTAGAAGCTTTTTTAAATCATGAAAACTCTACAAGTTTGCATGGAAAATTCCTGCAACAACAAGATGATCAAATTAAGATACGACATCTGTAGGACTAAGCAAGTAGCATACTGACTGACGGAGAAGAAACCTCAATGTAATAACATACAAGATCCTGACTGCAGTTGTAAGTGACCAGTTGTATTGTCCTGATAGTCTCTATCGGTTGGCAGGGAAGTGCAGCCATGGGGGCTCATTGGACCAGACAAGCGGGCAGGAGCCTACAGGTGGGATCAACAAGGACTCGCTTGAGTCCAGCCACGGCAACTGGCACACTGCAGCTGCAAAGGTGGCTGTGGCTGCAACCAGTCAGCTGCTGGAGGACATCAGAGGGGCTGCCGGGGACATAGACTTCCTACGGTGGGGAATTGTACTTAATCATATAAGCACTGCTGTGAAGAGTCATGGCATCCGGCTCGAAGGACCATGAACAAAAGGACTAGGGTTGGAAGGAGGTGTGGCTTGTAAGGCCTGTAGGTTGGTAGGAGTGATGTGTTGAGTTGTGACTTGTAAGCCCTTGGAGATACTTTTGGCCATGTAGTGTATGTGGATAAGAGCATTAGTGAAGTCGGACGCTGATGTTGGATGATTAGGCCTGGCTCCCAGTCGGCGTTCCAATTCATCCCAAAGGCATTCGATGGGGTTGAGGTCAGAGCTTTGTGTAGGCCAGTCAAGTTCTTCCGCACTGATCTAGACAAACCATTTCTGAATTTCATTGTATGCTGTAGCGTTACGAGTTCCCTTCACTGGAATTAAGGGGATTAGCCCAAACCCTGAAAAACAGCCCCAGACCATTGTGCCTCCTCCACCAAACTTTACAGTAGGCACTATGCATTCGGGCAGGTAGCGTTCTCCTGGCATCCGCCAAACCCAGATTTGTCCGTCCGACTGCCAGATGGTGAAGTGTGATTCATTACTCCAGAGCAGTGGTTCCCAAACTTTTTATAGTCCCGTACCCCTTCAAACATTCAACCTCCAGCTGCGTACCCCCTCTAGCACCAGGGTCAGCGCACTCTCAAATGTTTTTTGCCTTCATTGTAAGCCTGCCACACACATACATATAGTATCACATACATATAGTGTATATGATACATTTATTAAACATAAGAATGAGTGAGTTTTTGTCACGACCCGGCTCGTGGGAAGTGGCAAAGAGCTCTTATAGGACCAGGGCACAAATAATTATAATCAATAATTTTGCTCTTTATTTAGCCATCTTACATATAAAACCTTATTTGTTCATCAAAAATTGTGAATAACTCACCACAGGCTAATGAGAAGGGTGTGCTTGAAAGGATGCACACAACTTTGCAATGTTGGGTTGTATTGGAGAGAGTTTCCATCTTAAATCATTTTCCACACACAGTCTGTGCCTGTATTTAGTTTTCATGCTAGTGAGGACCGAGAATCCACTCTTACATATTTACGTGGTTGCAAAGGGCATCAGTGTCTTAACAGCTAGCCCCAAATTAGCATGGTCACGAAAGTCAGAAAAGCAATAAAATTAATCGCTTACCTTTGATAATCTTCGGATGTTTGCACTCACGAGACTCCCAGTTACACAACAAATGTTCTTTTTGTTTGATAAATATTACTTTTATAACAAAGAAACGCCATTTGGGTTGCGCGTTATGTTCAGAAAACCAAAGCCTCGTTCCGCTCGACGAAAATTCCAAAAAGTATCCGTAATGTTTGTAGAAACATGTCAAATGTTTTTTATAATCAATCCTCAGGTTGTTTTTAACAAACATAATCGATAATACTTCAACCGGACCGTAACCTATTCAATAAAAGAGAGAAAGAAAATGGAGAGCTACCCCTCTCGCGCGCAGGAACTAATCAGAGGACACCTGACTAGTTTTGAAAAATCGCTCATTTTTCTAAATAAAAGCCTGAAACTATGTCTAAAGCCTGGTCACAGCCTGAGGAAGCTATTGGAAAAGGAATCTGGTTGATAGCCCTTTAAATGGAAGAAAGACGGGCCAGGAAACACAGAAGAAAAAAAAAGAATCACTTCCGGGTTAGATTTCCTCAGGTTTTTGCCTGCAGAATCAGTTTTGTTATACTCACAGACAATATTTTTGACAGTTTTGGAAACTTTGGAGTGTTTTCTATCCTAATCTGTAAATTATATGCATATTCTACGATCTGGACCTGAGAAATAGTCAGTTTACCTTGGGAACGTTATTTAAAAAATTATAAAAAATCTGACCCCTAGCGTCAAGAGGTTAAAGGGATAGCGAATCCAGTTGTTTGAAGTTGTCCATTTCGGGAAAGTAATTGCGTAACCAGCTCACTCAGGTGCTTCGCTATATCAGGTTTGACATTGTCCGTAAGCTTGTTCATTTGCACACAAAATATCCTACAATGATGGAAAGACCTGTGTGTTGTCCTTGTTAATGCAGACAGAATAGAGCTCCAACTTCTTAGTCATAGCCTCAATTTTGTCTCGCACATTGAATATAGTTACGGAGAGTGCCTGTACTCATAGATTCAGATCATTCAGGCAAGAAAAAACATCACCCAGATAGGCCAGTCGTATGAGGAACTCGTCATTATGCAAGCGGACAAGTGAAAATGATGGTCAGTAAAGAAAACTTTAGCTCGTCTCTCAATTTAAAAAAAATACGTGTCAATACTTTGCCCCTTGATAACCAGTGCACTTCTATATGTTATAAAAGCGTTACATGGTCGCTGCCCATATCATAATATATGCAGAAAATACACGAGAGTTCAGGGGCCTTGTTTTAACAAAGTTAACCATTTTCACTGTATTGTCCAAAATGTCTTTCAAGCTGTCAGGCATTCCCTTGGCAGCAAGAGCCTCTCGGTGGATAATGCAGTTGGGTCGGGAGCAACAGCTTGCACACGCGTTACCACTCCACTATGTCTCCCTGTCATGGCTTTTGCGCCATCAGTACATATACCAACACATCTTGACCACCAAAGTCCATTTGATGTCACAAAGCTGTACAGTACTTTAAAAATATCCTCATGTTGTCCTGGTTTCCAGTGGTTTGCGGAAGAGAAGGTCTTCCTTAATTGACCCCCCATAAATGTAATGGAAATATATTTATATATTATTTAAGTCATATTTATCAAATCAAATTATATTAGTCACATGCCGCGAATACAACAGGTGTAGACCTTACAGTGAAATGCTTACTTACGAGCACCTACCCAACAATGAAGTTTAAAACAAATATGGATAAGAATAAGAGATAAAAGTAACAAGTAATTTAAGAGCAGCAGTAAAATAACAATAGCGAGACTATATACAGGGGGGTACCAATACGGAGTCAATGTACGCGGGCACCGGTTAGTTGAGGTAGTATGCACATGTAGGTAGAGTTATTGAAGTGACTTGACTATGCATAGATGATGACAGAGTGTAGCAGTGGTGTAAAGAGTGGGGGGGCACTGCAAATAGTCTGGGTAGCCATTTGACTAGACGTTCAGGAGTCTTATGGCTTGGGGGTAGAAGCTGTTTAGAAGCCTCTTGGACCTAGACTTGGCTCTCCGGTCGGAGGCCGAGCAGTTGCCATACCAGGCAGTGATGCAACCAGCCAGGATGCTCTCGATGGTGCAGCTGTAGAACCTTTTGAGGATCGAAGGACCCATGCCAAATCATTTTAGTCTCCTGAGGGGGAATAGGTTTTGTCGTGCCCTCTTCACGACTGTCTTGGTGTGCTTGGACCATGATAGTTTGGTGATGTGGACACCAAGGAACTTGGTGATGTGGACACCAGCCCCATCGATGAGAATGGGGGCGTACTCGGTCCTCTTTTTCCTGTAGTCCACAATCATCATCTTTGTCTTGATCACGTTGAGGGAGAGGTTGTTGTCCTGGCACCACATGGCCAGGTCTCTGACCTTCTCCCTATAGGCTCTCGTTGTTTTTGGTGATCAAGCATACAACTGTTGTGTCATCTGCAAATTTAATGATGGTGTTGGAGTCGTGCCTGGTCGTGCAGTCATGAGTGAACAGGGAGTACAGGAGGGGACTGAGCACGCACCCCTGAGGGGCCCCTGTGTTGAGGATCAGCGTGGTGGATGTGTTGTTACCTACCCTCACCACCTGGGGGCGGCCCGTCAGGAAGTCCAGGATCCAGTTGCAGAGGGAGGTGTTTAGTCCCAGGGTCCTTAGCTTATTGATGAGCTTTGAGGGCACTATGGTGTTGAGCGCTGAGCTGTAGTCAATGAATAGCATTCTCACATAAGTGTTCCTTTTGTCCAGGTGGGAAAGGGCAGTGTGGAGTACAATAGATTGCATCATCTATGGATCTGTTGGGGTGGTATGCAAATTGGAGTGGTTCTAGGGTTTCTGGGATGATGTTGATGTGAGCCATGACCAGCCTTTCAAAGCACTTCATGCCATCAGACGTGAGTGCTACGGGTCGGTAGTCATTTAGGTAGGTTACTTTAGTGGTCTTGGGCACAGGGACTATGGTGGTCTGCTTAAAACATATTGGTATTACAGACTCGGACAGGGAGAGGTTGAAAATGTCAGTGAAAACACTTGCCAGTTGGTCAGCGCATTTTCGCAGTACACATCCTGGTTATCCGTCTGGCCCTGCGGCCTTGTGAATGTTGACCTGTTTAAAGGTCTTACCCACATCGGCTGCGGAGAGCGTGATCACACAGTCTTCCGGAACAGCTGGTGCTCTCATGAATGTGTCAGTGTTATTTTCCTCGAAGCAAGCATCGAAGTAGTTTAGCTCATCTGGTAGGCTCATGTCACTGGGCAGCTCTCGGCTGTGCTTCTCTTTGTAGTCTGTAATGGTTTGCAAGCCCTGCCACATCCGACGAAAGTCAGAGCAGGTGCAGAGCAGGAGGGCATAGCGGGATTTCTTATAAGCTTACGGGTTAGAGTCCCGCTCCTTGAAAGCGACAGCTCTAGCCTTTAGCTCAGTGCGGATGCTGCCTGTAATCCATTGCTTCTGGTTGGGGTATGTACGTACGGTCACTGTGGGGACGACGTCATCGATGCACTTATTGATGAAGCCAATGACTGATGTGGTGTACTCCTCAATGCCATCGGAGGAATCCCAGAACATATTCCAGTCTGTGCTAGCAAAACAGTCCTGTAGCTTAGCATCTGCTTCATCTGACCACTTTTTTATTGATCTAGTCACTGGTGCTTCCTGCTTTAATTTTTGCTTGTAAGCAGGAATCAGAAGGATAGAACTATGGTCAGATTTGCCAAATGGAGGGCGAGGGGGAGCTTTGTATGCATCTTTGTGTGTGGAGCATAGGTGGTCCAGAGTTCTTTTTCCTCTGGTTGCACATTTAACATGCTGATAGAAATTTGGTAAAACGGATTTAAGTTTCCCTGCATTAAAGTCCCCGGCTACTAGGAGCGTCACCTCTGGGTGAGCATTTTCTTGTTTGCTTATGGCGGAATACAGCTCATTCAATGTTATCTTAGTGCCAGCTATGGTGGTATGTAAAGCAGCTACAAAGAATACAGATGAAAACTCTCTTGGTAGGTAGTGTGGTCTACAACTTATCATGAGATACTCTACCTCAGGCGAGCAATAGCTCGAGACTTCCTTAGATATCGTGCACCAGCTGTTGTTTACAAAAATATATTGACCGCCGCCCCTTGTCTTACCAGACGCCGCTGTTCTCTCCTGCCGACGCATCATATAACCAGCCAGTTAATGTCCCGTTCGTAGTTTAACTTCTTATGGCTGCAGGGCGGTGCCGGTACACTTATGACAACAGCCACTTCAAGTGCAGGGCGCGAAATTCAAAAGATATATTTTTTTAAATATTTAACTTTCACACATTAACAAGTCCAATACAGCTAATGAAAGATACACATCTTGTGAATCCAGCCAACATGTCCGATTTTTTAAATGTTTTACAGGGAAAACACCACGTATATTTATGTTAGCTCACCTCCAAATAGAAAAAAGCACAGACATTTTTCACAGCACAGGTAGCATGCACAAAACCAACCAAACTAACCTAGAACCAACCAAACTAACCAAGAAACAACTTCATCAGATGACAGTCTTATAACATGTTATACAATAAATCTATGTTTTGCTCAAAAAAATTGCATATTTCAGGTATAAATCAGTTTTACATTGCAGCTACCATCACAGCTACCGTCACAAAAAGCACCGAAGCAGCCAGAGTAATTACAGACACCAACGTGAAATACCTAAATACTCATCATAAAACATTTCTGAAAAATACATGGTGTATAGATACACTAGTTCTTAATGCAATCGCTGTGTTAGAATTCTAAAAATAACTTCATTACGACATAAGGCTTACGTTATGGCGAGAGAGTGCCCAAAACCTGGGCGCAAAACTAATAGTACACAAGTTCGACAGATATATGAAATAGCATCATAAAATGGGTCCTACTTTTGATGATCTTCCATCAGAATGTTGTACAAGGGGTCCTTTGTCGTGAACAATCGTTGTTTGGTTTTAGAACGTCCTCTTCTCCAGTCAATTAGCACGGAATGCTAGCAAAGTAGCGCGAAGCTCTCCTTCCTGAACAAAGGCACACAACGCAACACGCCTAACGTCCCGAATAAATTTCAATAATCTAATAAAACTATATTGAAAAAACATACTTTACGATGATATTGTCACATTTATCAAATAAAATCAAAGCCGGAGATATTAGTGGTCTATAACGACAGCTTTCCAGAAGGCAATCCCAGGCTCCTTCTCGCGCTTTCCAGAAAACAGGAAATGGGTGACACGTCTGAAAACGATGATCTGAAAACGATCAAGTATTACATTCCTGCTCATTCCTCTAACATCCTGACCGATGTACCATAGCGGTATTAACAGGCCTGAACGGAACTTTACAGTCCACCCGTGGCTAGTTATTTTCTTCATGGCCCTTCGAGCCAGATAAGACAGCGTGCCACCTCCGGGCCTTCCCTCTCCAGTGACCATCGTGCCACCTCCGGGCCTTCCCTCTCCAGTGACCATCGTGCCACCTCCGGGCCTTCCCTCTCCAGTGACCATCGTGCCACCTCCGGGCCTTCCCTCTCCAGTGACCATCGTGCCACCTCCGGGCCTTCCCTCTCCAGTGACCATCGTGCCACCTCCGGGCCTTCCCTCTCCAGTGATCATCGTGCCACCTCCGGGCCTTCCCTCTCCAGTGGTCAGCATGCCACACCCGGGCCTTTCCTCTCCAGTGACCATCGTGCCACCTCCGGGCCTTCCCTCTCCAGTGACCATCGTGCCACCTCCGGGCCTTCCCTCTCCAGTGGTCAGCGTGCCACCTCCGGGCCTTCCCTCTCCAGTGACCATCGTGCCACCTCCGGGCCTTCCCTCTCCAGTGACCATTGTGCCACCTCCAGGCCTTCCCTCTCCAGTGGTCAGCATGCCACACCCGGGCCTTCCCTCTCCAGTGACCATCGTGCCACCTCCGGGCCTTCCCTCTCCAGTGGTCAGCATGCCACACCCGGGCCTTTCCTCTCCAGTGACCATCGTGCCATGCCCTTCGGGTTCCTCTCCTGTGGCAAGTGTGCAACCTCCAAGCCACCCCCTGGTGGCCAGCATTCCGCCTTCCTCCTTCTGGGTCCGTTGGCACATGCCGGCCTCCTCCGGAACCTCCACCCTTCGTGGGATAGCCAGGGCCCATCGACCAACAAGTCCTGACCCTAACTTACAGTCCATCCTAGCACTAGTCCTTTTCTTCAAGCACATTTATCTGCCTCGGCCCCTGCTGCACATGTGCAACAACTTTTGCACTGCACAACACATAATGAGATTCCTTCTCTTTCTCTCTCTCCATCTCTCGCTCTATTTCTCGCCCTCCCTCTTTCTCTCACTCTCTCAGGATGATGGGGATCTCTAAGAATGGATCTAGAGCTTTATGTTTTGTGATCGACACCACCGGCAGCATGTCGAACGACATCGCAGCAGTAAGGGAGACGACATCGTTCATCATAGACACCAAGAGAGGAAAGCCAGACGAGCCCTCAGTCTACATCTTGGTCCCCTTCAACGACCCAGGTGAGAGATCATGTAGGGTACATGGTATCATGTACCCTATGGGCCCTGATCCAAAGTAGTGCACTATTTAGAGAACAGGGTGAGATTTGCAGTGCAGCCATGATGGAACCTGTCTGACAGAATCGGGCACTCGAATAATAAAAAAAAAAAAGTGTATGTTTACATTATTTATTTGATTGATTTCCCACCATTTTATAAATCAGAAAGCGCGAACCACTGCTTTTAACCAGGGCAAGGTGACCGGAAACATGACCGAATACAAACAGTGTAGCTATTCCCTCCGCAAGGCAATCAAACAAGCTAAGTCCCAGTATAGAGACAAAGTAGAGTCGCAATTCAACAGCTCAGACACAGGGTCTACAGTCAATCACGGATTACAAAAAGAAAACCAGCCCCGTCGCGGACCAGGATGTCTTGCTCCCAGACAGACTAAATAACTTTTTTGCTCGCTTTGAGGACAATACAGTGCCACTGACACGGCCCGCTACCAAAACCTGTGGGCTCTCCTTCACTGCAGCCGAGGTGAGTAAAACATTTAAACGTGTTAACCCTCGCAAGGCTGCAGGCCCAGACGACATTCCCAGCCGCGTCCTCAGAGCATGCGCAGACCAGCTGGCTGGTGTGTTTAAGGACATATTCAATCAATCCTTATCCCAGTCTGCTGTTCCCACATGCTTCAAGAGGGCCACCATTGTTCCTGTTCCCAAGAAAGCTAAGGTAACTGACCTAAACGACTACCGCCCCGTAGCACTCACTTCCGTCATCATGAAGTGCTTTGAGAGACTAGTCAAGGACCATATCACCTCCACCCTACCTGACACCCTAGACCCACTCCAATTTGCTTACCGACACAATAGGTCCACAGACGACGCAATCGCAACCACACTGCACACTGCCCTAACCCATCTGGACAAGAGGAATACCTATGTGAGAATGCTGTTCATCGACTACAGCTCAGCATTTAACACCATAGTACCCTCCAAACTCGTCATCAAGCTCGAGACCCTGGGTCTCGACCCCGCCCTGTGCAACTGGGTCCTGGACTTCCTGACGGGCCGCCCCCAGGTGGTGAGGGTAGGTAACAACATCTCCACCCCGCTGATCCTCAACACTGGGGCCCCACAAGGGTGCGTTCGGAGCCCTCTCCTGTACTCCCTGTTCACCCACGACTGCGTGGCCATGCACGCCTCCAACTCAATCATCAAGTTTGCGGACGACACTACAGTGGTAGGCTTGATTACCAACAACGACGAGACGGCCTACAGGGAGGAGGTGAGGGCCCTCGGAGTGTGGTGTCAGGAAAATAACCTCACACTCAACGTCAACAAAACAAAGGAAATGATTGTGGACTTCAGGAAACAGCAGAGGGAGCACCCCCCTATCCACATCGACGGGACAGTAGTGGAGAAGGTGGAAAGTTTTAAGTTCCTCGGTGTACACATCACGGACAAACTGAATTGGTCCACCCACACAGACAGCGTGGTGAAGAAGGCGCAGCAGCGCCTCTTCAACCTCAGGAGGCTGAAGAAATTCGGCTTGTCACCAAAAGCACTCACAAACTTCTACAGATGCACAATCGAGAGCATCCTGTCGGGCTGTATCACCGCCTGGTACGGCAACTGCTCCGCCCACAACCGTAAGGCTCTCCAGAGGGTAGTGAGGTCTGCACAACGCATCACCGGGGGCAAACTACCTGCCCTCCAGGACACCTACACCACCCGATGTCACAGAAAGGCCATAAAGATCATCAAGGACAACAACCACCCGAGCCACTGCCTGTTCACCCCGCTATCATCCAGAAGGCGAGGTGAGTACAGGTGCATCAAAGCAGGGACCAAGAGACTGAAAAACAGCTTCTATCTCAAGGCCATCAGACTGTTAAACAGCCACCACTAACATTTAGTGGCCGCTGCCAACATACTGACTCAACTCCAGCCACTTTAATAATGGGAATTGATGGAAATTATGTAAAAATCTATCACTAGCCACTTTAAACAATGCCACTTAATATAATGTTTACATACCCTACATTACTCATCTCATATGTATATGTATATACTGTACTGTATATCATCCACTGCATCTTGCCATCTTTATGTAATACATGTATCATTAGCCACTTTAAACTATGCCACTTTATGTTTACATACCCTACAGTACTCATCTCATATGTATATACCGTACTCTATACCATCTACTGCATCTGCCATGCCGTTCTGTACCACCACTCATTCATATATCTTTATGTACATATTCTTTATCCCTTTACACTTGTGTGTGTGTAAGGTAGTAGTTGTGGAATTGTTAGGTTAGATTACTTGTTGGTTATTACTGCATTGTCGGAACTAGAAGCACAAGCATTTCGCTACACTCGCATTAACATCTGCTAACCATGTGTATGTGACTAATAAAATTTGATTTGATTTGATTTGATACACAAAAACTATCTAGGTCCAATAGGGGAGAGGCGTTGTGCCGTGAGGTGTTGCTTTATCTGTTTATTGAAACCAGGTTCGCTGTTTATTTGAGCAATATGAGATGGAAGGAAGTTCCATGCAATAAGGGCTCTATATAATACTGTACGCTTTCTTGAATTTGTTCTGGACTTGGGGACTCTGAAAAGACCCCTGGTGGCATGTCTGACAAACCTGTCGTGTTGGACAGGCATGTACAACCAAAATAAGACTGTATATAACTGTTATGAATTTGTATTGTGAATTTGCTTTCCAGCTGCCAGTTCAACACAGAATGCTTTCCCATTACATTCTAGTGGTGTGCTAGTGTGACTGTGTCCCCTGTACTTTCTACAGCTGGCTTTAACTGGTGCACCCCCCTCTTCAGAGATCTTCCTTTTCACTGATGCCCCCGCAAAAGACTTGAATCTAATGGGCACGGTGATCGCTCTAATAGAACGCACTAAGTCAGTGGTGAGTAGCTGGGCCTTGTTATACTCCATGTAACAAGCAACATTAACCGGTAATATTTAAATTTTCCTCTGTCTTTTTCATCGCCTTCTGGATTTATTGACCTTCACAATTGTAGAGAGAAGCACATCAAATTCCTTGAATTTTCACTATATATCCTCCCTCTCTCTCTTTTTTCTTTCTCTCTTTCTCACACAGGTGTCCTTCTTCCTAACTGGCTCTTTGGGGCTCCGTCGTAGGAGGGGTAGTGACCAGGACCAAGGACAGGTCCAGCACAGTCGGATGGCAGAGTCAGACTCCCAGCTCTACAGGGAGCTGGCCCAGTCCTCAGGTGGCCTGGCCATACAGGTCACCAAGACAGCACTGCCCAAGGCCACCAGCATCATTGTGGAATCCTCCAGCTCTTCATTGGTAGCCTTGACACCATTAGGTGTCATTAGGGTAACGCTAGGTCCACAGTGTGAAGGTTGGGACAAGAGAGTTCTAATATACCATAACTCTTTACATAAATGTGGAAGAAGTCTAAACAAAGGGATCAGCGCTGGTCCAATGATTATATTTATTTTCCAAAGCTTGCACTCGTTTATTAAGACGTTGTCCCAACCTTGTTGGACCTAGCCTAGCCCCAATGGCCATGCTCCAAGATGAGGCTTCTGTAGTGCAACAACATGTCACCCTGGGAGAGTTGCTTCTGAAAGATGCATCTGCCATTTTTCTCCCACCAACCCTCTCTCTCTCTTACTCTCTCTCTCTCTCTCGCTACTCCTCTCCTTCTGTCTTTCAGGTGACCATTCTACAGGCTGTGCGGAGTCCAGGAAGGGCTGATAATTTCTCCTTCACAGTAGATGAGTCTGTGAGAAACCTGACTGCTTATGTCACAGGAAGCTCCCTCTCCTTCACTCTCACCAGCCCCTCAGGTATTCCACAGATATTCCACAGATTTTTCATTTATCCTTTTTATTTAACCAGGGGAGTCTCATTGACATTAAAATCTCTCGTCACAAAGTCAGGTGTCTGTTGAAAGAGAAGTCTTCTGATCTCAATAGGACTTCCTGGATATTGTATATAAACCAGGTATCTCCAACCATCCAATTTTAGGTTTTAACTCCAACCCTGTTCCTGGAGAGCTACCCTCCTGTAGGTTTTCACTCCAACCCTGTTCTTAAAGAACTACCCTCCTGTAGGTTTTTACTCCAACCCTGTTCCTGGAGAAATACCCTCCAGTAGGTTTTAACTCCAACCCTGATCCTGGAGAGCTACCCTCCTGTAGGTTTTTACTCCAACCCTGTTCCTGGAGAGCTATACCCTCCTGTAGGTTTTTACTCCAACCCTGTTCCTGGAGAGCTACCCTCCAGTAGGTTTTAACTCCAACCCTGTTCCTGGAGAGCTACCCTCCAGTAGGTTTTAACTCCAACCCTGTTCCTGGAGAGTTACCCTCCAGTAGGTTTTAACTCCAACCCTGTTCCTGGAGAGCTATACCCTCCAGTAGGTTTTAACTCCAACCCTTTTCCTGGAGAGCTACCCTCCAGTAGGTTTTAACTCCAACCCTGTTCCTGGAGAGGTACCCTCCAGTAGGTTTTAACTCCAACCCTGTTCCTGGAGAGTTACCCTCCAGTAGGTTTTAACTCCAACCCTGTTCCTGGAGAGTTACCCTCCAGTAGGTTTTAACTCCAACCCTGTTCCTGGAGAGGTACCCTCCAGTAGGTTTTTACTCTAACCCTGTTCCTGGAGAGCTACCCTCCTGTAGGTTTTAACTCCAACCCTGTTCCTGGAGAGTTACCCTCCAGTAGGTTTTAACTCCAACCCTGTTCCTGGAGAGGTACCCTCCAGTAGGTTTTAACTCCAACCCTGTTCCTGGAGAGTTACCCTCCAGTAGGTTTTAACTCCAACCCTGTTCCTGGAGAGTTACCCCCCAGTATTTTACTTCAACCCCAGATGTAACAATCCAGATTCAGCCTATCAACCAGCTACTCAGGTGTGCTATCTCAGGGTTTCCCAAACTCGGTCCCGGGGCCCCCCGTGTGCACGTTTTGGTTTTTGCCCTAGCACGACACAGCTGATTCAAATAACCAACTCATCATCAAGCTTTGATTATTTGAATCAGCTCTGTAGTGCTCGGGCAAATATCACAACGTGCGTTCAGGGGGGGCCCTATGACTGAGTTTGGGAAACCCTGCAGTAGATTATGGTTGGAGCGAAAACCTACAGGGAGGTAGTTCTCCAAGAACAGGGTTGGAGAGCCCTGATATAAAGGTTACATTTAAAAAATCACAAACATGCTCTCTATTCAAATCATTAGAGATGTATTTCTGTTGTAGCTTGGGGCAAATTCCCATGTTTGTTGCTATGGTTATGGTGATGTCATCCCACAGGTGTGTCCCAGAGTAGTGCAGATGTAAATGGGTCTCTGGCAACGATTCAAACCGTGGGGAACTTCCTCACACTGGGGCTGGACAGCCAAGTGGGATTATGGGAAATCAGTGTGTCGTCAACTGTGGCCTACTCACTGAAGGTCGTAGGTGAGTGCGACGATGTTGGCTTTTCTGGAGGGCATATTACATAGAAATTATGCAAGTTAGCAACCATTTGTAATAGTGTGATGAACAGTGTATTCACATGGTATTTAGGTTGGCAGGTTAAGTGTGTGGGTAACACATTGTTACAGAGTACCTACAACTCTAGTGGGATGATTCTTTAATGACAACTTTTGAGCGTATGCTTTTATTCCATGTTCAGAGGTCAAAGAGCTCTTTGACTTTCTCTTTCCAGGTCAGAGCGCCATCGACTTCCTGTTTGACTTTGTGGAGGTGTCTCAGGGACCTCATCCAGCCTTCGCTGTTTTAGAGTCCCGTCCTCAAGCTGGTGAGACAGGATTTAAACATTTTGTTAACAGTTGGAGCACAGTGACGCAGGGTGGATATTTACAGAGGCACCAAAATGCTGTCTATGTTTGTCTGTTTCTCCATCGTGGTTCCTAACATTGATGCTGATTTAACATTCGTAACTTTTTGGTTCTTTACTTACGAGTTTCTAGCTCAGCATTTAAGTATAATGTGATTTGCTACTTATACATTAGCTACCTACTAACCTCCACATTTCTCCGCCCCAGGCGGTAACGCCACCCTGCTGGTGTCAGTGACGGGGAGTAACTCTGTGAGGCTGACGGAGGTGGCCCTGGTCGAGGCCTCGGGGTCAGGGGAGGTCAATGGAACCTTGGAATCAGTCGGGGGCGGGGACTTCCTGGTTACCATGGACAGAATCCCGGCAGGGGAATTTGTTGTGCGTCTGAGAGGAGAGAACAGCGCCACCACCAGGGCATTACCAGACAGCTTCCAGAGACAGTCCTCCATCCGCCTCAGAGCCTCCACTGTCATGGTGACGGTGAGTGCCAAGGTCAAAGGTCAAGAATCAGAGTTTTTGAAGTTGCCCCGTGACACTGGGTCTGGTAATTTTATAATTTTACCCTGTGATGGTTAGTGTTGGGGAGGTATCCTGGGGAAACTTGTAGCCTACCAATCCTGGGTAGTGAGTACCCAGAGCTCCATATACAGATAAATGAATGACTACAGTAGGCAGAACGTTCTGCTGTGTTCTGTCTGGTTTCAGGCTGAGGCAGAACGTTCTGTTGGGTTCTGTCTGGTTTCAGGTTAAGGCAGAACGTTCTGTTGGGTTCTGTCTGGTTTCAGGCTGAGGAAGAACGTTCTGTTGGGTTCTGTCTGGTTTCAGGCTGAGGAAGAACGTTCTGTTGGGTTCTGTCTGGTTTCAGGCTGAGGAAGAACTTTCTGTTGTGTTCTGTCTGGTTTCAGGCTGAGGCAGAACGTTCTGTTGGGTTCTGTCTGGTTTCAGGTTAAGGCAGATCTTTCTGTGGGTAGCAGGTAGCCTAGTGGTAAGAGTGTTGGACCAATAACCGAAAGGTTGCTTGATCGAATCCCTGAGCTGACAAGGTAAAAATCTGTTTTTCTGCCCCTGAGCAAGGCATGGATGTCGATTATGGCAGCCCTCCTCTCTGATTCAGAGGGGTTGGGTTAAATGTGGAAGACACATTTCAGTTGAATGCATTCAGTTGTACAACTGACGAGGTTGCCCCCTTTTCCCTGTCTGGTTTCAGGCTAAGGTAGAAAGTGACCTGGAGCCTGGAACACCCTTTTCACTCCTGTTCACTGTGACAACCAACGGGACAGGCGGATCCTTCACCATCTGAGCCACAAATGACCGTGGGTTCACCTCCACTTCCCCTACAAACCTGATGCTAGTGACCGGGGTCAGTGCCAACGGTACAGTGACTCTCACGGCGCCCGCCAACACCGCGTCGGGCACGGACGTCACCCTGACCATCGAGGCTGAGTCTCCCGGGGCCACCGACACCAACTACGCCGTCCTGCGCCTCTCCGTTGTTTCACCGGTAACTCTGAGTAACGCAGGGTGTTTAGTTTGTGTGTTGGCCTGCTTTTTTCTCTGTTCTGGGTGTAGTGGTAGAATTACAGTAGCCTGGTCCCAGATCTGTTTGTGTTTTTTCTCTGTTCTGGGTGTAGTGGTAGAATTACAGTAGCCTGGTCCCAGATCTGTTTGTGCCAACATTCCACTCCTTGTCATGACAAGGAGTATCAAGGAGTGGAATGACAGCACAAACAGACTGGTACCCAGGCTAGAATTACATAAAGGGTTAAAAGGAGAACTTGTGTGTTTCCTCCAGGGTTAGTGTTGTAATTGTTTGTAATGTCTTTTAGATGTGTCGGACGCTAGGAAGACTAGCTGACGTCATGGCGTCAGCTAATTGGCATCCTTATAAAAATGTAAATTCTTTCCCCTCCCCTGCAGGTAACAGATTTCAGCCGTCCGGTGTGCGATGTGGTCAGCGTAACAGCTAATTGTTCTGACGACTGCAGCCTGTCCATGTGGGAGCTCTCTGCCAACCTGACGGACGGCAATGGGACGGGCATCGAGCGCGTCACTCTGCGCCAGGGCAACGGAACCCTCAACACCACCACGGTGGAGGGCGCTGGGAATTGGACCGTGACTCTGGCAGCCTACAGCGCCTCCTGCTGTTCCCCAGAGGTAGAGCTGGTGGCGGTGGACGGCGCGGGGAATGTGGGAACCTGTTTCAGGTCCATCAGAGTGACAGTGGATACCACTGTCCAGCCACCAGTCACCAATGCTATCACTGAGAACAGCATCACCGTGACTACTACACCTATAGCTGCCACCACCACCGCGAGCCGGGGCCATCCTCTATCCCTCTCCTTGTATCTCTGTTCCATCATGCTGGTCTCTGTCACACTCGCTTTGAGCCGCTAGGTAGCTAGTGTCACGGTGTGACTTCTGGTCTTGAAAGATGTTTAATCATATTCAATAGATTCTCTGTTATAATGCTGTCTGGTAACTTTCCATTATTATGTAAATTCTGATAATATATGCCATTTAGCAGATGTGTTTAACCAAAGTGACTGACAGTAATGCGTGCATACATTTTATGTAAAGGTGGTCCTGGGATTTGAACCCACTATCCTGGCGTTGCAAGCACCATGCTCTACCAACTGAGCTACAGAGGTCTAAGGCCTGTGTCTTTTCGATGGACGTCATGTCATCTGTGCTGAGTGTACCAAAACAAAGTGCCAGGCAGTCTCTAAAAGGCATCCTACAGGGACGGGGGCTGGGATGAAAAAACTAATAAATATATATATATATAGGACAAAACACACATCACGACAAGACAGACAACACTACATAAGAGAGACCTAAAGACAACAACATAGCAAGGCAGCAACACATGACAACACAACATGGTAGCAGCACAACATGGTAGCAGCACAACATGGTAGCAGCACAACATGGCAGCAGCACAACATGGCAGCAGCACAACATGGTAGCAGCACAACATGGTAGCAGCACATGGTAGCAGCACAACATGGCAGCAGCACAGCATGGTAGCAACACAACATGGTAGCAACACAACATGGTAGCAGCACAACATGGTAGCAGCACATGGTAGCAGCACAACATGGCAGCAGCACAACATGGTAGCAGCACAACATGGGAGAAACACAACATGGTAGCAGCACAACATGGTAGCAGCACAACATGGCAGCAGCACAAAGGGCAAGACGGTAGAGACAACAATACATCAGGCAAAGCAGCCTGTAAGAGTATCCATGATTGAGTCTTTGAATGAAGAGATTGAGATAAAACTGTCCAGTTTGAGTGTTTGTTGCAGCTCGTTCTAGCTGCAGCGAAATGCATATGGTATTGATAAGTAATCATAAACAATCATAATGTATGTTGATATCACTGTCATTTCTTATTGGTCTATAGCCATAAAGGCTGGCATTATTAGGTATCAATAAGACACTCTACTTCCTAATGTTCTCTGCTTAGTTACTCATGAATCAATATGTAAATATTGATTCTCTTTTGTAACGTCAGTCCTCGATAATGTGAGACATATTCCTCCAAAGGCCAATAAAATAAACTGAAGAAGTAAACAAATCGTTTTAATTGGACCATAAACTTCATAGACTTTCTAATTTGTGTGAACTATCCCGGACAGATAGTTTGTGACGGAGTGGCAGTGTCCGTTGTGCCACTGACTGACCGAGTAGCACATGGATTTTGTCGGCCTGTTACCCTCAACCAGGATAGTTTAGGAAATGGCTACCAAATTGTGACCGCAGGCTTGTAGGAAAGTGTTAGGTTTTATGTTTATGCACTATAGCCTGCTAGCATATTGTTTGAAGATGAATATTGTTTTGTTACACACACACACAAACAATGCAGATGTGTGTGTGTGTAGGTGTGTAATGACTGACCAACACAGGCCATAAAAGCTGTGGTCAAGCTGGAGAGGGGAGGGGTGCATCTCTCTAAGCCAACCAGGGAGGTTAGGGCGCCTGATCAGTACCATATTAGGAATTGTTTGAGTAAAGAATCAAGGGGGAGACACAAGACGGAGCTAATCTACCCAGCAACCAGATGTGGACAAAGGAAAGCACTAAGGGACTTGGACAAGTCCGGGTGCCACCAAAGGCGGAGCAAGAGTTTAAACCGCGCTCAGCCTCTACTATGATAGGCCAACTGGACGAGTTGGAACTAAAGCTGTCATAGTATAAGAACTGCTATTTGAGTACATTCCACAGTTCCCTGCTTTACCCTGCGTGGTGATACAGTGAACCCGTATATACGAAAATTGCATTTACCATTTATCGATTGAGTTTAATTAAAATACTTAAAATATATTCGGTGACTCTGAATCACATTTTGTCCTGATGCCAGATTTGAACTGACGCAAATCTCTTTCAAAAGCCAATTGTGTTGGTCCATATGGGGCTATCCGTTTGAAAAAGGGGGTGAGGGGGGGAAGTATTTAGGCATTTCTGACGGTTTATAGTAGAATATAGTTCACAATCACCGCAGGTGGTCTACATTTTAATGTGAGCCCACTATCCCACTCTCCCACTTCAGGTGCTTGTGTAGAACACCCTGGCCCGTGACCACCTGACCTTCTCTCTCCGCTGAGGAGCGTCGTAGTTGTACCTTACTCCCAGTCCGCCAAGTCCGCACCGACTGTACAAAACTGGACCACAGAGAACCAGATAAAACATTCCAATAAGCAGGGAGCGTTACCGAGAACAGAAAACTACCAAGTGAAGGGGGAGAGGAGAATTCGGAGGGCAAACGACAGTGGCGATCCCCATCAAATACCGAGCTGATTGGGTGAGTTGCCTCAATGAATTGCCATAAAGCAGCCGTGTTTTAATATCGATAATAATGCAGTTGAATTGACAGCTTTTACCGCATTGCCAGTGTGTGCATAGTAATGCTGGGAAAGTCATAAATTGTGACTTCTATTACTATGATAGTATCTCTTCTATTACTATGATAGTACCTCTTCTATTACTATGATAGTACCTATTCTATTACTATGATAGTACCTATTCTATTACTATGATAGTACATATTCTATTACTATGGTAGTACATATTCTATTACTATGGTAGTACCTCTTCTATTACTATGATAGTACCTCTTCTATTACTATGATAATACCTCTTCTACTACTATGATAGTACCTATTCTATTACTATGATAGTACCTCTTCTATTACTATGATAGTACCTCTTCTATTACCATGATGGTACATCTTCTATTACTATGATAGTACCTCTTCTATTACTACGATAGTACCAATTCTATTACTATGATAGTACCTCTTCTATTACTATGATAGTACCTCTTCTATTACTATGATAGTACCTATTCTATTACTCTGATAGTAGCTATTCTATTACTATGATCGTACCTATTTTATTACTATGATAGTAGCTATTCTATTACTATGATAGTAGCTATTCTATTACTATGATAGCACCTATTATATTACTATGATAGTACCCCTTCTATTACTATGATAGTACCTCTTCTATTACTATGATAGTACCTATTCCATTACTATGATAGTACCTCTTCTATTACTATGATAGTACCTCTTCTATTACTATGATAGTACCTCTTCTATTACTATGATAGTACCTATTTTATTACTATGATAGTACATCTTCTATTACTATGATAGTACCTCTTCTATTACTATGATAGTACCTATTCTATTACTATGATAGTACCTATTTTATTACTATGATAGTACCTCTTCTATTACATTCACATTTAAGTCATTTAGCAGACGCTCTTATCCAGAGCGACTTACAAAGTCAGAGCGACTTACAAATAGTACTATGATAGTACCTATTCTTGTAATGCCCGGGGTGTAGTGGATGAAGGAGTCAGACGTAGGAGACAGAGAGTTCAGAGTAGCGTTCCAATTTAATTCCCAACACGGGTGAACACGACGCCACTCTAAACGTAATGCTCCACCACATAAAGTGAGAACACGAAATCACAAGAGACAACGTACACGAACCGTGACACACAAGAATGTACTACCTGTACACACAACAATCCCGCACACCCAGCAGGCCGAGCTGCTGGGTAATAAAACCCCACTAATTACCCTAACCACTAACAGGTGTAACCACTAAACAAAAAGGGAGGGGGAGGAAAAGTCAGTAGCAGCTAGTAGGCCGGTGACGACGACCGCCGAGCGCCACCCGAACAGGATGGGGAGCCACCTTCGGTGGGAGTCGTTACAATTCTATTGCTATGATAGTACCTCCTCTATTAGTATGATAGTACCTCTTCTATTACTATGATAGTACCTCGTCTATTACTATGACTTTACCTCTTCTATTCATATTATAGTACCTCTTCTAGTACTATGATAGTACCTCTTCTATTACTATGATAGTACCTATTCTATTACTTTTTGTGATTTGATTTGGCTCAACTGATATTGATTTGGTTTATTTTACTGAAGTTGTTAAGGGAACTTGCACACAAGCATTTCACTGTACCTTTTATGCTTTAAACTGTGTGACAACATATTTGACCATACGACTGCTCTCAGTGTGGAAAACGATTTTCCTGAACTGTCAAACTTGAAAATACATCTTAGAAATAATTGTGGAGAAAGGACTCATGTCTGTGTTCAGTGTGGGAAGAGTTAATCATGTGTAACATCCCTGAAATCTCATGAGAGAATTCATACAGGAGAGAAACTATACCATTGTTCTGACTGCGGCAGAAACTTTACCACACCTGGAGTCTTGAAAATGCATCTAAGAATTCCTATAGGAGAAACTCTATCATTGCACAAAATGCGGAAAGGCCTTCTCTCAATTTTGAAGCCTAAAACTACATGAAAGCATTCATACAGGAGAGAAACCTTATAACTGCCCTGACTGTGGTAAGAGCTTCTCACAGTTAGGCAGCATGAAACAAAACCAGCAGATACACACTGGAGAGAAACCTTACCATTGCTTTGACTGGGGCAAAGACTTTACATCATCGGGAAAATTGGAAACGCACCACAGAATATTGTACATACAGGAGAGGTCTGGACAGACAATGGAGGGCCCCTGCTTTCTGGACAGACAATGGAGGGCCCCTGCTTTCTGGACAGACAATGGAGGGCCCCTGATTTCTGGACAGACAATGGGGGGCCCCCGCTTTCTGGACAGACAATGGAGGGCCCCTGCTTTCTGGACAGACAATGGAGGGCCCCTGCTTTCTGGACAGACAATGGAGGGCCCCTGCTTTCTGGACAGACAATGGAGGGCCCCTGCTTTCTGGACAGACAACGGAGGGCCCATGCTTTCTGGACAGACAATGGAGGGCCCTGCTTTCTGGACAGAGAATGTCCATGAAATCTACGTTGACGACAGACTATGTCAGGTGGTTCAGAAGAACACCAGAGGTGAAGCCATCTGGGTCGTTCCATTTCAGCCATGACACCAACATCTGTTCTGAATGGTTTCTGTAGTCAGCATTCCTGCCGCATTATGTTGACAGACAATTTGAACTGAGAGAAACTCAACTAATTGATTGCACCCAAACTGGCCATTTCAATGTATAGGATTCATACTATATTTAATAAATACAGTATAGAACCTAAAGTCCGATTTGGACCAAACCTCTTCTTAGCAACGATTAAGACTTGAGTAATCTAAATAAATGGTCAAAAGCCACCCACGGACCCCCCAGGGCCCACACCAAGCCCACCCAATGGCCAGTATACACTATCAGTTCTCTATGTTTGACCAGTAGTATGAAGCTGTGGCTTGGAGAATTGTTTATTCATACTATGTAATGTATCATCACTGAATGTTGTGTTTTTCCCCCCTGTTGGTAGGTTTATGTCCAATCTCCTGGTGTTACCAGCTCTGACCACTAGATGGTGCTGTTCCTGCTGTTAGGTGCAAAACGTGTGAAGATTCCCCCAGTTAAATATAGAACCATTTATTGGTTTAAATACTTCTCAAAGAAAAATTATATGAAAACAAAAAACAAAATTGAGGAGTACTCATTCTTCATTTCATTCTTTTCAATTCTTTTCTTTCTTCTGTGCAACTTCTATTGTTTCAAAATCCCAAATGATATTGGTGACCAGTTGCAGTTGTTGGTGCCTTAAAGGGATACTCCACCCCAAACCCAACATTCCTATTAATAACAGCATTAAATAATATGTGAAAACTATTTTTTAGCAAATGTTTCATTTGTTCATTATAATAAGGATGGTAACAACATGTGAAAATCGTTGTGGAAATCGAATCATAGTCAGGGCATTGTAGACTAAAACTGACATCATGAGTTAGGTCATCAGAAACTAAACAGTGAATCTTCATTGATCTGGTCATCTAACCCAGGGTTTTCCAAACTCGGTCCTGCCCTCCCTGGTTGGACATTTAGTTTTTTTGTCCCAGCACTACACAGCTGATTCAAATAACCAACTCATCATCAAGCTTTGATTATTTGAATCAGCTGTGTAGTGCTGGGACAAATACCAAAACGTGCACCCAGGGGGGCCCCCAGGACAGTTTGGGAAACCCTGGTTTAACCTGAAATACAGAAAGGTGGAGGGTACATGATGGCTGGTTCCAGTGATAACTTTGAACCTCATCCCGGATAATAAACTTGTAGTTCTCTGCAAAATCACTAAGTACAATGACTTCTCCTTCCTTTAGATTTTCCTTGCATCTTGAGCTTTCGCAATGTAGAAATGGGCAGTGAGGGACTCCAACTTCTCCAACAACAATGTAGGAATGGGCAGTGAGGGACTCCAACTTCTCCAACTACAATGTAGGAATGGGCAGTGAGGGACTCCAACTTCTCCAACTACAATGTAGGAATGGGCAGTGAGGGACTCCAACTTCTCCAACAACAATGTAGGAATGGGCAGTGAGGGACTCCAACTTCTCCAACAACAATGCAGGAATGGGCAGTGAGGGACTCCAACTTCTCCAACAACAATGTAAGAAAACCACACAAGAGCAATGTACATGTTACTAATTCTTCTCAGTCCATTGTTGAAAACTGACCTCATTTTCAGTCTGTTCCATTTCTTCATAAGGTTCTTCAAATTGTTCAATCTGCTGTTCTAAGTGTCGTCTGACCTCAGTTACATCAGGGCATTTATCACTTCTCTGCACCATGTATCTCCTGCTCTCTCGGTCACAAACCATCAGGTCTGCAAGTGCATGGATATTCTGGATATTTATTTTTAAAAGTTGCATACATAAAATAAAAAAATATTGAATATTAAAATATACAATCTACCTGCAGTGAAACCGCTCAACATTTCCATTACATTACATTCAGTCATCAAACAGACTCCCATCCAGAGCGACCCACAGAAGAAACCAGGGTCAATGCTCCGCCCAAGGGCACGTCGACAGATCTCCCACCAACTCAAAACGGGGACCCGAACAGGGCCAATGGCCCAAGCTCCCAACCATCCAAGATCCCCCCCAAAGTTCCCTGAGAGCTGCCCTTCAACCATCCGAGACCCCACACAGTCTCCCCCCCCGAAAGAAACCCCTCTCCCTCCACCTTCACACAGCCCCCCCCCCCCCCCCGAAAAAAAAAACTCTCCCTCCACCCCCACCAAGCCACCGTCCCCCAATGCACCAACAACAAACAAAATGAAGAAGAGAGAAAAACAAAAGAGAAAAAAGAGAAAGACAAAGGAAAATAGAAAACAACAAAAACAAAAGACATCAACAACAATTAAAACAGCCAACTGAATATGTTTCATGTGTGTGTACATGTGCATTTGAATGCGAGCGTGTGTATATGCAAGTTGCCTATGTAAAAAGATTCTGTGCAAGTCAGCTAAGAACAAATTCTTATTTACAATGACTGCCTACAACGGCCAAAACCGGATGACGCTGGGCCTATTGTGCACCGCCCTATGGGACGGATGTGATACGGCTTGGATTGAACCAGGGTGTCTGTAGCGATGCCTCAAGTACTGAGATGCTGTGCCTTAGACCTCTGCACCACTCAGGTATGAGTCTTCTGCTTGTGAACTTTGAATTTGACACTGACAACTGTCTGTGTCGTGTATTCAAGGATTCTAGCATTTTAAATTTCCAATTTAGTCCAGAATCCTTGAATACACGACACGTTTGCCCTTCCTGCTGTTCAGAAAAATTCCTGCAACAACTAGGTGGATCAAATTAAGACAGCAGCTGTAGGACCAGGCTAGTGGTATACTGACTGGCAGAGAAATATCCATGTCATAACATACAAGATCCTGATGGCAATTATAAGTCACTCTTCTGAGGTATGTCGTGGTAATTTCCTATATTACTAAATGATGAGAGTTTACAAACCACACACAAGTCAGAGTTATATTTTAAAGTCCATCTTTAATTATATGAGCTTCACCATAGCCCTTTAACTCTCAGATCAATTCAGTGTCTATAAATGAATTCTCTGAGAGTCCTTACAAAAGAATACTTAGTATCTTTTATAGCCAAGATACACCCCTCTCAACTCACATGACGAACCACAGATCGTAGGAACTTCACAAAGGGCCTTTTACTTGAAAGAGGAGTATCCCATAGCCAGATAGCATTAGCTATAAATTATCGTTCAGTTTGGTCTCTTGGGCGAGGTTCTACTTCTCGTTCTTGGTACTTCGTAGTACCAAAACATTACCTCATCCAATGGCATATATCAATTGTCCATTCTAGATACCCCCATCTCAAATACACCCCCTCTTCTCCCCACTCCTGGAGAAGCTCACTAAGGGGAGTGAACCTCTAGGTCATATACTATGAAAGATAAGTTCAACATCAGAGGGGTGGTATAATGGTTCCAGACACTGCCATACTCCTCCCCCCCAATGGGAAAAGAAGGGAGTGACTGGAGTACAGACATTGTGGAGCCCTTCACATGGTTTCACAGATATATTCATTATGAAAGACAATGTTCAAACCTGAGTTCTCACTTTCTGATATTCTGCATATGACCAGACATGTAAAAGACAAGCCTGACCTCTCCCCTCTCTGGGCCCCAAGTGACTTTTCCCTAGAGGAGAAAGGAAAATGCAACTGCCAACACTATAGTCCAAAAGAAGACATTCTAATGACAAGTAGAAAATAAATAAAACATCTTGTTTAGCTATGTTACCTAACTAATTCTGATTCAGCTACGACAGGAATCAGAACAATGAAAACAAAGATATTTCCACTGATATCATGCCAATATCGATATTATGCAACAGGTGACAACAGTGAAAGGTTTCCTGTAGATCATGTTGGCACGGCACTTCCTTGTTGTGTTGTATAAAGAGACCCATCATCTGTGTGAATCAGATCTCTTCATAGGAGACACACTTCTGATCCTGTGGCATAACGAGGTAGGCACTGGTCTGTTTGTTAATCTTTGTAGTAAAATGTGCTATTGGTTAATAACTGTGTGGGCAGTAGTTATGAAGGCTGGAAATAAAAGGATAAGAGCTCTGTGTGGGGTCTCGGTGTGACAGCTCGGGTGTCCTTGGAAACGGATATTGACTGATTGGAACACATTTGGAAGGTATACTTTGCTGCACAAGTTCAAGCTTGTTAACACTACTTCAGTGTATAAATGGATTTTACATTTTGCTAATATTTACAGTTTAAATGGGTGTCACACCCTGACCTTAGAGAGACGTTTTATTTCTCTATTTGGTTAGGTCAGGGTGTGATGTGGGGTGGGCATTCTATGTTTTGTTTTCTATGATTCTTTATTTCTATGTTTTGGCCGGGTATGGTTCTCAATCAGGGACAGCTGTCTATCGTTGTCTCTGATTGGGAACCATACTTAGGCAGCCCTTTTTCCCTCCTGTCAGTGTGGGTAGTTGACTTTGTTTGTGGCACTTAGCCCTGTAAGCTTCACGGTTGTTTCTTGTTTTGTTGACGACATTTTAAAATAAAATAAAATGTACACTCACCACGCTGCACTTTGGTCTACTTCCAACGACACCCGTGACAATGGGCTCATATTCTAATTCTGTGTGTAATTTTAAACTCTATTGAGGAAAAGTGAATTTATTGTATCTGATGTATAAAATAATTAGAAGTTGTCAGACAGTTGTAAAAGTTCTATCTTGGTCCAGTTGATGTTACAAATGTTATTTTCTTCTAAATCACAACATAAAACCACTAAAGATCTGATGGTGAAGGGTTACCTAACAAACACAAGGCAGAAAACAGGATTTTTATTACAATTTAGTGATTTAAAACCAAAGACCTAACTGCAGAAATATGTTTTGCACTTTCTGGATTAGTCTGACATTGTTCTTTTTTTGGATGAATGTACAGAACACTACTGTATTATAATATTCATATTATAATTATATATATATATATATATATATATATACAGTGGGGAGAACAAGTATTTGATACACTGACAATTTTGCAGGTTTTCCTACTTACAAAGCATGTAGAGGTCTGTAATTTTTATCATAGGTACACTTCAACTGTGAGAGAAGGAATCTAAAACAAAAATCCAGAAAATCACATTGTATGATTTTTAAGTAATTAATTTGCATTTTAAGGCATGACATAAGTATTTGATACATCAGAAAAGCAGAACTGAATATTTGGTACAGAAACCTTAGTTTGCAATTACAGAGATCATACGTTTCCTGTAGTTCTTGACCAGGTTTGCACACACTGCAGCAGGGATTTTGGCCCACTCCTCCATACAGACCTTCTCCAGATCCTTCAGGTTTCGGGGCTGTCGCTGGGCAATACGGACTTTCGGCTCCCTCCAAAGATTTTCTATTGGGTTCAGGTCTGGAGACTGGCTAGGCCACTCCAGGACCTTGAGATGCTTCTTACGGAGCCACTCCTTAGTTGCCCTGGCTGTGTGTTTCAGGTCGTTGTCATGCTGGAAGACCCAGCCACGACCCATCTTCAATGCTCTTACTGAGGGAAGGAGGTTGTTGGTCAAGATCTCGCGATACATGGCCCCATCCATCCTCCCCTCAATACGGTGCAGTCGTCCTGTCCCCTTTGCAGAAAAGCATCCCCAAAGAATGATGTTTCCACCTCCATGCTTCACGGTTGGGATGGTGTTCTTGGGGTTGTACTCATCCTTCTATTCCTCCAAACACGGCGAGTGGAGTTTAGAGCAAAAGGCTCTATTTTTGTCTCATCAGACCACATGACCTTCTCCCATTCCTCCTCTGGATCATCCAGATGGTCATTGGCAAACTTCAGACGGGCCTGGACATGCGCTGGCTTGAGCAGGGGGACCTTGCGTGCGCTGCAGGATTTTAATCCATGACGGCGTAGTGTGTTACTAATGGTTTTCTTTGAGACTGTGGTCCCAGCTCTCTTCAGGTCATTGACCAGGTCCTGCCGTGTAGTTCTGGGCTGATCCCTCACATTCCTCATGATCATTGATGCCCCACGAGGTGAGATCTTGCATGGAGCCCCAGACCGAGGGTGATTGACCGTCATCTTGAACTTCTTCCATTTTCTAATAATTGTGCCAACAGTTGTTGCCTTCTCACCAAGCTGCTTGGCTATTGTCCTGTAGCCCATCCCAGCCTTGTACAGGTCTACAATTTATCCCTGATGTCCTTACACAGCTCTCTGGTCTTGGCCATTGTGGAGAGGTTGGAGTCTGTTTGATTGAGTGTGTGGACAGGTGTCTTTTATACAGGTAACGAGTTCAAACAGGTGCAGTTAATACAGGTAATGAGTGGAGAACAGGAGGGCTTCTTAAAGAAAAACTAACAGGTCTGTGAGAGCCGGAATTCTTACTGGTTGGTAGGTGATCAAATACTTATGTCATGCAATAAAATGCAAATTAATTACTTAAAAATCATACAATGTGATTTTCTGGATTTTTGTTTTAGATTCCGTCTCTCACAGTTGAAGTGTACCTATGATAAAAATGACAGACCTCTACATGCTTTGTAAGTAGGAAAACCTGCAAAATCGGCAGTGTATCAAATACTTGTTCTCCCCACTGTATATATATATATATATATATATATATATATATTGTATATATACTGTATACATATATAGTACCTTCAGAAAGTATTCACATCCCTTGACTTTGTTCACATTTTGTTGTGTTACAAAGTGGCTTTAAAATGGATATGAATTTTTTTGATTTACGCAAAAAAACTCTGTAATATCAAAGTGGAAGAAAAATTATTATATTTGATTTAAATTAAGGGTAAATAAAACACTAATATATATTGATTAGAAAAGTATTCAACCCCCTGACTCAATACATGCTAGAATCACCCACCTGACATGGGCCAGTCGCACAACATCTCTATTTTATTCCATTTAAAATAAAAGGACTATCTCAGATTCATATACAGTCGCTGTTTTATATTTATACTTTTGTCATAGTAAAGAAAGTATTGGTGTGTGTTTTCTAATGTAGTACAGTATATAGTATAGTAGAATACAGTTTATGTACACCAATGTGTGTGTTTGTAGCCCGGACCCTGACTGTAGAGGCTCTGTCTCTAGCCTGCTCCTTATCGGGGTCTGCTAAGAGTGCCATATCAGATGTCACCTGGAGAAATGCAGGAGTTGACTTCCGTCACCTGTTCAATGAAGAGTACCACTTTGATGGGGAGAGGTTCGTGGACGGGCGGAAACTCACTCACAGATGGCGTGAGCTCTGTCAAAGCCAGCATCAAGCAAGAGAACTTTGAGGCAGCAAGACAGAAGCTGGGAGACATTTTACACACCTTACAGGTGATTTAGATGGTTCTCATTATCTCCTTACTCCACAAGACAAGAGAGAGAGACATTGCTTTTGTTGATCTTTTTCAAGGTCAGTCTCGCAAAAAGACGCATTCTTGCATTCTAACTACCCGCTATTCAAAGTGCTCTGAACAAATTAAGAGTAATTTTTCACAAACATTGGCTCATTCTAAAATCCGATGATAGTATCGGTAATGTGTTTTCGGACCTTCCCTTGGTCGTATTCTCGTGGGGCAGAAATCTCAGAGACCAATTGGTACACTCTGATTTACCACCCCAAGATATTCCTGAACAACGTCTATCTGCGCCCCTACTGGATGGAAACTACAAGTGTAATGGCTGTGCTCAATGCAATGGCACTTATAAATGTAATTTATAACTTAATTTGACCCAGTTTCTCACAGCAGGAAAATAATCCAGCAGCAACAGGAAATAATAAATATTATGTGGATTATAATAAATATAATTTTTTTGTAGGGGTTGATACATTTTTTGCCATGGCAAATCAAGTATGAGATTTTAAATTGGAAACTAAAAACTTTAGAAGCCTTGAATACACTACAAGTTTGAATGTCCTGCTGTTCAGAAAAATTCCTGCAACAACAGGATGATCAAATTAAGATACATCATCTGTAGGACCAGGCCAGTAGCATACTGACTGGTAGAGAAGAAACATCAATGTAATAACATACAAGATCCTGATGGCAGTTGAACGTCACTCTTCTTATGAACCAGAACATTGAAACCAAAAATATTTCCACTGTAAACAGATATCATGCCAAAGCAACAGGTGACAACAATGAAAGGTTTCTTATAAATCATGGGAGCACAGCACTTCCTTGTTGTGTTGCATAAAGAGACCCATCATCTGTGTGAATCAGATCTCTTCATAGGAGATACACTTCTGATCCTGTGAGGCAATAAGGTAGGCATTGATCTGTTTGTTAACCTTTGTAGTCAAATGTGCTGTTGATTGATAAGGGTGTGGGCAGTAGGATAGGAGCATTGTGTGGGGTCTGGGTGTGACAGCTCAGGTGGAAAAATATATCGACTGATTGGAACACATTTGGAAGGTACACTTTGCTGCACAAATTGAATTGCACAAATTAAAGCTTACTACTTCAGTGTATACATTGATGTTATATTTAGCAAATATTTACAGTTTTAACAGGCTCATATTCTAATGTTGTGTGAAATTTAAATGTTGATGTAGAAAATAATTGTCAGACAGTTATTTTTTGTAAAAGTTCTATCTTTGTCAAGTTGTTGTTACAAATGTTATTTTATAAATCATAAAAACCACTAAAGATGTAAAAAGTTACCTAACAAACACAAGGCATAAAACATATGTCAGCGATTGTGTGCGGATATGTAGCGGAGTCAGGCGCAGGACACAGGTGTTGAGCAACACAACGGAGTTTACTCAAAATACAAGCAAAATTCCACATAGGAATAATAACAAACACCCTAACACATACAACAACCACTAACGACACAAACAATCACGGACAGAGCGGAAATGTATGCCAGAGGGTTAAATAGGAGCGATCTACACAAAATACAATTTCAGAGTGGAAGAAACACTTGTAACATTTGTTTGAAATTAATGGGAAATAAAACACTAAATATACACCACCGTTCCAAAGTTTGAAATGTCCTTGTTTTTGAAAGAAAAGCACATTTTTGTCCTTTAAAATAACATCAAATTGATCAGAAATACGGTGACATTTTGAGCCTGTAATCGAATCCATAAATGCTGATGCTCCAGATACTCAAATGGTCTAATGAAGGCCAGTTTTATTGCTTCTTTAATCAGAACAACAGTTTTCAGCTGTGCTAACATAATTGCAAAAGGGTTTTCTAATGATCAATTAGCCTTTTAAAATGATAAACTTGGATTAGCTAACACAACATGTCATTGGAACACAGATGGTTGCTGATAATGGGCCTCTGTACGCCTATGTTAATAATCCCCCAAAAAATCTGCCGTTTCCAGCTACAGTTGAAGTCGGAAGTTTACATACATTTAGGTTGGAGTAATTAAAACCCGTTTTTCAACCACTCCACAAATGATTTGTTAACAAACTATAGTTTTGGCAAGTCGGTTAGGACATCTACTGTGTGCATGACACAAGTAATTTTTCCAACAATTGTTTACAGACATATTATTTAATTTATAATACACTGTATCACAATTCCAGTGGGTCAGAAGTTTACATACACTAAGTTAGCTGTGCCTTTAAACAGCTTGGAAAATTTCTAGAAAATGATGTCATGGCTTTAGAAGCTTCTGATAGGCTAATTGACATAATTTGAGTCAATTGGAGGTGTACCTGTGGATGTATTTCAAGGCTTACATTCAAACTCAGTGCCTCTTTGCTTGACATCATGGGAAAATCAAAAGAAATCAGCCAAGACCTCAAAAATATTGTAGGCCTCCACAAGTCTGGTTCATCCTTGGGAGCAATTTCCAAACGCCTGAAGGTACCACGTTCATCTGTATAAACAATAGTACGCAAGTATAAACACCATGGGGCCACGTAGACGTCATACCGCTCAGGAAGGAGATGCGTTCTGTCTCCTAGAGATGAACGTACTTTGGTGCGAGAAGTGCAAATCAATCCCAGAACAACAGCAAAGGACCTTGTGAAGATGCTGGAGGAAACAGGTACAAAAGTATCGATATCCACAGTAAAACGAGTCCTATATCGACATAACCTGAAAAGCCGCTCAGCAAGGAAGAAGCCACTGCTCCAAATCCACCATAAAAAAGCCAGACTACGGTTTGCAACTGCACATGGGGACAAAGATCGTACTTTTTGGAGAAATGTCCTCTGGTCTGATGAAACAGAAATAGAACTGTTTGGCCATAATGACCATCGTTATGTTTGGAGGAAAAAGGGGGAGGGTTGCAAGCCAAAGAACACCATCTCAACCGTGAAGCACGGGGGTGGCAGCATCATGTTGTGTCGGTGCTTTGCTGCAGGAGGGACTGGTGCACTTCACAGAATAGATGGCCTCATGAGGATGGAAAATTATGTGGATATTTTGAAGCAACATTTCAAGACATCAGTCAGGAAGTTAAAGCTTGGTCCCATATGGGTCTTCCAAATGGACAATGACCCCAAGCATACTTCCAAAGTTGTGGCAAAATGGCTTAAGGACAACAAAGTCAAGGTATTGGAGTGGCCATCACAAAGCTCTGACCTCAATCCTATAGAAAATTTGTGGGCAGAACTGAAAAAAGTGTGTGCGAGCAAGGAGGCCTACAAACCTGACTCAGTTACACCAGCTCTGTTAGGAGGAATGGGCCAAAATTCACCCAACTTATTGTGGGAAGCTTGTGGAAGGCTACCTGAAACGTTTGGCCCAAGTTAAACAATTTAAAGGCAATGTTACCAAATAATAATTGAGTTTTGTTAAACTTCTGACCCACTGGGAATGTGATGAAAGAAATAAAAGCTTAAATAAATCATTCTCTCTACTATTATTCTGACATTTCACATTCTTAAAATAAAGTGGTGATCCTAACTGACCTAAGACAGGGAATTTTTACTAGGATTAAATGTCAGGAATTGTGAAAAACTGAGTTTAAATGTATTTGGCTGAGGAGTATTTAAACTTCCGACTTCAACTGTACAATCGTCATTTACAACATGAACAATGTCTACACTGTACTTCTGATTAATTTGATGTTATTTTAATGGACAAAAAATGTGCTTATCTTTCAAAATCATGGACATTTCCAAGTGACCCCAAACTTTTGAACGGTAGTGTATATTGATTACATAAGTATTCAACCCTTTAGTCAATACGATTTAGAATCACCTTTAGCAGTGCTTACAGCTGTGAGTCTTTCTGTGTAAGTCTCTAAGAGCTTTACACACCTGGATTGTGCAACATTTGCCAATTATTCTTCAAGCTTTTTCAAATTGGTTGTTGATCATTGAGAGACGACCATTTTCAGGTCTTGCCATAGATTTTCAATCGGATTTGAGTCAAATCTGTAATTCAACCCCTCAGGAACATTCACTTTCTTCTTGGTAAGAATCTCCAGTGTAGATTTGGCCTTGTGTTAAAGGTTATTATCTTACTGAAAGGTGAATTCATCTCCCAGTGTCTGGTTGACAGCAGACTGAACCAGGTTTTCCTCTAGGATTTGGTCTGTGCTTAGCTCCATTCCGTTTCTTTTTATATCCTGAAAAAACTCCCCAGTCCTTAACAAATTACAAGCATACGCATAACGTCATGCAGCCACCACTATACTTGAAAATATGGAGAATGGTACTCAGTAATGTGTTGTATCTGATTTTCCCCAAACATAACACTTTGTATTTTGGAAAAAAGTGAATTCCTTTGTCAATTTTTTTGCAGTATTACTTTAGTGCCTTGTTGCATACAGTTTGCATGTTTTGGAATATTTGCATTCTTTACAGGCTTCCTCCATTTCACTCTGCAAATTTGGAGGAACTACAAAGTTGTTGATCCATCCACATTTTCTCCTTTCTCAGCCACTCTGTAACTGAGTCACCATTGGCCTCATGGTGAAATCCTTGAGTGGTTTCCTTCCTTACCAGCAACTGAGTTAGGAAGAACGCCTGTAGCTTTGTAGTGACTGGGTGTATTGATACACCATCCAAAGTGTAATTAATAACTTCACCATGATCAAAGGGATATTCAATGTCTGCTTGCTTTATCTATACCCATCTACCAATAGATGCCCTTCTCTGTGAGGCATTGGAAAACCTCCCTATTTCTTAGTGGATGAATCAGTAATTAATTGAAATTCACTGCTCAACTGAGGGACCTTACAGATAATTGTCTGTGATGGGTAAAGAGATGAGGTAGTCATTAAAACATCATGTTAAACATTATTATTGCACACAGTCCATGCAATTTATGTGACTTGTTAATAAAAATGTTAATTCTGAACTTATTTAGGCTTGCCTTAACAAAGGGTTTGAATACTTAATGACTCAAGACATTTCAGATTTTCACTTTTAATTCATTCGAAAAACCTTCAAAAAACATCATTCCACTTTGACATTATGGGTTATTGTGTGTAGGCCAGTGGAAAAACATCTACATTTAATACATTTTAAATTCAGGCTGTAGCACAAAAAAAAGTGGTAAAGGGGCGTGAATACTTACTGAAGGCAGTCTATGATCAAACTATAATATTATGATAAATCATGTTGACTGTCCTCCCTCCCAAAGACAGGATGGTGATGTCATCAGTCCTGGCCGTAGTCTCTCTCCTCCTCCTGCAGACAGGGGTCCAGGGGTTCCTGGTGCTCTTCTCCGGCAGCTCCATGAACCATCTGAAGATCACTAGGGAAGCCATCTTACAGACCACGGCAAAGGTGTGCAAGCAACTGGCCTCTGTTGAGGGAAGAGACTTCACTCTGCCGGTAAGTAAACTAAAGCCACAAAACTAAAGACGACATCAGATTCATATACAGCCACTGTTTTATATTTATACTTTGTCATAGTAAAGAAAGAATTGGTGTTATGTTTTGTACTGTAGTACAGTATATAGTATAGTAGAATACAGTTTATGTACACCAATGTGTATTCAAATGTATGTGTGTGTGTGTGTGTGTGTGTGTGTGTGTGTGTGTGTGTGTGTGTGTGTGTGTGTGTGTGTGTGTGTGTGTGTGTGTGTGTGTGTGTGTGTGTGTGAAGCCCGGACCACTGACTGCAGAGTCTCTGGCTCTAGCCTGCTCCTCATCGGGGTCAGCTAAGAGTTTCCAGAGTGCCATATCAGCAGTTAACCGGAGAAATGCCAGAGTTGACTTCCGTCACCTGTTCAATGGAGAGTACCACTTTGATGGGGAGAGGTTTGTGGAGGGACGGAAACTCATCACAGATGGCGTGAGCTCTGTCAAAGCCAGCATCAAGCAAGGGAACTTTGAGGCAGCAAGACAGAAGCTGGGAGACATTTTACACACCTTACAGGTGATTTAGATGGTTCTCATTATCTCCTTACTCCACAAGACAAGAGAGAGTGCTTTTGTTGAAATATTAGTTTTTCTAAAAGCATTTAAAAATTGTTTATTCTCATTAATAAATTAATAACATGGCATTTGTCATAACAATATTTTAAATAACTTGTCATTCTTATATTTTCAGGATTTCTACAGTCATAGTAACTGGATAGAACTGGGTAACAGATTTCCCCATTCCAATCTCATCAGATCAGACGTGTCGGACATCGGCCCAGTTGCAGGTATGCGTGAGAGTTTTCTGGGTGTGTGTTAAAGAGGCGGAGTAGTTTGAAAATGGCTGAATGAGTTTGAAGATAGATGGCTAATTGCCAACTAAAGCATGTAGATTGATGTTCCTCTGAAGAGGCCAGGGGTGTAACATTCAGGTTCGGCAACGTTCCTTAAACATTCAACACAATGGAGGTTATGTAAATTGGCAATTTTCAAAGGGACTAGGGTGCAGAGGATGCCAAGATAGATGCAGAAAAAGCATTTCCTCATTCAGGACAACAAACTGATACAGACCTGTGCAGTATTCTGCAGAAACAGAAAATTATATTTCTGGCGCAAACCCAACACCTCTCATCACCCCGAGAACACCATTCCCACAGTGAAGCATGGTGGTGGCAGCATCATGCTGTGGGGATGTTTTTCATCAACAGGGACAGGGAAACTGGTCAGAATTGAAGGAATGATTAAATACAGGGAAATTCTTGAGGGAAACCTGTTCAGTCTTCAAGAGATTTGAGACTGGGACGGAGGTTTACCTTCCAGCAGTTTTGCCTTGAAGACTGAACAGGCAAGAATCCCAGTGGCCAGATGTGCCTAGCTTATAGAGACATACCCCAAGAGACTTGCAGCTGTAATCGCTGCAAAAGGTGACTCTACAAAGTATTGACTTTGGCAAGTTAAGAACAAATTCTTATTTACAATGACAGCGTAGGAACAGTGGGTTAACTGCCTTGTTCAGAGGCAGAATGACAGATTTTTCTCTTGTCAGCTCGGGGATTCGATCTAGCAACCTTTTGGTTAGGTAACGTCTGCTTCCAACTCACACTCTCAAACACGTAGATCCCCTGGATGCAGCTCACTCTCCAGATCCCCGACACCTGAATTCTGATCACCTGTTCACACACCTGTATGTCATTATCACACACTATTTAGTTCAGTTCTTTTCACCCGTCATTGTGAGAGATTGTTTGTTTTCTGACACACTTCTATTCGGATCTCTGTTTTTCCCGTAATTTACTCCTCCCGTTATTGATAGTTTCTGCCTGCCTCACTAACGACGCCTTTTGCCTATTACCTGCCTGTACTTTAGCCCATCAGATTTCCTGTTATCAACCAATTGCCTGATCTCCCAGACGACGCTACTAGCCTTTTCACTGCCTGTACTGTTGCCTTTTTGGACCCCCTGTGTATGACCTTCTGCCTGCCCCTGGACCCAGCTACCTGCCTCCTCCTGTGTATGACCTTCTGCCTGCCCCTGGACCCAGCTACCTGCCTCCTCCTGTGTATGACCTTCTGCCTGCCCCTGGACCCAGCTACCTGCCTCCTCCTGTGTATGCCCTTCTGCCTGCCCCTGGACCCAGCTACCTGCCTCCTCCTGTGTATGCCCTTCTGCCTGCCCCTGGACCCAGCTACCTGCCTCCTCCTGTGTATGACCTTCTGTCTGCCCCTGGACCCAGCTACCTGCCTCCTCCTGTGTATGCCCTTCTGCCTGCCCCTGGACCCAGCTACCTGCCTCCTCCTGTGTATGACCTTCTGCCTGCCCCTGGACCCAGCTACCTGCCTCCTCCTGTGTATGCCCTTCTGCCTGCCCCTGGACCCAGCTACCTGCCTCCTCCTGTGTATGCCCTTCTGCCTGCCCCTGGACCCAGCTACCTGCCTCCTCCTGCGGTCCTTTACAATAAACACCTGCTGCGCCCTGCACTTGACAGCAGCTCTCGGTCTCCCATCGTGTTCATTACAGGTTACTGGCCCAATGCTCTAAACACCAGCTACCTGCCTCCTCCTGTGTATGACCTTCTGCCTGCCCCTGGACCCAGCTACCTGCCTCCTCCTGTGTATGCCCTTCTGCCTGCCCCTGGACCCAGCTACCTGCCTCCTCCTGTGTATGCCCTTCTGCCTGCCCCTGGACCCAGCTACCTGCCTCCTCCTGCGGTCCTTTACAATAAACACCTGCTGCGCCCTGCACTTGACAGCAGCTCTCGGTCTCCCATCGTGTTCATTACAGGTTACTGGCCCAATGCTCTAAACACCAGCTACCTGCCTCCTCCTGTGTATGCCCTTCTGCCTGCCCCTGGACCCAGCTACCTGCCTCCTCCTGCTGTCCTTTACAATAAACACCTGCTGCGCCCTGCACTTGACAGCAGCTCTCGGTCTCCCATCGTGTTCATTACAGGTTACTGGCCCAATGCTCTAAACACTAGGTTACCTGCCGCCCCAAGTTGCAGGTAGAGTTTCTTTGTCCTGAATTGGTAGTAGCCAAAATAGAGGTCATGTTATGCTGTAATGAAAAGTACATGTCTGGGCCTCCCGGGTGGTGCAGTGGTCTAATGCACTGCATCGCAGTGCTAGCTGTGCCACCAGAGATTCTGGGTTCGAGCCCAGGCTCTGCCGCAGCCGGCCGTGACCAGGAGGCTCATGGGGCGACGCACAATTGGCCCAGCGTTGTCTGGGTTAGGGAGGGTTTGGCCGGCAGGGATATCCTTGTCTCATCGCGCACTAGCGACTCCTGTGGCAAGCAGGGCGCAGTGCACGCTGACCAGGTATACAGAATCAACCGGATGTGGGTTAAATATTGCCTTATGCAGTCACAACATATTGCCCTAGTAAAGGTGATGTAACGGTATTTTACATCAAAGTGTTTTAGAGCAAGTAGTGTAGTAAAGTACCAGGATGTAGTTTATATGTTGAAACCTCTATCCACCAGATAAGGACACGCCCACATGTCGGAGCTGTGTCGGGAAAGACTGCCAGAACAACATCCTAGAAAACATCATCAGAGACAAGAAGCTGACCTCGGGATATTTTGGCCTTGTACCTTTTTTTTCCACCAAACCAAAAGGTAAAGTCAGTCACTAATCTGATTTGAATAAGATTTACACTGTGAATCGACCGGAGGTAGTATAGCAATAGCATACAAACTTAGTTTCATGTCTCTATGTGCTTTGGTCGTAGGTGCTTTATGATAATTTATAACCTCTTAAGGATCGGACCCTTTTTTTCAATATTCGTCTAAATTGACAAACTCAAATCTAACTGTCTGTAGCTCAGGACCTGAATCAAGGATATGCATATTTTTAATACCATTTGAAAGGAAACACTTTGAAGTTTGTGGAAATGTAGAATTAATGTAGGAGAATATAACACATTATATCTGGTAAAACATAATACAAACAAAAAAAACATGCGTTTTACATTTTTTGGTTTGTTACATCATCTTTGAAATGCAAGAGAGGCCCAACAGCAACTTGCCCAAGCCTCCCCATTTCTCCTTCACCCAAATCCAGATAGCTGATGTTCTGAAAGAGTTTCAAAATCTGGACCCCTACAAATCAGCTGGGCTAGACAATCTGGGCACTCTTTTTCTAAGATTATCTGCCGCAATTCTTGCAACCTCTATTACTTGACTGTTCAGCCTCTCTTTCGTATCGTCTGAGATCCCCAAAGATTGGAAAGCTGCCGCGGTCATCCCCCTCTTCAAAGGGGGAGACACTCTAGACCCAAACTGCTACAGACCTGTATCTATCCTACCCTGCCTTTATGAGGTCTTCAAAAGACAAGTTAACAAACAGATCACAGACAATTTCGAATCCCACGTACCTTCTCCGCTATGCAATCTGGTTTCCGAGCTGTTCATGGGTGCACCTCAGGGTGCTCAAGGTCCTAAACGATATCATAACCGCCATCGATAAAAGACAATACTGTGCAGCCGTATTCATCGACCTGGCCAAGGCTTTCGACTCTGTCAATCACCACATTCTTATCGGCAGACTCGACAGCCTTGGTTTTTCAAACGACTGCCTCGCCTGGTTTACCAACTACTTCTCAGACAGAGTTCAGTGTGTCAAATCGGAGGGCCTGTTGTCCAGACCTCTGGCAGTCTCTATGGGGGTGCCACAGGGTTCAATTCCCGGGCCGACTCTTTTCTCTGTATACATCAATGATGTCGCTCTTGCTGCTGGTGATTCTCTGATACACCTCTACGCAGATGACACCATTCTGTATTCTTCTGGCCCTTCATTGGACACTGTGTTAACTAACCTCCAGATGAGCTTCAATGCCATACAACTCTCCTTCCGTGGCCTCCAACTGCTCTTAAATGCTAGTAAAACTAAATGCATGCTCTTCAACCGATCTCTGCCCGCACCCCGCATCGATAAGTCTTTGATAGGTAAAGCCCCGTCAGCTGTCAGAGCAGCTCACAGATCATTGCACCTGTACATAGCCCATCTGTAAATAGCCTACCCAACTACCTCATCCCCATATAGTTTTTTTGCTCTTTTGCATCTCTACTTGCACGTTCATCTTCTGCACATCTATCACTCCAGTGTTTAATTGCTAAATTGTAATTACTTCGCCACTACGGCCTATTTATTGCCTTACCTCCCTAATCTTACCTCATTTGCACACACACATATTTTACTATTGTGTTATTAACTGTACGTTTGTTTATTCCATGTGTAACTCTGTGTTGTTGTTTGTGTCGCACTGCTTTGCTTTATCTTGGCCAGGTCGCAGTTGTAAAATGAGAACTTGTTTTCAACTGGCCTACCTGGTTAAATAAAGGTGAAAAAAAAGTTCTATCATATAGGAGTTTAAGCACAATTTAGATTTTGGCCACCAGATGGCAGCAGTGTGTGTGCAACGTTTCAGACTGATACAGTGAAGCGTTGCAATACTGGACAATATTTTGTATCAAGTCTGCCCAAATGTACCGAATTGGTCAATTGATACAATTTCAAGTACTTAACTATAGAGAGCATAAAACATGTAAGTTTACACACTTCCAGTAATGTCATACGTGATGTAATGTCATATTAGCTCATACACATTCACACATCTAGATGGCCGGGTGGGTGTCGAGCGAGAGACAGCAGGGGTTCAAACTGTAGAACCCGTCAAACTAAACTATTCTACATTTTATCCCTGGAACCCTCAGGATGACAAATCAGAGCCAGATTACTGAATGTAAGTACATTATTTATCTTCAGAGGTGAATGTATCAAACCAATTGCTGTGATAAAAGTGTTTTGTTGTTGTTGTGCACTCTCCTCAAACAATATCATGGTATTATTTCACTGTAATAGCTACTGCAAATTGGACAGTGCAGTTAGATTAACAAGAATTTAAGCATTCTGCCCATATAAGACATGTCTATGTTCTGGAAAGTTTGCTGTTACTTACAATGACATGCTAGTCACGTTAGCGCATGTTGGCAACAACCGTCCTGGTATAGGGACACCGTTCCTGTAGAGCAGTGGTTCCCAAACTTTTTATAGTCCCGTACCCTTTCAAACATTCAACCTCCAGCTGCGTACCCCCTCTAACACCAGGGTCAGCGCTCTCAAATGTTGTTTTTTGCCATCATTGTAAGCCTGCCACACACACACTATACGATACATTTATTAAACATAAGAATGAGTGTGATTTTTTTGTCACAACCCGGCTCGTGAGAAGTGACAAAGAGCTCTTATAGGACCAGGGCACAAATAATAATATAATAATAATCAATAATTTTGCTCTTTATTTAGCCATGTTACATATAAAACCTTATATGTTCATCAAAAATGGTGAATAACTCACCACAGGTTAATGAGAAGGGTGTGCTTGAAAGGATGCACACAACTTTGCAATGTTGGGTTGTATTGGAGAGAGTCTCCGTCTTAAATCATTTCCCATACAGTCTGTGCCTGTATTTAGTTTTCATGCTAGTGAGGGCCGAGAATCCACTCTCACATATTTACGTGGTTGCAAAGGGCATGAGTTTCTTAACAGCGCGATTAGCCAAGGCAAGAAACTCTGAGCGCAGCTCTATCCAGAAATCTGGCAGTGGCTTCTGATTAAATTCAATTTTCACAGAACTGCTTGTTGCAATTTCGATGAGGTTCTCTTGTTCAGATATCGGTAAGTGGACTGGAGGCAGGGCATGAAAGGGATAACAAATCCAGTTGTTTGTGTTGTCCGTTTCAGGAAAGTACCTGCGTAATTGCGCAACCAGCTTACTCAGGTGCTTCGCTATTATCAGGTTTGACATTGTCTGTAAGCTTGTTCATTTGCACACACAAAATCATACAATGATGGAAAGGCCTGTGTGTTGTCCTTGTTAATGCAGACAGAAAAGAGCTCCAACTTCTTAAAACTTCTTGTCAATAGGGGGGCGCCATTTCGACTTTGTAAAAATTTGTTCCTAAATTAAACTGCCTCGTACTCAATTCTTGCTCGTACAATATGCATATTATTATTACTATTGGATAGAAAACACTCTCTAGTTTCTAAAACCGTTTGAATTATATCTGTGAGTAAAACAGAACTCAAGTTGCAGCTAACTTCCTGTGTGAGAAATCTGAAATCGATGCTCTGTTCCAGGGTCAGTTTATTAAATTGCATGTAATCTATGAGTCGACATGCACTGCATACGATTTCCCCTAGATGTCAGTAAGCAGTGATAATTGGAATAGTGTTGCTAGGTAGATCTGAGGCCATATAAAGGCTCTTGGAACCGGGGGTGCGCTCTTTTCAACGTTCGTCATGGCGCAAGGCAGACCTCAAGATGGCATTCTGAAAAGCTCTCGTTATAGGCCTTAGATATATCCGGCTCTGATTTTATTCGATATAGGTGTTAAAGACATCATAATGTAGTTATTTTAAACAGAGTTATATCAGTTTATATCAGTATATTGCTATTTTCGGATATTTCTTTGTGCTGCGTTATGAAGAGTTGGGCACGTCTGGGCCACATAGCTAATGTTTGCTGCTAATTCCTAAGTTGAAGACGACAATCTACAACCGAGCAACGATGATTCTGGACAAAGGACCACTTGCACAAGATTCTGATGGAAGCTCATCAAAAAGTAAGAACTATTTATGATGTTAATTCGTTGTTCTGTTGAAAAATGTAAAAATATTATTCCGCCATTAATTTCGGTGCGGTCTCGCTTTAGCGCACGCTGTATGTCGTAGTAACGTTAATTTAAAAAATCTAACACAGCGGTTGCATTAAGAACTAATGTTTCTTTCATTTGCTGTCCAACCTGTATTTTTTTGTCAAGTTTATGATTAGTTATTGATTAAATTAGGTGCCTCTCCCAAGATTTCTCCCAACATTTTGTTGGCAGCTTGGCTACTATTCTCATTGTATAACCACGATTTGTGCCGCTAAATATGCACATTTTCGAACAAACAATATATGTATTGTGTAATATGATGTTATAGGACTGTCATCTGATGAAGTTTTGAGAAGGTTAGTGAAAAAAATTATATATTTTGCTGGTTTATTCGCTATCGCTAACGTGCATGAATCAATGCTGCTGTGTGGTTGGCTATTGTAGTAAGCTAATATAATGCTAAATTGTGTTTTCGCTGTAAAACACTTAAAGAATCTGAAATATTGGCTGGATTCACAAGATCTTTGTCTTTCATTTGCTGTACGCTGTGTATTTTTCATAAATGTTTTATGATGAGTATTTAGGTAATTCACGTTGCTCTCTGTAGTTATTCTAGTTGCTTTGGTGAGAGTTGTGATGGTGGCTGCAATGTAAAACTATGATTTATACCTGAAATATTGTCACGATCGTCAATGGGAGAGAGAGAGGACCAAGGCGCAGCGTGTGGAAAATACATCTTCTCTTTATTAGAAGGACAACGAAACAAAACAACAAACAGACGAACGTGAAGCTAACAAAGCCTAAGTGCAAACATGCAACATAGACACAGACACAGGAGACAACCACCCACAACAAACAATGTGACAACACCTACCTTAATATGGTTCTCAATCAGAGGAGATGAAAACCACCTGCCTCTAATTGAGAACCATATCAGGTACCCATAAACCAACATAGAAACAGAAAACATAGACTGCCCACCCAAACTCACGTCCTGACCAACTAACACATACAAAAACCAACAGAAAACAGGTCAGGAACGTGACAAATATGCACATTTTTCGAACAAAACATATGCTATACAATAAATATGTTATCAGACTGTCATCTGATGAAGTTGTTTCTTGGTTAGTGACTATTTATATCTTTATTTTGTCGAATTTGTGATAGCTACCTATGCAGGAAAAAAATGGTGGGGAAAAAAAGTTGTGTCTTTTGCTATGGTGGTTAGCTAATAGAAATACATATTGTGTCTTCCCTGTAAAACATTTTAAAAATCAGAAATGATGGCTGGATTCACAAGATGTGTATCTTTCATTTGGTGTCTTGGACTTGTGATTTCATGAACATTTTATTATATGATATCCCTGTGGCTTTAGGCTAGGCTATGCTAGTCAGCTTTTTTGATGGGGGGGATCCCGGATCCGGGTTTGTGACTCGTAAGAGGTTTTAATCATAGCCTCAATTTTGCCCCGCACATTGAATATAGTTGCGGAGAGTCCCTGTAATCCTAGATTCAGATCATTCAGGCGAGAAAAAGCATCACCCAGATAGGCCAGTTGTGTGAGAAACTCATCATCATGCAAGCGGTCAGATAAATTATGGTCAGTGAAGAAAACTTTAAGCTTGTCTCTCAATTTAAAAAAAAAAACGTGTCAATACTTTTCCGCTTGATAACCAGCGCAGTGTATGTTGTAAAAGCGTTACATGTTATATGTAATTGTATATTTTAAGATAGGAGTTATACAGCTCCTCAACAGCAGAAGGAGAAGTTAGCTAACACACATACAGAACTGACCTAAAGATACCACATCTTAATTTGACCCGGTTTCTCACAGCAGGAAAATAATCCTGCAGCAACAGGAAATGTGGATTATATTTTTTGTAGGGGTTAGTGTAAATCAAGTCTGACATTTTAAATTGGAAATTTCAAACTTTAGAAGCTTTTTAAAAATCTTCAATACTCTACAAGTTTGCATTTTCTGCTGTGCATGAAATGTCCTGCAACAACAGATGATCAAATTAAGATATGGCATCTGTAGAACCAGGTTAGTAGCATACTGACTAACAGGCAGAGATGAAACATCAATGTAATAACATCATAACATAAAAGATCCTGACAGCAGTTGTAAGTGACCATCATATTGTCCTGATAATCTCTATCGGTTGGCAGGGAAGTGCAGCCATGGGGGCTCATTTGACCAGACAAGCGGGAAGGAGCCTACGGGTGGGATCAACAAGGACTCGCTTAAGTCCAACCATGGCAACTGGCACACTGCAGCTGCAGAGGTGGCTGTGGCTGCAACCAATCAGCTGCTGGAGGACATCAGAGGGGCTGCTGGGGACATAGACTTCCTACGGTGGGGAATTGTGCCTAATCATATAAGCACTGTTGTGAAGGGTCTTGGCATCCGGCTCGAAGGACCTTGAGGAAAAGGACTAAGGTTGGAAGAAGGTGTGGTTTGTAAGATCTGAACAGTGCGTTCGGAAAGTATTCAGACCTATTGACTTTTTTCACATTTTGTTACGTTACAAAGCTGACCATCCTACTGATCCTCGACTTCAGTGATGTCATTTACAAAATAGCCTCCAACACTCTAATCAACAAATTGGATGCAGTCTATCACAGTGCCATCCGTTTTGTCACCAAAGCCCCATATACTACCCACCACTGTAACCTGTATGCTCTCGTTGGCTGGTCCTCGCTACATATTCGTCGCCAAACTCACTGGCTCCAGGTCATCTATAAGTCTTTGCTAGGTAAAGCTCCGCCTTATCTCAGCTCACTGGTCACCATAGCAACACCCAACCGTAGCACACGCTCCAGCAGGTATATTTCACTGATCATCCCCAAAGCCAACACCTCATTTGGCCGCCTTTCCTTCCAGTTCTCTGCTGCCAATGACTGTAACAAATTACAAAAATCACTGAAGTTGGAGACTCATATCGCCCTCACTAACTTTGCGCGTCAGCTGTCAGAGCAGCTTACCGATCGCTGCAGCTGTACACAGCCCATCTGTAAATAGCCCATCCAACCAACTTCCTACCTCATCCCCATATTTGTTTTTCTGCTCTTTTGCACACCAGTATTTCTACTTGCACATCCTCATCTGCACATATATCACTCCAGTGTAAATTGCTAAATTGTAATTACTTCACCACTATTGGCCTATATATTGCCTTACCTCCTTACTTCATTTGCACACACTGTATACAGATTTTTCTATTGTGTTATTGACTGCTTCTTTGTTTATCCCATGTGTAACTCTGCATAGTTTTTGTCGCACTGCTTCGCTTTATCTTGGCCAGGTTGCAGTTCTCAACTGGCCTACCTGGTTAAATAAAGGTTAAATAAAATAAAATAAAAAAATAAGTAAACAATACCACATAATGACAAAGCAAAAAACAGGTTTTTAGAAACGTTAGCAAATTGATAGAAAAAACCCTGAAATATCACATTTACAGAAGTATTCAGACCCTTTACTCAGTACTTTGTTGAAGTACCTTAGGCAGCGATTACAACCTTGAGTCTTCTTGGGTATGACGATACAAGCTTGGCACACCTATATTTGGGGAGTTTCTCCCATTCTTCTCTGTAGATCCTCTCAAGCTCTGTCAGGTTGGATGGGGAGCGTTGCTGCACAGCTAATTTCAGGTCTCTCCAGGGCTCTAGTTCGGCCACTCAAGGACATTCAGAGACTCGTCCCGAAGCCACTCCTGCGTTGTCTTGGCTATGTTAGGGTCGTTGTGGAGCAGAGTTTTTTTGCCCCGTTCATCTTTCCCTCAATCTGTCCCTACAGCATGATGCTGCCACCACCAAGCTTCACCATAGGGACGGTGCCAGGTTTCCTCCACACTTGACGCTTGGCATTCAGGCCAAAGAGTTCAATTTTGGTTTCCTCAGACAAGAGAATCTTTAGGAGCCTTTTGGCAAACTCCAAACTGTCATGCGCCTTTTACTGAGGAGTGTGGCCACTCTACCATAAAGGCTTGTTTGGTGGACTGCTGCAGAGATGGTTGTACTTCTGGAAGTTTCTCCCATCTCCACAGAGGAACTCTGGAGTTCTGTCAGAGTGACAGAAGTCTATTTAAGAAAGATGGAGGTCACTGTGTTCTTGGGGACCTTCAATGCTGCAGACATTTTTTAGGTAACCTTCCCCAGATCTGTGCCTCAACACAATCTTGTCTCGGAGCTCTACGGACAATTCCTTCGACCTCATGACTTACTTTTTGCTCTGACATGCACTGTCAACTGTGGGACCTTATATAGACAGGTTTGTGCCTTTCCAAATCATGTCCAATCAATTGAATTTACCACAGGTGGACTCCAATCAAGTTGTAGAAAAATTTCATGGATGATCAATGGAAACCGGATGCACCTGAGCTCAATTTCGAGTCACATAGCACTCTCTGCTGTGGGACTTTATATAGACAGGTTTGTGCCTTTCCAAATCATGTCCAATCATGTTGTAGAAACATCTCATGGATACCGGATGCACCTGAGCTCAGTTTCGAGTCTCATAACAAAGGGTCTGAATACTTATGTAAATAAGTAAATACAATTTCTTTGCAAAAAAAGTCTAAAAACCTGTTTTCGTTTGGCCATTATGGGGTATTGTGTGTAGATTGAGGAGGGTAAAAATGTATTTAATACATTTTAGAATAAGTCTGTAACATAACAATGTGGGAAAAGGGGTCTGAATACTTTCCGAATGCACTGTAGGTCTCTATATGGATGTGTTGAGTTTTGGCTTGTAAGGCCTTGGAGATACACTACATGGTCAAAAGTATGTAGACACTTGCTTGTCAAACATCTCATTTCAAAATCATGGGCATTAATATGGAGTTGGTGCCCCCTTTGCTGCTATAACAGCCTCCACTCTTCTGGGAAAGCTTTCCACTAGATGTTGGAGAATTGCTGCGGGGACTTGTTTCCATTCAGCCACAAGAGCATTAGTGAAGTCGGCACTGATGTAGGGCTATTAGACCTGGCTCGCAGTCAGCGTTCCAATTCATCCCAAAGATGTTCGATGGGGTTGAGGTCAGGGCTCTGTGCAGGCTAGTCAAGTTCTTCCACACCGATCTTGACAAACCATTTCTGAATGTCATAGTATGCTGTAGCGTTACGATTTCCCTTCACTGGAACTAAGGGGCTGAACCATGAAACACTTTACAGTTGGCACTATGCATTGGGGCAGGTAGCGTTCTCCAGACATCTGCCAAATCCAGATTCGTCCGTCGGACTGCCAGATGGTGAAACGTGATACATAACTCCAGAGAATGCGTTTCCACTGCTCAAGAGTCCATTGGCGGCGAGCTTTACACCACTCCCGCCGGCGCTTGGCATTGCACATGGTGATCTTAGGCTTGTGTACGGCTGTTCGACCATGTAAACCCATTTCATGAAGCTCCTGATGAACAGTTCTTGTGCTGACTTTGCTTCCAGAGGCAGTTTGGAACTAGGTAGTGAGTGTTACTTCTAGATGTTTCCACTTCACAATAACAGCACTTAGAGTTTACCAGGGCAGCTCTAGCAGGGCAGAAATGTGACTTATTGACTTGTTGGAAAGGTGGCATCCTATGACGGTGCCACGTTGAAAATCACTGAGCTCTTCAGTACGGGCCATTCTACTGCCAATGTTTGTCTATGAAGATTGCATGGCTGTGTACTCGATTTTATACATGCTGAAATAGCCGAATCCACTCATTTGAAGGGGTGTCCACATGCTTTTGCCATGTCGTGTATAATTGATGTGGATAACTAGGGTGTGCTTAAGGATGTGGTGGTCTGGAGATTTAAAAGCGAAACTTTAGAAACACATAAAGTTGCAGACATGACAAAGCAGTGCCAGGTGACAATGGGGAATAGACTTAACATATAACATGTATAAACTAAGGACACTGTCAGGATAAACACAACTAAGGGACATTATCAAACTGAGGACATGGATATACAAAGAGATATAACAAGTTGAAGGTAAAATAATACACATTCGATTCCAGAACCTCCAAACAACCCAATGTTCTCTGTGTATCTGTGGGTGCAATAAAATCAAGTTTTACATTCCTGCTCATTCCTCTAACATCCTGACCAATGTACCATAGCGATATTAACAGTCCTGAACAGAACGTTACAGTCCACCCATGGATAGTTATTTTATTCATGGCCCTTCGAGCCAGATAAGACTGCTGCCATGGAACCAGACAACCTACCAGAAGAAGGTACAGTGGAACACAGAACACAGGAAGAACTCTTCAGCCCCTTTCAATACCAGCTCCTCCTAGAGATGTTAACAGACATCACCAACCAACCAGACAATACAGACAAACAATAAGCTCCCATCCCGTGGCAACCTCCTGGAGCAGCTGGTACAGTGGACATCACCTCCGTCAAGTTCCCATCCCGTGGCAACCTCCTGGAGAAGCTGGTACAGCGGACATCACCTCCGTCAAGCTCCCATCCCGTGGCAACCTCCTGGAGAAGCTGGTACAGTGGACATCACCTCCGTCAAGTTCCCATCCCGTGGCAACCTCCTGGAGCAGCTGGTACAGTGGGCATCCCCTCCGTCAAGTTCCCATCCCGTGGTGCCTTCCTGGTGCAACTGGTACAGTGGACATCACCTCCGTCAAGCTCCCATCCCGTGGCGACCTCCTGGAGCAGCTGGTACAGCGGACATCACCTCCGTCAAGTTCCCATCCCGTGGCGACCTCTTGGAGCAGCTGGTATAGTGGACAGCACCTCTTTCAAGCTCCCATCATGTTCAGCCTCAGCCTTTGGTTCTTCCACAACCTCCAGGCCTTTCTCCTGTGGCAAGCGGGCCACCAACTCCAGGTCTACCCTCTATAGTGGCCACTGTGCCACACCAGGGTCCTTCTCCTCCAGTGGTCAGCGTTCCACTTGACAAAGAAGGACTTAAGGAACGAACCCTAACACACTCCATGGCCTTCCCTCACCAGTGGTCAGTGTGCCACACCTGTGCCTTTCCTCTTGTGTGACCAGCGTGCCACGCCCTTCAGGTACCTCTCCTGTGGCAAGTGTGCAACCTCCAAGACGCCCCCTGGTGGCCAGCATTCCAACCCCAGGCCTTCTGGCCGGCAAGACAAACCAAAACCCTCTACCTGTCCAGCGGGATGATGAGTTTGCCTTCCTCCTTCTGTGGCCTTTGGAGCATGCCGCCCTCCGCTGGAACCTCCACCCTTGATGTTCCGTGGGACAGCCAAGGCCCATTGACCAATAAATCCTGAACCTAATATACAGTCCATCCTAGCCCTAGTCCTTTTCTTCAAGCCCATTTATCTGCCTCTGCCCCTGCTGCACATGTGCAACAACTTTTGCACTGCACCACACATAATGAGATTCCTTCCCTCTCCCTATCCCTCTCGCTCTTTCTCGCTCTCCTTCTTTCTCTCACTCTCTTGCTCTCCTTCTTTCTCTCACTCTCTCAGGATGATGGGGATCTCTAAGAATGGATCTAGAGCTTTGTGTTTTGTGATCGACACCACCGGCAGCATGTCGGACGACATTGCAGCGGTAAGGAAGACGACATCGTTCATCATCGACAGAAAGAGAGGAACGCCAGACGAGCCCTCAGTCTACATCTTGGTCCCCTTCAATGACCCAGGTGAGAGATGGGATGAGTCCCGAATGGTATCATGTTCCCTATGGGCCCTGGTCCAAAGTAGTGCACAATGTGGAGAACAGGGTGTGATTTGCGGTGCAGCCATGATGCAACCTGGCTGACAGTCCCCGGAATCGGACACTCGAATAATATTTTTTTGTAAATGTTTACATGACATATTTGATTGATTTTCCACCGTTTTATAAATCAGAAGACAGCCGTCTAGACCTTCCTAGGACCGTGTAAATGTCCTCTGTTGAATTAACGTGTATTTGCCTCCCTCTGGTGGTCAGCTGCATCATTACATAAATTTATATCACTTCACTGCAATGTTACGTGAAAGGGGCGGTCCTTCGGAAAACATTTATCCAGCTGGACTGCTTCACGGCACAGACATGGCAAAGCAATCGCTGATTTTGTCTAGAGTAGGCGGATCTAAATACATAACTTTCATAGCGCTATGATAAAGAATGCGACCTACACACTTCCTTAAACCCAAAACAGTTCATGAAGTAATTTTGTGTGGAAGTCATTTGTTTTACATTGGAGGCAGACATTGCATATGCTCAGGAAAAAATGGATCCCTTTACATAGGCCTTCTCCCCTTGTCTGTAGGAGGGACGCACACTGCTTAAATGGGCCAAATGTTGATTTAGACGTTCACAAATGTAACAGATTTTGACTATCACTAACGTCATGATATGTTTGCTAAAGTAATAAATAAGGTTAAATAGTTTGAAAAGGCTTATATGCGCATGACATGGATAACGCGTATAAAAAAATTGTGAGCTGGCGCACGCACACCCAGAAAAAGTTTGTGTGGAGGTGCTGACTAATGGTGAATAAACTATAAACTATCAAAATAAAGTCGCACACTCCATATATAATCTCCCAGCAATTTAATGGGTATTTACCAACGTTTCGGCATTCTACGCACATGACATGGATAATGCGTGTGACATGGACCTTGTCCTATCCTATTATTTTTGTGCCACAAGACTTTGGGCCCCTGATGCGGACCACGGACCCAGACGTCTTTAAGGCCCAGATCAATGCACTGAATGCTGCTGGAGGAGATGATATCCCGGAGATGAGTCTATCAGGACTTCAGGTACAGTGACTGACAAACCTGTAGTGTTGGACAGGCATGTACAACCAAAATAAGACTGTATATAACTGTTATGAATTTGTATTGTGAATTTGCCTTCCAGCTGCCAGTTCAATACAGAATGCATTTCCAATACATTCTAGTGGTGTGCTAGTGTGACTGTGTCCCCTGTGCTTTCTACAGCTGGCTTTAACTGGTGCACCCCCCTCTTCAGAGATCTTCCTTTTTACTGATGCCCCCGCAAAAGACTTGGATCTAATGGGCACGGTGACCGCTCTCATAGAACGCACTAAGTCAGTGGTGAGTAGCTGGGCCTTGCTATTCTCTATGTAAGCAGCAAAGAATGCGACCTACACACTTCCTTAACCGGTGCAATTTTTATTTTCCTCTCTTTTTCATCGCCTTCTGGATTTATTGACATTCACAATTGTAGAGAGAAGCACATCAAATTCCTTGAATTTCTCTCCTTTCTCTGCTCCTCAATTTACACATTGAATTCACAATGTATCCTCCCAATCTCTCTCTCTCTCTCTCTCTCTGCAGGTGTCCTTCTTCCTAACTGGCTCTTTGGGGCTCCGTCGTAGGAGGGGTAGTGACCAGGGCCAAGGACAGGTCCAGCACAGTCGGATGGCAGTGTCAGACTCCCAGCTCTACAGGGAGCTGGCCCAGTCCTCAGGTGGCCTGGCCATACAGGTCACCAAGACAGCACTGCCCAAGGCCACCAGCATCATTGTGGAATCCTCCAGCTCTTCATTGGTAGCCTTGACACCAATAGTAAACGTTAGGGTAACGCTAGGTCCAAAATGTGAAGGTTGGGACAAGAGAGTTCTAATATCCCATAACTCTTTACAAAAATGTGGAAGAAGTCTAAACAAAGGGATCAGAGCTGGTCCAATGATTATATTTATTTTCAAAAGCTTATTAAGATGTTGTCCCGACCTTGTGAGGTTGGACCTAGCCTAGCCACAATCACGCCATCCCTTCACATGGTTTAACAGATACATTCACATATGAAGACAATGTTCCATCCTGTCCTCTTCCCTTTCTGATATTCTGCATAGCACCAGGGATATGTGAAAGACAAGCCTGACCTCTCCCCTCTCTGGGCCCCAAGTGACTGACCCCCAGCTGAGGGAAAAGTGCAACTGCCAACACCATTATTATTAGAAATACATTCTAATAGACACTTATATCACATAAACATATTATGCAATACAAGCATTATAACATAATCTTGCAATTTTCCACGACACCCCAAAGCCATGCTCCAAGATGAGGCTTCTGTAGTCCAACAACATGTCACCCTGGGAGAGTTGCTCCTGAAAGATGCATCTGCCCTTTTTCTCCCACCCACCCTCTCTCTACTCCTCTCCTTCTTTCCTTCAGGTGACCATTCTACAGGCTGTGCGGAGTCCAGGAAGGGCTGATAATTTCTCCTTCACAGTAGATGAGTCTGTGAGAAACCTGACTGCTTATGTCACAGGAAGCTCCCTCTCCTTCACTCTCACCAGCCCCTCAGGTATTCCAGAGATATTCCACAGATTTTTCATTTATCCTTTCTATTTAACCAGGGGAGTCTCATTGACATTAAAATCTCTCGTCACAAAGTCAGGTCTCTGTTGAAAGAGAAGTCTTCTGATCTCAATAGGACTTCCTGGATATTGTATATAAACCAGGTATCTCCAACCCTTTTCCTGGAGAGACATCCTATTTTAGGTTTTAACTCCAACCCTGTTCCTGGAGAGCTACCCTCCTGTAGGTTTATACTCCAACCCTGTTCCTGGAGAGCTATACCCTCCTGTAGGTTTATACTCCAACCCTGTTCCTTGAGAGCTACCCTCCTGTAGGTTTTAACTCCAACCCTGTTCCTGGAGAGCTACCCTCCTGTAGGTTTTAACTCCAACCCTGTTCCTGGAGAGATACCCTCCTGTAGGTTTTAACTCCAACCCTGTTCTTAAAGAGCTACCCGCCTGTAGGTTTTAACTCCAACCCTGTTCCTGGAGAGCTATACCCTCCTGTAGGTTTTTACTCCAACCCTGTTCCTGGTGAGCTACCCTCCTGTAGGTTTTAACTCCAACCCTGTTCCTGGAGAGCCAAACCCTCCTGTAGGTTTTTACTCCAACCCTGTTCCTGGAGATACCCTCCTGCAGGTTTTAACTCCAACCCTATTCTTAAAGAACTACCCTCCTGTAGGTTTTAACTCCAACCCTGTTCCTGGAGAGCTACCCTCTTGTAGGTTTTTACTCCAACCCTGTTCCTGGAGAGCTACCCTCCTGTAGGTTTTAACTCCAACCCTGTTCCTGGAGAGCTACCCTCCTGTAGGTTTTTACTCCAACCCTGTTCCTGGAGAGCTACCCTCCTGTAGGTTTTAACTCCAACCTTGTTCCTGGAGAGCTACCCTCCTGTAGGTTTTAACTCCAACCCTGTTCCTGGAGAGCTACCCTCCTGTAGGTTTTTACTCCAACCCTGTTCCTGGAGAGCTATACCCTCCTGTAGGTTTTTACTCCAACCCTGTTCCTGGAGAGCTACCCTCCTGTAGGTTTTAACTCCAACCCTGTTCCTGGAGAGTTACCCCCCAGTATTTTACTACAACCCCAGCTGTAACAAACCAGATTCAGCCTATCAACCAGCTACTCAGGTGTGCTATCTCAGGGTTTCCCAAACTCGGTCCCGGGGCCCCCCGTGTGCACGTTTTGGTTTTTGCCCTAGCACTACACAGCTGATTCAAATAACCAACTCATCATCAAGCTTTGATTATTTGAATCAGCTCTGTAGTGCTAGGGCAAATATCACAACGTGCGTTCAGGGGGGGCCCTATGACTGAGTTTGGGAAACCCTGCAGTAGATTATGGTTGGAGCGAAAACCTACAGGGAGGTAGTTCTCCAAGAACAGGGTTGGAGAGCCCTGATATAAAGGTTACATTTAAAAAATCACAAACATGCTCTCTATTCAAATCATTAGAGATGTATTTATGTTGTAGCTTGGGGCAAATTCCCATGTTTGTTGCTATGGTTATGGTGCTGTCATCCCACAGGTGTGTCCCAGAGTAGTGCGGAGGTAAATGGGTCTCTGGCAACGATTCAAACCGTGGGGAACTTCCTCACACTGGGGCTGGACAGCCAAGTGGGATTATGGGAAATCAGTGTGTCGTCAACTGTGGCCTACTCACTGAAGGTCGTAGGTGAGTGCGACGATGTTGGCTTTTCTGGAGGGCATATTACATAGAAATTAGGCAAGTTAGCAACCATTTGTAATAGTGTGCTGAACAGTGTCTTAAGATGGTATTTAAGTTGGCGTATGCTTTTATTCCATGTTCAGAGGTCAAAGAGCTCTTTGACTTTCTCTTTCCAGGTCAGAGCGCCATCGACTTCCTGTTTGACTTTGTGGAGGTGTCTCAGGGACCTCATCCAGCCTTCGCTGTTTTAGAGTCCCGTCCTCAAGCTGGTGAGACAGGATTTAAACATTTTGTTAACAGTTGGAGCACAGTGACGCAGGGTGGATATTTACAGAGGCACCAAAATGCTGTCTATGTTTGTCTGTTTCTCCATCGTGGTTCCTAACATTGATGCTGATTTAACACTCCTAACTTTTTGGTTCTTTACTTACAAGTTTCTAGCCCAGCATTTAAGTATAATGTGATTTGCTACTTATACATTAGCTACCTCCTAACCTCCACATTTCTCCGCCCCAGGCGGTAACGCCACCCTGCTGGTGTCAGTGACGGGGAGTGAATCTGTGAGTCTGACGGAGGTGGCCCTGGTCGAGGCCTCGGGGTCAGGGGAGGTCAATGGAACCTTGGAATCAGTCGGCGGCGGGGACTTCCTGGTTACCATGGACAGAATCCCGGCGGGGGAATTTGTTGTGCGTCTGAGAGGAGAGAACAGCGCCACCACCAGGGCATTACCAGACATCTTCCAGAGACAGTCCTCCACCCGCCTCAGAGCCTCCACTGTCATGGTGACGGTGAGTGACAAGGTCAAAGGTCAAGAATCAGAGTTGTTGAAGTTGCCCCGTGACACTGGGTCTGGTAATTTTATAATTTTACCCTGTGATGGTTAGTGTTGGTGAGGTATCCTGGGGAAACTTGTAGCCTACCAATCCTGGGTAGTGAGTACCCAGAGCTCCATATTCAGATAAATGAATGACTACAGTAGGCAGAACGTTCTGCTGTGTTCTGTCTGGTTTCAGGCTGAGGCAGAATGTTCTGTTGGGTTCTGTCTGGTTTCAGGCAGAGGCAGAACATTCTGTTGGGTTCTGTCTGGTTTCAGGCTGAGGCAGAACGTTCTGTTGGGTTCTGTCTGGTTTCAGGCAGAGGCAGAACGTTCTGTTGGGTTCTGTCTGGTTTCAGGCAGAGGCAGAACGTTCTGTCTGGTTTCAGGCAGAGGCAGAACGTTCTGTCTGGTTTCAGGCAGAGGCAGAACGTTCTGTCTGGTTTCAGGCAGAGGCAGAACATTCTGTCTGGTTTCAGGCGGAGGCAGAACATTATGTTGTGTTCTGTCTGGTTTCAGGCAGAGGCAGAACGTTCTGTCTGGTTTCAGGCAGAGGCAGAACATTCTGTTGTATTCTGTCTGGTTTCAGGCTAAGGCAGAACATTCTGTGGGTAGCAGGTAGCCTAGTGGTTAGAGTGTTGGGCCAGTAACCGAAAGGTTGCTTGATCGAATCCACAAGGTAAAAATCTGTTTTTCTGCCCCTGAGCAAGGCATTTAACCCACTGTTCCCCGGGCGTTGAAGACATGGATGTCGATTATGGCAGCCCTCCTCTCTGATTCAGAGGGGTTGGGTTAAATGTGGAAGACACATTTCAGTTGAATGCATTCAGTTGTACAACTGACTAGGTGTCCCCCTTTCCCTGTCTGGTTTCAGGCTAAGGTAGAAAGTGACCTGGAGCCTGGAACACCCTTTTCACTCCTGTTCACTGTGACAACCAACGGGACAGGCGGATCCTTCACCATCCGAGCCACAAATGACCGTGGGTTCACCTCCACTTCCCCTACAAACCTGATGCTAGTGACCGGGGTCAGTGCCAACGGTACAGTGACTCTCACGGCGCCCGCCAACACCGCGTCGGGCACGGACGTCACCCTGACCATCGAGGCTGAGTCTCCCGGGGCCACCGACACCAACTACGCCGTCCTGCGCCTCTCCGTTGTTTCACCGGTAACTCTGAGTAACGCAGGGTGTTTAGTTTGTGTGTTGGCCTGCTTTTTTCTCTGTTCTGGGTGTAGTGGTAGAATTACAGTAGCCTGGTCCCAGATCTGTTTGTGTTTTTTCTCTGTTCTGGGTGTAGTGGTAGAATTACAGTAGCCTGGTCCTAGATCTGTTTGTGCCAACATTCCACTCCTTGTCATGACAAGGAGTATCAAGGAGTGGAATGACAGCACAAACAGACTGGTACCCAGGCTAGAATTACATAAAGGGTTAAAAGGAGAACTTGTGTGTTTCCTCCAGGGTTAGTGTTGTAATTGTTTGTAATGTCTTTTAGATGTGTCGGACGCTAGGAAGACTAGCTGACGTCATGGCGTCAGCTAATTGGCATCCTTATAAAAATGTAAATTCTTTCCCCTCCCCTGCAGGTAACAGATTTCAGCCGTCCGGTGTGCGATGTGGTCAGCGTAACAGCTAATTGTTCTGACGACTGCAGCCTGTCCATGTGGGAGCTCTCTGCCAACCTGACGGACGGCAATGGGACGGGCATCGAGCGCGTCACTCTGCGCCAGGGCAACGGAACCCTCAACACCACCACGGTGGAGGGCGCTGGGAATTGGACCGTGACTCTGGCAGCCTACAGCGCCTCCTGCTGTTCCCCAGAGGTAGAGCTGGTGGCGGTGGACGGCGCGGGGAATGTGGGAACCTGTTTCAGGTCCATCAGAGTGACAGTGGATACCACTGTCCAGCCACCAGTCACCAATGCTATCACTGAGAACAGCATCACCGTGACTACTACACCTATAGCTGCCACCACCACCGCGAGCCGGGGCCATCCTCTATCCCTCTCCTTGTATCTCTGTTCCATCATGCTGGTCTCTGTCACACTCGCTTTGAGCCGCTAGGTAGCTAGTGTCACGGTGTGACTTCTGGTCTTGAAAGATGTTAAATCATATTCAAAAGATTCTCTGTTATAATGCTGTCTGGTAACTTTCCATTATTATGTAAATTCTGATAATATATGCCATTTAGCAGATGTGTTTAACCAAAGTGACTGACAGTAATGCGTGCATACATTTTATGTAAAGGTGGTCCTGGGATTTGAACCCACTATCCTGGCGTTGCAAGCACCATGCTCTACCAACTGAGCTACAGAGGTCTAAGGCCTGTGTCTTTTCGATGGACCTCATGTCATCTGTGCTGAGTGTACCAAAACAAAGTGCCAGGCAGTCTCTAAAAGGCATCCTACAGGGACGGGGGCTGGGATGAAAAAACTAATAAATATATATACAGTGGGGAGAACAAGTATTTGATACACTGCCGATTTTGCAGGTTTTCCTACTTACAAAGCATGTAGAGGTCTGTAATTTTTATCATAGGTACACTTCAACTATGAGAGACGGAATCAAAAATCCAGAAAATCACATTGTATGATTTTTAAATAATTAATTTGCATTTTATTGCATGACATAAGTATTTGATACATCAGAAAAGCAGAACTTAATATTTGGTACAGAAACCTTTGTTTGCAATTACAGAGATCATACGTTTCCTGTAGTTCTTGACTAGGTTTGCACACACTGCAGCAGGGATTTTGGCCCACTCCTCCCTACAGATCTTCTCCAGATCCTTCAGGTTTCGGGGCTGTCGCTGGGCAATACGGACTTTCAGCTCCCTCCAAAGATTTTCTATTGGGTTCAGGTCTGGAGACTGGCTAGGCCACTCCAGGACCTTGAGATGCTTCTTACGGAGCCACTCCTTAGTTGCCATGGCTGTGTGCTTCGTGTCGTTGTCATGCTGGAAGACCCAGCCACGACCCATCTTCAATGCTCTTACTGAGGGAAGGAGGTTGTTGGCCAAGATCTCGCGATACATGGCCCCATCCATCCTCCCCTCAATACGGTGCAGTCGTCCTGTCCCCTTTGCAGAAAAGCATCCCCAAAGAATGATGTTTCCACCTCCATGCTTCACGGTTGGGATGGTGTTCTTGGGGTTGTACTCATACTTCTTCTTCCTCCAAACATGGCGAGTGGAGTTAGACCAAAAAGCTCTATTTTTGTCTCATCAGACCACATGACCTTCTCCCATTCCTCCTCTGGATCATCCAGATGGTCATTGGCAAACTTCAGAAGGGCCTGGACATGCGCTGGCTTGAGCAGGGGGACCTTGCGTGCGCTGCAGGATTTTAATCCATGACGGCGTAGTGTGTTACTAATGGTTTTCTTTGAGACTGTGGTCCCAGCTCTCTTCAGGTCATTGACCAGGTCCTGCCGTGTAGTTCTGGGCTGATCCCTCACCTTCCTCATGATCATTGATGCCCCACGAGGTGAAATCTTGCATGGAGCCCCAGACCGAGGGTGATTGACCGTCATCTTGAACTTCTTCCATTTTCTAATAATTGTGCCAACAGTTGTTTCCTTCTCACCAAGCTGCTTGCCTATTGTCCTGTAGCCCATCCCAGCCTTGTGCAGGTCTACAATTTTATCCCTGATGTCCTTACACAGCTCTCTGGTCTTGGCCATTGTGGAGAGGTTGGAATCTGTTTGATTGAGTGTGTGGACAGGTGTCTTTTATACAGGTAACGAGTTCAAACAGGTGCAGTTAATACAGGTAATGAGTGGAGAACAGGAGGGCTTCTTAAAGAAAAACTAACAGGTCTGTGAGAGCCGGAATTCTTACTGGTTGGTAGGTGATCAAATACTTATGTCATGCAATAAAATGCAAATTAATTACTTAAAAATCATACAATGTGAGTTTCTGGATTTTTGTTTTAGATTCCGTCTCTCACAGTTGAAGTGTACCTATGATAAAAATTACAGACCTCTACATGCTTTGTAAGTAGGAAAACCTGCAAAATCGGCAGTGTATCAAATACTTGTTCTCCCCACTGTATATATAGGACAAAACACACATCACGACAAGACAGACAACACTACATAAGAGAGACCTAAAGACAACAACATAGCAAGGCAGCAACACATGACAACACAACATGGTAGCAGCACAACATGGTAGCAGCACAACATGGTAGCAGCACAACATGGCAGCAGCACAACATGGCAGCAGCACAACATGGTAGCAGCACATGGTAGCAGCACAACATGGCAGCAGCACAGCATGGTAGCAACACAACATGGTAGCAGCACAACATGGTAGCAGCACATGGTAGCAGCACAACATGGCAGCAGCACAACATGGTAGCAGCACAACATGGTAGCAGCACAACATGGTAGCAGCACAACATGGTAGCAACACAACATGGTAGCAACACAACATGGTAGCAGCACAACATGGTAGCAGCACAACATGGGAGAAACACAACATGGTAGCAACACAACATGGTAGCAACACAACATGGTAGCAGCACAACATGGTAGCAGCACAACATGGTAGCAGCACAACATGGTAGCAGCACAACATGGTAGCAGCACAACATGGCAGCAGCACAAAGGGCAAGACGGTAGAGACAACAATACATCAGGCAAAGCAGCCTATAAGAGTATCCATGATTGAGTCTTTGAATGAAGAGATTGAGATAAAACTGTCCAGTTTGAGTGTTTGTTGCAGCTCGTTCTAGCTGCAGCGAAATGCATATGGTATTGATAAGTAATCATAAATAATCATAATGTATGTTGATATCACTGTCATTTCTTATTGGTCTATAGCCATAAAGGCTGGCTTTATTAGGTATCAATAAGACACTCTGCTTCCTAATGTTCTCTGCTTAGTTACTCATGAATCAATATGTAAATATTGATTCTCTTTTGTAACGTCAGTCCTCGATAATGTGAGACATATTCCTCCAAAGGCCAATAAAATAAACTGAAGAAGTAAACAAATCGTTTTAATTGGACCATAAACTTCATAGACTTTCTAATTTGTGTGAACTATCCCTTAAGTCTAATTGCAACAAGTGGCAAGTGTTGCGTTTTGTCGCCCTCTACCGGCACTACGTGTAGGTGCATGCAATACATCTCAGCACAACACTGGTCTGGAGAAGCACGCAGCTGTCGAGCCGAAGGAGGACAGATAGTTTGTGACGGAGTGGCAGTGTCCGTTGTGCCACTGACTGACCGAGTAGCACATGGATTTTGTAGGCCTGTTACCCTCAACCAGGATAGTTTAGGAAATGGCTACAAAATTGTGACCGCAGGCTTCTAGGAAAGCCAATTGTGTTGGTCCATATGGGGCTATCCGTTTTGAAAAAGGAAAAAAATTAAGTATTTAGGCATATCTGACGGTTTATAGTAGAATATAGTTCACAATCATGGCAGGTCGTCTAAGTTTTATTTTGAGCCACTATTCCACTCTTGTGTAGAACAACCTGGCCCGTGACCAGTTGACCCCGGTGCGCGGTCCCAGCGCAATCTATGGCTCTTTCACCCTCACGCGAGAGATAGCCCGACACCGACAGGACTCTTTCGAAAATAGACCGGACCGCTTTGACCCCCCTCTCCTATCCTCCCCACACACCCTCCCTTCAAACCCACTCCCTTCTCTCTCCGCTGAGGAGCGTCGTAGTTGTACCTCGCTCCCCATTCGCCAAGCCCGCACCGACTGTACAAAACTGGACCACAGAGAACCAGATAAAACATTCAAATAAGCAGGGAGCGTTACCGAGAACAGAAAACTACCAAGGGAAGGGGGAGAGGAGAATTCGGAGGTCAAACGACAGTGGCGATCCCCATCAAATACCGAGCTGATTGGGTGAGTTGCCTCAATGAATTGCCGTAAAGCAGCCTTGTTTTAATATCGATAATAATCGTCGATGCAGTTGAATGGACAGCTTTTACCGCATTGCCAGTGTGCATAGTAATGCTGGGAAAGTCATAGAATGTGACTGCGCACTTTTTCTCCGCGGACAGTGGCGAGCTTTAAATTGTGACTGCTGAACTAAATGGAGCATGTTATGCAAGGGAGGGGGAGGACTTACCCCCCACTCCCCCCTTCTCTCCCTATAGGGGTGAAATTATTAGGCTACTGTGTCAGGTTTCCAGGTGTGTTTGTGTGTGCGTGTCCATACGCGCGCATACGCACACACGGAGTATGTGCCGATATTCTTGTTATTGACAGATCAGGGAGATCGGTTTCATTGTACTCTTTGGGATGATTAGGCCCTCTCCCCGGAGCCCCAGAGAGGTAGGGGGTGGGGGGTGGAAGGGACAGTTTGACATGTCTATATTAGGTGACCATGTCATTCTTTCACCCTGTCTCGAGAGCCATGCCATGCGCCAGGGCAGAGCACACAAAAATACGAGCTGTGGCCTATCGGAACACAGACAGACAGACAGGTAGACAGACAGACTGGAATATTACAAACAAACGGAACTTGTCTATTCAGTAATGGAACTTGTTTAATTCACTGATTGTAAGTCGCTCTGGATACGCGCGTTTGCTAGGTGACTACATTTTGAATGTAATGTAAATGAAACTTTTATTTCTGGGATATTAACTAACAAGAAAACTATGCATTCTTATATTTTAACTTTGAACGGTTTGTTTTTAAAGATTAGGCCTAACTTATTACAGTGTTACAAACTGTTAAATAAGAAGACACATGTCCCTAAAGATAGCAGTTAAAACGATGCATGTTTAAAGAGAACTTATTGTGATTGAGTTGGGTAACTAAGATTGGATCATGCTTTTGTAGAGTAAACATTTCCTGTAAGCATTATGTTCAACAGCGTGTCGTCTATTAGGGTTGAATGGCGGGAACCCAGTTACCGAGATTTACCGTCATTTACTGCCCAAAACCACTTCCTTTTCCTGGGATAAATAACTTCAAGGAAAGGGGAAATTATAATAAATGATTTATATGAACAGCATGGCGTTAAATGGAATTGTTAAAGTATATGCAATGTCTACATATGGCTATTCTACGGCCTCTGAATGATGAATCAACGCTCAGGGTGGGGACAGACAGCACATCTCAGGGTGGGGACAGACAGCCCATCTCAGGGTGGGGACAGACAGCCCATCTCAGGGTGGGGACAGACAGCACAACTCAGGGTGGGGGACAGACAGTCCATCTCAGGGTGGGGGACAGACAGTCCATCTCAGGGTGGGGACAGACAGTCCATCTCAGGGTGGGGACAGACAGCACAACTCAGGGTGGGGGACAGACAGTCCATCTCAGGGTGGGGGACAGACAGTCCATCTCAGGGTGGGGACAGACAGTCCATCTCAGGGTGGGGACAGACAGCCCATCTCAGGGTGGGGACAGACAGCACAACTCAGGGTGGGGACAGACAGTCCATCTCAGGGTGGGGACAGACAGCCCATCTCAGGGTGGGGACAGACAGCACAACTCAGGGTGGGGGACAGACAGCCCATCTCAGGGTGGGGACAGACAGCACAACTCAGGGTGGGGGACAGACAGTCCATCTCAGGGTGGGGACAGACAGCACAACTCAGGGTGGGGGACAGACAGTCCATCTCAGGGTGGGGGACAGACAGTCCATCTCAGGGTGGGGACAGACAGCACAACTCAGGGTGGGGGACAGACAGTCCATCTCAGGGTGGGGGACAGACAGTCCATCTCAGGGTGGGGGACAGACAGTCCATCTCAGGGTGGGGGACAGACAGCACAACTCAGGGTGGGGGACAGACAGCACAACTCAGGGTGGGGGACAGACAGTCCATCTCAGGGTGGGGGACAGACAGTCCATCTCAGGGTGGGGACAGACAGCACAACTCAGGGTGGGGGACAGACAGTCCATCTCAGGGTGGGGACAGACAGCACAACTCAGGGTGGGGGACAGACAGTCCATCTCAGGGTGGGGGACAGACAGCACAACTCAGGGTGGGGGACAGACAGCACAACTCAGGGTGGGGGACAGACAGTCCATCTCAGGGTGGGGGACAGACAGTCCATCTCAGGGTGGGGACAGACAGCACAACTCAGGGTGGGGGACAGACAGTCCATCTCAGGGTGGGGACAGACAGCACAACTCAGGGTGGGGACAGACAGCACATCTCCGGGTGCGGGACAGACAGCACATCTCCGGGTGGGGACAGACAGCACATCTCCGGGTGCGGGACAGACAGCACATCTCCGGGTGGGGACAGACAGTCCATCTCAGGGTGGGGACAGACAGTCCATCTCAGGGTGGGGACAGACAGTCCATCTCAGGGTGGGGACAGACAGCACAACTCAGGGTGGGGACAGACAGTCCATCTCAGGGTGGGGGACAGACAGTCCATCTCAGGGTGGGGGACAGACAGTCCATCTCAGGGTGGGGACAGACAGCACAACTCAGGGTGGGGGACAGACAGTCCATCTCAGGGTGGGGGACAGACAGTCCGTCTCAGGGTGGGGACAGACAGCACAACTCAGGGTGGGGACAGACAGCACAACTCAGGGTGGGGACAGACAGCCCATCTCAGGGTGGGGACAGACAGCCCATCTCAGGGTGGGGGACAGACAGTCCATCTCAGGGTGGGGGACAGACAGCCCATCTCAGGGTGGGGACAGACAGCCCATCTCAGTATGGTGACAGACAGCCCATCTCAGGGTGGGGACAGACAGCCCATCTCAGGGTGGGGGACAGACAGACCATCTCAGGGTGGGGACAGACAGTCCATCTCAGGGTGGGGACAGACAGCCCATCTCAGGGTGGGGACAGACAGTCCATCTCAGGGTGGGGGACAGACAGTCCATCTCAGGGTGGGGACAGACAGTCCATCTCAGGGTGGGGGACAGACAGTCCATCTCAGGGTGGGGACAGACAGTCCATCTCAGGGTGGGGGACAGACAGTCCATCTCAGGGTGGGGACAGACAGCCCATCTCAGGGTGGGGACAGACAGTCCATCTCAGGGTGGGGGACAGACAGCCCATCTCAGGGTGGGGACAGACAGTCCATCTCAGGGTGGGGGACAGACAGTCCATCTCAGGGTGGGGGACAGACAGTCCATCTCAGGGTGGGGGACAGACAGTCCATCTCAGGGTGGGGGACAGACAGTCCATCTCAGGGTGGGGACAGACAGCCCATCTCAGGGTGGGGGACAGACAGTCCATCTCAGGGTGGGGGACAGACAGCCCATCTCAGGGTGGGGGACAGACAGTCCATCTCAGGGTGGGGGACAGACAGCCCATCTCAGGGTGGGGGACAGACAGTCCATCTCAGGGTGGGGGACAGACAGTCCATCTCAGGGTGGGGGACAGACAGTCCATCTCAGGGTGGGGGACAGACAGCCCATCTCAGGGTGGGGGACAGACAGCCCATCTCAGGGTGGGGGACAGACAGCCCATCTCAGGGTGGGGGACAGACAGCCCATCTCAGGGTGGGGGACAGACAGTCCATCTCAGGGTGGGGGACAGACAGTCCATCTCAGGGTGGGGACAGACAGCACAACTCAGGGTGGGGGACAGACAGTCCATCTCAGGGTGGGGGACAGACAGTCCATCTCAGGGTGGGGGACAGACAGCCCATCTCAGGGTGGGGGACAGACAGTCCATCTCAGGGTGGGGACAGACAGTCCATCTCAGGGTGGGGACAGACAGTCCATCTCAGGGTGGGGGACAGACAGTCCATCTCAGGGTGGGGGACAGACAGTCCATCTCAGGGTGGGGGACAGACAGTCCATCTCAGGGTGGGGGACAGACAGTCCATCTCAGGGTGGGGGACAGACAGTCCATCTCAGGGTGGGGGACAGACAGCCCATCTCAGGGTGGGGGACAGACAGCCCATCTCAGGGTGGGGGACAGACAGCCCATCTCAGGGTGGGGGACAGACAGTCCATCTCAGGGTGGGGGACAGACAGTCCATCTCAGGGTGGGGGACAGACAGTCCATCTCAGGGTGGGGGACAGACAGTCCATCTCAGGGTGGGGGACAGACAGTCCATCTCAGGGTGGGGACAGACAGTCCATCTCAGGGTGGGGACAGACAGCACATCTCAGGGTGGGGACAGACAGTCCATCTCAGGGTGGGGACAGACAGTCCATCTCAGGGTGGGGGACAGACAGTCCATCTCAGGGTGGGGGACAGACAGCACATCTCAGGGTGGGGGACAGACAGTCCATCTCAGGGTGGGGACAGACAGCACATCTCAGGGTGGGGGACAGACAGTCCATCTCAGGGTGGGGGACAGACAGTCCATCTCAGGGTGGGGACAGACAGTCCATCTCAGGGTGGGGACAGACAGTCCATCTCAGGGTGGGGACAGACAGTCCATCTCAGGGTGGGGGACAGACAGCACATCTCAGGGTGGGGGACAGACAGTCCATCTCAGGGTGGGGACAGACAGCACATCTCAGGGTGGGGGACAGACAGTCCATCTCAGGGTGGGGGACAGACAGTCCATCTCAGGGTGGGGACAGACAGTCCATCTCAGGGTGGGGACAGACAGTCCATCTCAGGGTGGGGACAGACAGTCCATCTCAGGGTGGGGACAGACAGTCCATCTCAGGGTGGGGACAGACAGTCCATCTCAGGGTGGGGACAGACAGTCCATCTCAGGGTGGGGACAGACAGTCCATCTCAGGGTGGGGGACAGACAGTCCATCTCATGTAGACCTGTCATCTCACCGTCGTAATTTTTTTTATTGTGTCAAATCAAATCAAATTGTATTAGTCACATGCGCAGAATACAACAGGTGTAGACTTGACAGTGAAATGCTTACTTACAAGCCTCTAACCAACAATGCAGTATAATAAAGACAGAAAAAAATACAGATAAGAATAAGAAATGAAAGTAACAAGTAATTAACGAGCAGCAGTAAAATAACAATAGTGAGACTATATACATGGGTGGGTACCGGTACAGAGTGTGGGGGGGCACCAGTTAGTTGAGGTAATATGTACATGTAGGTAGGGTTATTAAAGTGACTATGCATAGATGATAACAACAGAGAGTAGCAGTGGTGTAAAAGAGGGGAGGGGGGCAATGCAAATAGTCTGGGTAGCCATTTGATTAGGTGTTCAGGAGTTTTATGGCTTGGGGGTAGAAGCTGTTTAGAAGCCTCTTGGACCTAGACTTGGCGCTCCGGTACTGCTTACCGTGTGGTAGCGGAGAAAACAGTCTATGACTAGGGTGGCTGGAGTCTTTGACAATTTTTAGGGCCTTCCTCTGACACCGCCTGGTATAGAGGTCCCTGATGGCAGGAAGCTTGGCCGTTCTTATTACCCTCTGTAGTGCTTTGTGGTCGGAGTGGTTGCTCCATGCTTCACAGCCTACTAATTATACGAATAGGCCCTATTATATTTCAGAATTAACATCTAATTAGCTAGCCTATACTTGTAACTTTGTAGGCTGCATGTGCTGCACCAGAATCACTTGTTCTCTTATGCTTTATCACGGTTTGAACGATGTATGTAACGCCAGTCCATATAATGAAATGTGTTCCTATAAGCCCATGTTGCACAACATTTATATAGGCTATGCAATGCTATGCAATGCTATGCAATGCTATGCTATGCAATGCTATGCAATGCAATGCAATGCAATGCTATTTATTTATTTTTATTTTTATTTTTCTTTTACCGTTATTTTACCAGGTAAGTTGACTGAGAACACGTTCTCATTTGCAGCAACGACCTGGGGAATAGTTACAGGGGAGAGGAGGGGGATGAATGAGCCAATTGTAATGCAATGCTATGCTATGCTATGCAATGCTATGCTATTGCAAGATAAACAAATAGTTTTGATGGCCTCTAGTAGCTTTTCAGCAGTCAAATGACCAAATCGCCCTCTAGTGGCCTTGTGTGGAATAGTATTAATATTTCTCATAATTTCATAATTAATCAACTCTTTTTTTTTTAAACGTGCTGAAAATCTGTTTTTTTTTTCATGTCAAACGGTTTTGTTATATTTCAGTCTTCTGTGATGTACAGTACCAGTCAAAGGTTTTAACACACCTACTCATTCAAGGGTTTTTTACATTTTTTAAAAACTATTTTCTACATTCAAGACATCAAAACTATGAAAGAACACATATGGAATCATGTAGTAACCAAAAAAGTATATGTTATATTTGAGATTCTTCAAAGAAGCCACCCTTTGCCTTGATGACAGCTTTGCACACTCTTGGCATTCTCTCAATCAGCTTCCCCTGGAATGCTTTTCCAACAATATTGAAGGAGTTCCCACATATGCTGAGCACTTGTTGGCTTCTTTTCCTTCACTCTGCGGTCCAACTCATCCCAAACCATCTCAATTGGCTTGAGGTTGAGTGATTGTGGAGGCCAGGTCATCTGATGCAGCACTCCATCACTCTCCTTCTTGGTCAAATAGGCCTTACACAGCCTGGAGGTGTGTTGGGTCATTGTCCTGTTGAAAAGCACCCCCACACCATCAAACGTCCATCTCCATGCTTCACGGTGGGAAACAGATGAGGAGATCATCCGTTCACGTACTCTGGTCCCGTGTGGCTCAGTTGGTAGAGCATGGCGCTTGCAACGCCAGGGTTGTGGGTTCATTCTCCACGGGGGGACCAGGATGAATATGTATGAACTTTCCAATTTGTAAGTCGCTCTGGATAAGAGCGTCTGCTAAATGATTTAAATGTAAATGTTAAATGTACTCTGCCTCTCACAAAGACACGGTGGTTGGAACCAAAAATCTCACATTTGGACTCATCAGACCAAAAGACAGATTTCCACCGGTCTAATGTCCATTGCTTGTGTTTCTTGGCCCAAGCAAGTCTCTTATTATTATTGGTGTCATTTAATAGTGGTCTCTTTGCAGCAATTCACACAGTCTCCTCTGAACAGTTGATGTTGAGATGTGTCTGTTACTTGAACTCTGTGAAGCATTTATTTGGGCTGCAATCTGAGGTGCAGTTATTCTAATGAACTTATCCTCTGCAGCAGAGGTAACTCTTGGTCTTCCTTTCCTGTGGCGGACCTAATGAGAGCCAGTTTCATCATAGTGCTTGATAGTTTGTACAACTGCACTTGAAGAAACCTTCAAAGTTCTTGTCATTTTCCAGATTGACTGACCTTCATGTCTTAAAGTAATGATGGACTGTCGTTTCTCTTTGCTTATTTGAGCTGTTCTTGCCATAATATGGACTTGGTCTTTTACTAAATAGGGCTATCTTCTGTATACCAACCCTACCTTGTCACAACACAACTGATTGGCTCAAACGCATTAAGAAGGAAAGAAATTCTTCAAATTAACTTTTAACAAGGCACACCTGTTAATTGAAATGCATTCCAGGTGACTACCTCATGAAACTAGTTGAGAGAATGCCAAGAGTGTGCAAAGCTGTCATCAATACAAAGGGTGGCTACTTTGAAGAATCTAAAATATATTTTGATTTGTTCAAAACTTTCTTGGTTACTACATGATTCCATATGTGTTATTTCATATTTGTGATGTCTTCACTATTATTCTACAATGTAGTAAATAGACAAAATAAAGAAAAACCCTGGAATGAGTAGGTGTGTCCAAACTTTTGACTGGTACTGTAGATACAGTGTAACATTGGGATGCAAACTCAAAATGTAATACATTTCAACTCTATATCTGACATGGTACAGGTGTCTTATTTTAAGCCCATAACCATGTGTGTGAGTTGTATACCTTTGTACAAAACGATAGTTTCATCAGCTGTGAGATATCTGTTGCATTGGGTTGTGACAAAACTGCACGTTTTTAACCTTTTATTGTCCCCCAGCACAAGGTGCACATGTGTAATGATCATGCTGTTTAATCAGCTTCTTGATATGCCACACCTGTCAATTGGATGGATTATCTTGGCAAAGGAGAAATGCTCACTAACAGGGATGTAAACAAAATTGTGCACAAAATCTTAGAGAAATAAGCTTTTTGTGCGTATGGAACATTTCTAGGATCTTTTATTTCAGTTCATGAAACACTTTACATGTTGCGTTTATATTTTTGTTTCCGTCTACATCACAGAAGACTGAAATATAACAAAACCATTTGACATAGAAACACCAGAATTTCACCGGTTAAAAAAAAGAAAAACGTTTATTAATTATGATATTATGAAAAATATGAATAACATTCCACCCATGAGGCATCTAGGTCATTCAACCACAGGAAAGAGCTACCCAATCCTGTGAACAGGTTAGGCAACTCCGGTGTCTATACTTCAACAGCAAAGTTAGATAAGAAGTGTTGCTTTGTAAATGTCATTCCTGTTCATCGTGTTAAATTTGTACAATATAAATAAAAATGTTCCTTGGATATTTTTTGCACATGACATATTCTAATATATATTTCAGAGCATTATTATTTACCTATCCCAACATTGGCACGTATTATTTATCCCAACATTGGGATGTGCATAGGCACTTTAGGAACTCATGCACTTGTGTAAGCCTCATTAAAGCTACAGCTGTGCTAATGTTGCGTCTAGGAGGTAGGTGAAGGAGTCAGGCGCAGGAGAGCAGAGATGTCTGAGAAGCGTACTTTAATTGGCAAGTCCACCAACACAGGTATCGCACAATCAAAAAGGTACAACGCCCTCGACAACAGAGAACCCGTACAAACGCACGGAGGATCAAACAACGTTCCGACAATAACACTCTTATGAATCCGTGAAAACAAAGAATGGCATAACCTCACCGAGCACATCACAATGAAAGAATAATCCCGCACAAACCTAGGCAGGGTAAATATATACACACAGAAATTAAGGCAAATGAAACCAGGTGTGAAAAGAACCACAGACAAAACAAACAGAAAAGGAAAAAGGGATCGGTGATGGCTAGTAGACCGGCGACGCCGACCGCCGAGCGCCGCCCGGACAGGGAGAGGAGCTACCTTCGGTGGAAGTTGTGACAACAACACTGTCAGTGTTCAACCATAACATGTGATGACAATACAACAGAACAGATTAACCTAAATGACATTTACTCTCACGGGTGACCAAAAATAACTATCTGAAAGCCACATGTCTAGTCTTTTGATCTGACCCACTGGGTCATATCTCAATAACCCAGCATGAATAAACCAGCACCCAGCATCAATAACCCAACAGTTTTTAAAGAAAGAAAAACAACTCTCAAATAAATGTTGGGGTTGTTTGGATGACCCAACGGCTGAGTTACAGGCATTGGGTCACAGTGTATCTTCTCAACGGAGGAGGAGAGAGCAGTCCGATGATTCACATGATTCAAGTTGTATATTCATCATAAATTATGGAATGATTGATTAAATGATTGATGGAAATTGCATATCTGAGATTGTCAAACTCTCACTCCCCCCCACCTCCATCTTTGACTTACCCTCTCACACTCAACTTTATCTCTCCCCCCGACCCCTCCCTCCCTTGTCTCTATAGCGATGAGTCGCAGCATCGTACGACAGAGTAAGTTCCGACACGTCTTTGGCCAGGCGGTGAAGACGGAGCAGGGCTACGATGACATACGCGTTTCCAAGGTGACGTGGGACAGCTCGTTCTGTGCCGTCAACCCAAAGTTCCTGGCCGTCATCGTGGAGTCCAGCGGGGGCGGAGCCTTCCTCGTCCTGCCCCTCTCTAAGGTCAGTCAGCCCTTTAAAGGAGCAATCCGCGGTTGAAACTAATAGCAAAGCAGTATCCCCACCACTTCTTTTGGTTAACAGCTGAGGGATGAGTCTGGAGGTTGAGGGTATCTGTTTTTGACCTTTACCTGTATTTTTTAAAAACTTATCCTGAAAGCAAGTCTATGGGCCGAAAGACAGTCATCCATGGTTCGGATTTGTTTCCAAAGCCACTACTAATACTATTTTAACGTTATAGCCACTGCTAACCAAAAATGGGAGTGATAGGGAAAACTCACAATATGAAAAAATGTGTGACCCATTGAAATCAACTCAATGACAGGGATCAGGATTCAACCAGTACACAATGTGCTAACGTTGCTACGTCTCTGTGTTTGAGTGTGTGTGTGTGTACTGACTCATGCAGACACGTGTGTACGTGTGTACGTGTGTGTGTGTGTGTACAGTAATCTCTACGCCCCTGAGTCTCACCTTTCACCCGTATAGGGGTCTTCTCTCTTGGGCCAGGTTCTCCAGGTGTTTGCTTTGTGCACCAGAGCAAAGTTCTGCACCTGTTTCTTTCCACGGGGAAAAACACACAGAAACAATAGAACTAAAGAAAGAACAAATATGTTAACAGGAAATAAGTATTGCTTCATAAGTCTAGATTAATAAGTATAGATAAATAAGTATAGCTTCATAAGTCTAGATTAATAAGTATAGCTACATAAGTATAGCTAGATAAGTATAGCTAGATAAGTATAGCTAGATAAGTATAGCTACATAAGTATAGCTACATAAGTATAGCTAGATAAGTATAGCTACATAAGTATAGCTAGATAAGTATAGCTAGATAAGTATATATTAATAAGTATAGCTTCATAAGTATAGCTTCATAAGTATAGCTACTTAAGTATAGATACATAAGTGGCACAGTGGTCTAAGGCACTGCATCTCAGTGCTAGAAGTGTCACTACAGACCCTGGTTCGATTCCAGGCTGTATCACAAACGGCCGTGATTGGGAGTCCCATAGGGCGGCGCACAACTGGCCCAGCATCGTCCTGGTTAGGGTTTGGCCGGGGTAGGCCGTCATTGTAAATAAGAATGTGTTCTTAACTGACTTTCTTAGTTAAATAAAGGTTAAATAAAAAAAGAAGTATACATAGATAAATAAATATAGCTAGACAGATAAAGACAGTTTCATGTTTTTAGGTTATCTAACTTCCCTCTAAAAAATAATAGCTTGAAACTTTGCACCTGGTGCAAACCGAAAGCTTAGTCTGATCTTACGTACACTGCTCTCTCTCCAGGATACACTAACTAACTGGAGAGGATTGTTCCTACAATCAACTCAAGGCTCAGACTAACTAAACACCTGTTTAGTAAAACCTGCCAAGACATTTACCAGAGAACCCGATTCTCTGAGGATTTACAGAGTTCTAGACTGGTGAGATAAGAGCTGCCATTCATTCAAGGTTTAATCAGCTGTTTATTTTAGTGTTTGCTGAAGGCATCTTACTGTCAAAACATTGATGAAGGCCTCTTACTGTCAAAACATTAATGAAGGCATCTTGCTGTCAAAACATTGATGAAGGTATTTAGCTGTCAAAACATTGATGAAGGTATTTAGCTGTCAAAACATTGATGAAGGCATCTTGCTGTCAAAACATTAATGAAGGCATCTTGCTGTCAAAACATTGATGAAGGTATTTAGCTGTCAAAACATTGATGAAGGTATTTAGCTGTCAAAACATTAATGAAGGTATTTAGCTGTCAAAACATTGATGAAGGTATTTAGCTGTCAAAACATTAATGAAGGCATCTTGCTGTCAAAACATTGATGAAGGTATTTAGCTGTCAAAACATTGATGAAGGCATTTTGCTGTCAAAACATTGATGAAGGCATCTTGCTGTCAAAACATTGATGAAGGCATCTTGCTGTCAAAACATTGATGAAGGTGTTAGGTTCTTATTTTTCAGAGTAAATAACTCACGGACACTAGAGAAGCTTAACCAAGGTTAATTCTTCCCAAAGGGTCGTTACAACTGTAATTCAGACAACCCAACATTTCTCACCATCACAGGTATTTTTTTATCCCCCCTTAAGACACTCCTCCTTCTCTCCAATCCTTACATCGTATGGTTCCACAGGAAAAGGGTAGTAAACCTTTATTACTCCCTTCAGGGGATCTGACCTCACCTCCTGACCTCAACCCCTCCTTCGCCTAATCCACAGATGTCCATCCTCTTCCCCTACAGCAATCCTGTGATCTCCTCCCGTCCACTCAGCACATTCCACAGCCACTCTGTCTTTCTACAGATCTCACTCCTTTATATACTCTGCGTCTGATCTATCATGTCTTTAATATCTCAATGTTCAAAGTTTAGGATTCAACAAAGGCCTCTTGCTGTCAACACACTGATGAAGGTATCGTGCTGTCAAAACATTTTTATATGAGATTTTAGTCATTTAGCAGACACTCTTATCCAGAGAGACTTACAGTTGGTGCATTCATCTCAAGGTAGCTAGGTGAGACAACCACATCATTCATCTCAAGGTAGCTAGGTGGGACAACCACACCATTCATCTCCAGGTAGCTAGGTGGGACAACCACATCATTCATCTACAGGTAGCTAGAGGAGACAACCACATCATTCATCTCAAGGTAGCTAGGTGGGACAACCACATCATTCATCTCAAGGTAGCTAGGGGAGACAACCACATCACTCATCTTAAGGTAGCTAGGGGAGACAACCACATCATTCATCTCAAGGTAGCTAGGGGAGACAACCACATCATTCATCTCAAGGTAGCTAGGTGGGAGAACCACATCATTCATCTCAAGGTAGCTAGGTGAGACAACCACATCATTCATCTTAAGGTAGCTAGGTGGGACAACCACATCATTCATCTTAAGGTAGCTAGGTGGGACAACCACATCATTCATCTCCAGGTAGCTAGGTGGGACAACCACATCATTCATCTACAGGTAGCTAGGTGGGACAACCACATCATTCATCTTAAGGTAGCTAGGTGGGACAACCACATCATTCATCTCAAGGTAGCTAGGTAAGACAACCACATATCACAGTCATAGTAAGTCAAACGTTCCTCAATAAAGCAGCTATGTATAAGCAGAAACGTTGGCTAATTAATAAATGTATTGCATCAATATAACAATAGAACATGTTACGCACGCCTCTGTGAAGAGGGAACGCAACACCCTGCTACAACTCAACTCCCCGTGCAGTGAAAGAGGTATGGACTGTAGGTGTGAGAAAGGACGACAAAAGGCAGAATTGACCGTATACTAGGATTTTATTCCTTTACACGGTAATATGGGGGAAAGGGGCTGGACGGAACCAAAACAAAGAAAGTAAATGTCAAAGCTCCCCCTCTCCTATCTAACCAGCCTACCCACTACTTACCTAACTTAGCACCACCTGGTGCGCTAACCAAAATACAGGGGGTGGTCCGCCCAGGTCTTACCTAGTGTGCCTAGACAGTAAATATACTACGGGTATATGTATGCCCGCGGGCCTCTTGCCTAAGCACTCCCTAGGTGCCTTCCCCTTCCCCCCTGGGAACAAATGAAACAGAATTACAAACAATTTCAATAATCAAAACAGTGCGTCCTATTGACACACAACAGACATAATCAATCAGCTCCCTCAGCAACAATTAACTCAGTTAATTACCCACAGCTATCGGCCTCCTCTCTCAGCAAAAATCTCCCTATCACAATCAATCCCCTCCCCTGAACAACAGAACACTGGCTTTTATAGCTTCAGAAGGCATTGGTAATTGGAGACAGCTGCATCCTGACGAGGGGGCGGGGTCAGCTCTCCAATTAGCCATGGAGTCGACCAATCAGCTGCTTGAGGGATTTCAGGAAGCCATCTTCTGAAACACACACTCAAATACACAAACTACAATACAGAAACTAGGGAACGTAACAGAACACCATGCAACCTTTTTCTTTTTATGTGTGTGTTGGTAACAGGCGGTGTTGGTAACAGGCGGTGTTGGTAACAGGCTGTGTTGGTAACAGGGTGTGTCGGTAACAGGCTGTGTATGTAACCGGGTGTGTTTGTAATAGGCTGTGTTGGTAACATGGTGTGTTTGTAACATGGTGTGTTTGTAACAGAGTGTGTTGGTAACAGAGTGTGTTGGTAACAGAGTGTGTTTGTAACAGGGTGTGTTTGTAACATGGTGTGTTTGTAACAGAGTGCGTTTGTAACAGAGTGCGTTGGTAACAGGGTGTGTTGGTAACAGAGTGTGTTTGTAACATGGTGTGTTGGTAACAGAGTGTGTTGGTAACAGGGTGTGTTGGTAACAGAGTGTGTTGGTAACAGAGTGTGTTGGTAACAGAGTGTGTTGGTAACAGGGTGTGTTGGTAACAGGGTGTGTTGGTAACAGAGTGTGTTGGTAACAGAGTGTGTTGGTAACAGGGTGTGTTGGTAACAGGGTGTGTTGGTAACAGAGTGTGTTGGTAACAGAGTGTGTTGGTAACAGAGTGTGTTGGTAACAGGGTGTGTTGGTAACAGGGTGTGTTGGTAACAGAGTGTGTTGGTAACAGAGTGTGTTGGTAACAGGGTGTGTTGGTAACAGGGTGTGTTGGTACCAGGCTGTGTTGGTAACAGAGTGTGTTGGTAACAGGCTGTGTTGGTACCAGGCTGTGTTGGTAACAGGGTAACAGGGTGTGTTGGTAACAGGGTGTGTCGGTAACAGGCTGTGTATGTAACCGGGTGTGTTTGTAATAGGCTGTGTTGGTAACCGTGTGTGTTTGTAACATGGTGTGTTTGTAACATGGTGTGTTTGTAACAGGGTGTGTTGGTAACAGAGTGCGTTTGTAACAGGGTGTGTTGGTAACCGTGTGTGTTTGTAACATGGTGTGTTTGTAACAGAGTGTGTTGGTAACAGAGTGTGTTGGTAACAGAGTGTGTTGGTAACAGAGTGTGTTTGTAACATGGTGTGTTTGTAACATGGTGTGTTTGTAACAGAGTGCGTTGGTAACAGAGTGTGTTGGTAACAGGGTGTGTTGGTAACAGAGTGTGTTTGTAACATGGTGTGTTTGTAACAGAGTGTGTTGGTAACAGAGTGTGTTGGTAACAGAGTGTGTTGGTAACAGGGTGTGTTGGTAACAGGGTGTGTTGGTACCAGGCTGTGTTGGTAACAGAGTGTGTTGGTAACAGGCTGTGTTGGTACCAGGCTGTGTTGGTAACAGGGTAACAGGGTGTGTTGGTAACAGGGTGTGTTGGTAACAGGGTGTGTTGGTAACAGAGTGTGTTGGTAACAGAGTGTGTTGGTAACAGAGTGTGTTGGTAACAGAGTGTGTTTGTTGGCCTGCTTATTCAGTCTGTATACACATCCTTGCTAGGGGAAGAATTGGACAGATAGAGGGACAGATAGAGGGAAGCAGAGTAGGAGGGAAGGAGAGATAGAAACAGTATATATTAGAGGGTTGGAGAGTCATATATATATATACAGTTGAAGTTGGAAGTTTACATATGCTTAGGTTCAGTCATTAAAAGTTGTTTTTCAACCACTCCACAAATTTCTTGTTAACAAACTATAGTTTTGGCAAGTCGGTTAGGACATCTACTTAGTGAATGTCACAAGTAATTTTTACAACAATTGTTTACAGATTATTTCATTTATAATTCACTGTATCACAATTCCAGTGGGTCAGAAGTTTACATACACTAAATTGACTGCCTTTAAACAGCTTGGAAAATTCCAGAAAAGGATGTCATGGCTTTAGAAGCTTCTGATAGGCTAATTGACATCATTTGAGTCTATTGGAGGTGTACCTGTGGATGTATTCCAAGGCCTACCTTCAATCTCAGTACCTCTTTGCTTGACATCATGGGAAAATCAAAAGAAATCAGCTCAAAAAAATTGTAGGCCTCCTCAAGTCTGGTTCATCCTTGGGAGCAATTTCCAAACGCCTGAAGGTACCACGTTCATCTGTATAAACAATAGTACGCAAGTATAAATACCATGGGACCATGCAGCCATCATACCAATCAGGAAGGAGACACATTCTGTCTCCTAGAGATGAACGTACTTGTGTGAAAAGTGCAAATCAATCCCAGAACAGCAACGGACCTTGTGAAGATGCTGGAGGAAACAGATACAAAAGTATCCATATCCACAGTAAAAAGAGTCCTATATTGACATAACCTGAAAGGGTGCTCAGCAAAGAAGAAGCCACTGCTCCAAAACCACCATAAAAAAAGCCAGACTACGGTTTGCAACTGCACATGGGGACAAAGATTGTACTTTTTGGAGAAATGTCCTCTGGTTTGATGAAACAAAACAACTGTTTGGCCATAATGACCATCGTTATGTTTGGAGGAAAAAGGGGGAGGCTTGCAAGCTGAAGAACACCATCCCAACCGTGAAGCACGGGGGTGGCAGCATCATGTTGTGGGGGGTGCTTTTCTGCAGGAGGAACTGGTGCACTTCACAAAATAGATGGCATCATGATGGAAAATTATGTGTGTATATTGAAGCAACATCTCAAGACATCAGTCAGGAAGTTAAAGCTTGGTCGCAAATGCATCGTCCAAATTCATACTTCCAAAGTTGTGGCGAAATGGCTTAAGGACAACAAAGTCAAGGTATTGGAGTGGCCATCACAAAGCCCTGACCTCAATCCTATAGAACATTTGTGGGCAGAACTGAAAAACCATGTGCGAGCAAGGATCCTACAAACCTGACTCAGTTACACCAGCTCTGTCAGGAGGACTGGGCCAAAATTCACCCAACTTATTGTGGGAAGCTTGTGGAAGGCTACCCGAAACGTTTGACCCAAGTTAAATAATTTAAAGGCAATGCTACCAAATTCTAATTGAGTGTATGTAAACTTCTGACCCACTGGGAATGTGATGAAAGAAATAAAAGCTGAAATATATCATTAATACCTCATCCACCTGGTCAGCATGACAAAACGTTGAGGTGAGAAGATTTTACAGTCGCTAGTGAAGTCTACACACCCCTTGCACAGTCTGTCACGATTCTCTAAAGTAGAACCCAGAAGCAGACCAGGACAAGGAGAGTAAGACGAAGGTGAGTATTTATTTACAAGTGTAAATGTAGTGATAGAAAAATCCAAGTAGCGGAGCGGGCAGCGGAGGGGAGTTGATGGAATTGAGTAAGCAGATCCAAGGAAGTAACTGAAGTCACCGACGACCAGGTAGGGATGGGATGAGTGTTCCAGGTGAATGACTGTAGACAGAAAAAACGGAGGTAAGTTCAAGGCAAGCAAGACGTACAAAACAACAAAACAAACTCTATCAAACTGGAGGCTGATACGCTGGCACAACATACTGTTCATGGCTAACGATCCGGCAGGGAATGGATGTCAGGTCAGAGCTTATGAAGTGGAGGGGTGATGATCAGGACCAGGTGTGCAGATAGCTGATGGGATACAGGTGCGGGTAATCAGAGATCTCCCAACTAGCTACGTCGCCCGGCAACCAGACAGGGTGCGTTCCAGGACACCGGAAAAATACTCCAGGACAGAACACAGGCAAAAACAGACTCAGGAAGCGGGATTCGTGACACAGTCTTCACATTTTGCTGCCTTAAACTAAAAGAACAATGATGCATTGATTGGGTATGTCTTCACACCCTAGTTAATACTTGGTGGAAGCTCCTTTGGCCGCCGTTACAGCTGTGGATCATTTTGAATAAGATTCAACCAACTTTGCACAACTCTTAGGGAAACATTTTTCCATTGTTTTTGTCAAAATTGCTCAAGCTCAGTAAATTTGGTTAGGAGTCATTGATTGACCGCAATATTCAAGCCTTGTCTCTGGTTTTCAAGCAAATGTATGTCAGGACTGCAGCTGGACCACTCAGGAAAAGCCATTCTGGTGTGTCTTTGGCATTAAACATTTTATAATTTTCCTGCTGAAAATACAACTATATCCCAGGGTTAGGTTTTCAGAAGACTGAGGCAGGGTTTCCACACATTTTTTATATGGGCTTTCAAATTGATTTTTATCCTAACAAACGCCCTAGTCTCTGCCAGTGACAAGCATACCCATAACATGAGGCTGCCACCACAATACATCTTCATTTTTAGATTTTTTATTAATTTGGAAAATTTTCACAAATTTTCTTTCACTTTGAAAATGTAGAATAGGTTGTGTAGATCTGTAGAACAACAATTACTCCTTTTTAGATTAAATTAGATTTTAAGGCAGCAAAATGTGAAGACTGTGCAATGGGTGTGTAGATTGTTTTACATTTTTTATTATGTTGGTATTTTCTTTGTAAATGTTTGCATTTGTTTGTCACATGGAATGTGGGGTTTGGTTATCTCATGGAATGTGGGGTTTGGTTGTCACATGGAATGTGGGGTTTGGTTGTCACAATCAACTACATTATAAAACATTTTGGGGATGGTTGTGGGAAATTCCACGGTAACAGAATGACATCATGGGTTCCTGATCTGTACTATACAGAAATGCATAATGATGAATGTCATTCTCTTCACGGTGATAGGTACACAAGGGAGAACCATGTAGAATCCTACTTTGCATGTTTTGGTATCATTCTACACATTGGCTATTATTTTAATGAGCTCCGCCTCCAAACAAGACCAAATTTGGTTGGGCCGAACCTGACCAAATCTGTACCAATCATAAGACGTCTATGTTTTACAGGCTTGGACACCACAGCAGTAGAGTTCAGTACATTACATTACAGCACAGTGGATTATACTGTACTCTGCTGTACTCTAATCTCCTCTCCTGAACTATACTCTACTGTTTTCTAAGACCCATTTTCCATCTGTTTGACCAGAAATAAAAGCATTTGTTTATCCCTGATTTTTAGAATGGAAAATGTTTGAAACATTTATATATATGCTTTAATTTCAGAGAAATATAGCCTAGACTCGTAGCTTTCATTTGACACCAAATGTATATGTTAGTGCCTTATACATGGAAATGCCCTTGTTACAATCCAACCCACTGTAACCGTATTGTTTGGGGACACTGTCACTGCCACTATACAATAAACACCGAATCTCTCTTCATTGCCTCCCTCTCACACACATATTTTCTCTGTCACACACTCACACACACATGCATGTGTACCCCCCCCCCCCACACTCACACACGCACGTGCAAACATAAATGTACTCAAAATGTAATATGTGGTTTTGTTAGGAACTAACTAGATGCATATTGCTGTTGCTAGGATGTAGAGTGAACTAACTAGATGTATATTATTGTTGCTAGGATGTAGAGTGAACTAACTAGATGCATATTACTGTTGCTAGGATGTAGAGTGAACTAACTAGATGCATATTACTGTTGCTAGGATGTAGAGTGAACTAACTAGATGCATATTACTGTTGCTAGGATGTAGAGTGAACTAACTAGATGTATATTATTGTTGCTAGGATGTAGAGTGAACTAACTAGATGCATATGACTGTTGCTAGGATGTAGAGTGAACTAACTAGATGTATATTATTGTTGCTAGGATGTAGAGTGAACTAACTAGATGCATATTGCTGTTGCTAGGATGTAGAGTGAACTAACTAGATGTCTATTGCTGTTGCTAGGATGTAGAGTGAACTAACTAGATGCATATTGCTGTTGCTAGGATGTAGAGTGAACTAACTAGATGTCTATTGCTGTTGCTAGGATGTAGAGTGAACTAACTAGATGTCTATTGCTGTTGCTAGGATGTAGAGTGAACTAACTAGATGCATATTACTGTTGCTAGGATGTAGAGTGAACTAACTAGATGTCTATTGCTGTTGCTAGGATGTAGAGTGAACTAACTAGATGTCTATTGCTGTTGCTAGGATGTAGAGTGAACTAACTAGATGCATATTACTGTTGCTAGGATGTAGAGTGAACTAACTAGATGCATATTGCTGTTGCTAGGATGTAGAGTGAACTAACTAGATGTCTATTGCTGTTGCTAGGATGTAGAGTGAACTAACTAGATGTCTATTACTGTTGCTAGGATGTAGAGTGAACTAACTAGATGTCTATTGCTGTTGCTAGGATGTAGAGTGAACTAACTAGATGTCTATTACTGTTGCTAGGATGTAGAGTGAACTAACTAGATGTCTATTGCTGTTGCTAGGATGTAGAGTGAACTAACTAGATGTCTATTGCTGTTGCTAGGATGTAGAGTGAACTAACTAGATGTCTATTACTGTTGCTAGGATGTAGAGTGAACTAACTAGATGCATATTACTGTTGCTAGGATGTAGAGTGAACTAACTAGATGTCTATTACTGTTGCTAGGATGTAGAGTGAACTAACTAGATGTCTATTGCTGTTGCTAGGATGTAGAGTGAACTAACTAGATGTCTATTACTGTTGCTAGGATGTAGAGTGAACTAACTAGATGTCTATTGCTGTTGCTAGGATGTAGAGTGAACTAACTAGATGTCTATTACTGTTGCTAGGATGTAGAGTGAACTAACTAGATGCATATTACTGTTGCTAGGATGTAGAGTGAACTAACTAGATGCATATTACTGTTGCTAGGATGTAGAGTGAACTAACTACAGTAAATAGAGACTATGTACAGTGCCGTGACGTCATCCTCCTGTCTGTCCCGTCCTGTGTGATGTAGATGGGTCGTCTGGATAAGAACCACCCGTTGGTGACTGGCCACGCTGGGCCTGTCCTGGACATCGACTGGTGCCCTCACAACGACAACATCCTGGCATCCTGCTCAGAGGACACCACCGCCATGGTAAGGCTGGCAGCCTGAGAGAGAGTGTGTTGGTGTGGTGTGTGTGTGTGGTGTGGTGTGTGTGTGTGTGGTGTGTGTGTGTGTGTCGGCTGCTCTGTTTGTCTGTCATGTATGAACTGTGTGTCTCCAACAAGCTGTTATTCTACTGATCTGTCAAACCAAGGTCTCTCTGTGGTCACTAAAGACCCCATGGCTCTTGTCTCATGAGGAGTGCTATAGTACTGTGCACTCTTAGAAAAGGGGTGAGGGGTGGGGGGTTGTTGGGGGTAACGGCTGGTTGGTATTTATAAACATGTGTTAACATAGTGCCCCTGAGCCCCCAAGACCCCCTCCCTTATCAACCAATCAGATGACAGATATGAGCCTCTAAGGGTGAGCAGATGGAGAGGGATGAGATATCAAAGCTATGTGTGTGTGTGTGTGTGTGTGTGTGTGTGTGTGTCTGCAAGGAATGTGGTTTATCAGACCCTCTAGTGCTACAGTCCGTCAAGGCCTTGCATCACAAGGCTAGCACAAGGACGTGTGTGTGTGTGTCAGTGGAGGCTGCTGAGGGGAGGACGTCTCATAATAATGCCTGAAACGGAGCAAATGGAATGGCATCGCAACCATGTGTTTGATGTATTTGATACCATTCCACTGATTCCACTCCAGTCATTACCACGAGCCTGTCCTCCCAAATTAAGGTAACACCAACCTCGTGTGTGTGTGTGTGTGTGTGTGTGTGTGTGTGTGTGTGTGTGTGTGTGTGTGTGTGTGTGTGTGTGTGTGTGTGTGTGTGTGTGTTCTGGGTTTATCAAAGAGGGAACATGTTGATGCAAACAAGGGATTTTTCTGACAATGAACATCTGTTGAAATCAAGGAGTAGCTATCATATGATGGTACTGCCAGTCTTGTAACAGCTGCTTGTGTGAATGAATGGTGTACAGTACAGGCTATGTGAATGAATGGTGTAGAGTACAGGCTATGTTCATAAGACCATGTGTCACTACACTGATGCCTTTGTTCTGGTAATGGGATAAAGCATTGCTATCGACAGACTGACAGACAGACGAACAGACAGACAGATGGAGGTAACTGCCAAAATAATGGAAACCCTTAAGTAAATGAAGGTTCTGGTGGATCTGTTATGGTGGTGGAGTGCATTTTCCTGGCATGGTTTAGGTCCACTCAACCCCTTAGAGAGCAAGGTAAACACCAATAAATACACAGTCATTCTGAGTGATCACCTTTAACCTTTGGTGAATCATTTCTATCCAGGATGACATTGCCCCCATCCACAGGGCACGAGTGGTTACTGACTGGTTTGATGAGCATGAAAACGATGTAAACCATATGCCATGGCCGTCTCAGTCACCAGATCTCAACCCAGTTGAACACTTATGGGAGATTCTGGAGCGGCGCCTGAGACCATCATCAACAAAACACCAAATGAGGGAATTTCTCGTGGAAGAATGATGTTGCATCCATCCAATAGAGTTCCAGCCACTTGTAGGATCTATGCCGAGGTGCATTGAAGCTGTTCTGGTGGCATGTGGTGGCCCAACGCCCTATTAAGACACTTTATGTTGGTGTTTCCTGTAGATAAATAGAGAGAGAGCGAGAGAGAGACAGAGAGCGAGAGAGAGAGAGAGAGAGAGAGAGACAGAGAGCGAGAGACAGAGAGAGAGACAGAGAGCGAGGGAGAGAGACAGAGAGCGAGAGAGAGAGACTTGCTTTGGCAATGTTAACACATGTTTCCCATGCCAATAAAGCCCCTTGAATTTAATTGAATTGAATTGAGAGAGACCTACTCATTCCAGTGTTTTTCTTTATTTTGACTATTTTCTACATTGTAGAATAATAGTGAAGACATCAAAACTTTGAAATAACACATATGGAATCATGTAGTAACCAAAAAGAAGTGTTAAACAAATCAAAATATATGTTATATATTAGATTCTTGAAAGTAGCCACCCTTTGCCTTGACAGTTTTGCACACTCTTGGCATTCTCTCAACCAGCTTCACCTGGAATGCTTTTCCAACAGTCTTGAAGGTGTTCTCACATATGCTTTTATAAACATTTTTATTTAACCTTTATTTAACGAGGCAAGTCAGTTAAGAACAAATTATTATTTACAATGATGGCCGGGTAGGCCGCCATTGTTCTGTTGAAAAACAAATGATAGTCCCACTAAGCGCAAACCAGATGGGATGGTGTATTTCTGCAGAATGCTGGTTAAGTGTGCCTTGAATTCTAAATAAATCACTGACAGTGTCACCAGCAAAGCACCTCCTCCTCCATGCTTCACGATGGGAACCACACATGCGGAGATCATCCGTTCACCTACTCTGCGTCTCACAAAGACGCAGCGGTTGGAACCAAAACCTCACATTTGGACTCATTCAGTCTAATGTCCATTGCTTGTGTTTCTTGGCCCAAGCATGTCTCTTCTTCTTATTGGTGTCCTTTAGTAGTGGTTTCTTTGCTGCAAATCGACCATGAAAGCCTGATTCACACAGTCTCCTCTAAACAGTTGATGTTGAGATGTGTCTGTTACTTGAACTCTGTGAAGCATTTATTTTGGCTGCAATTTCTGAGGCTGGTAACTCTCTAATTAACTTATCCTCTGCAGCAGAGGTAACTCTGGGTCTTCCTTTCTTGTGGCGGTCCTCATGAGAGCCAGTTTCATCATAGCGCTTGATGGTTTTTGCGACTGCACTTGAAGAAACTTTCAAAGTTCTTGAAATGTTCCATATTGACTGACCTTCATGTCTTAAAGTAATGATGGACTGTCGTTTCTCTTTGCTTATTTGAGCTGTTTTTGCCATAATATGGACTTGGGCTATCTTCTGTATACTACCCCTACCTAGTCACAACACAACTGATTGGCTCAAACGCATTTAGAAGGAAACAAATTCCACAAATTAATTTTTAACAGGGCACACCTGTTTATTGAAATGCATTCCAGGTGACTACCTCATGAAGCTGGTTAAGAGAATGCCAAGAGTGTGCAAAATATATTTTGATTTGTTTAACACTTTTTTGGTTACTTCATGATTCCATGTGGGTTATTTCATAGTTTTGATGTCTTCACTATTATTCTACAATGTAGAAAATAGTCAAAAATAAAGAGTAGTTGTGTCCAAACTTTTGACTGGTACTGTGTGTGTAACGTTGTATTGTGTCCCCCTGCAGGTGTGGCAGATCCCTGACCAGATGGGGACCCAGCCCATATCAGAGCCCATCGTGGTGCTGGAGGGACACTCCAAACGTGTCGGCATTGTCACCTGGCACCCCACTGCACGCAACATACTACTCACTGCAGGTACACACACACACACACACACACACACACACACACACACACACACACACACACACACACACACACACACACACACACACACACACAACATACTCCTCAATATACTACTCAATGCAGGCACACACTCACACTCACACTCACACTCACACTCACACTCACACACACACACACACTTTTACTCCCTCACCCTCCCTCTCACCATCCCCCTCTCCCTCTCTCTCCCTCTCTCCCTCCCTCCCTCTCCCTCCCTCTCTCTCCCTCCCCCTCTCCCTCCCTCCCTCTCTCTCTACCCCAGGCAGTGATAACCTGATAATAATCTGGAACGTGGGGACTGGCGAGGCCCTCATCTCCATGGATGACCACCCAGACCTCATCTACAACGTCAGCTGGAACCGTAACGGCAGTCTGTTCTGCACCACCTGTAAGGACCGACGCCTCCGCGTGTGTGACCCCCGCAAGAGAGAGGTGGTCGCGGTGAGTTGGGGAGGGGGAGGGAGGGGGGAGGGGGTGGTCGCGGTGAGTTGGAGAGGAGGTGGGGAGGGGGTGGTGGAGTGGGAGTTGGTGAGTTGGGGATGGGAGTTGGTGAGTTGGGGAGGGGGAGGGAGGAGGTGAGTTGGGGGGGGGGGAGGGAGGTGGTGAGTTGGGGAGGGAGATGGTGAGTTGGGGAGGGATGGGAGGTGGTGAGTTGGGGGTGGGAGGTGGTGAGTTGGGGAGGGAGGTGGTGAGTTGGGGGAGGGGAGGGAGGTGGTGAGTTGGGGGAGGGGAGGGAGGAGGTGAGTTGGGGAGGGGGAGGGAGGGAGGTGGTGAGTTGGGGAGGGGGAGGGAGGTGGTGAGTTGGGGAGGGGAGGGAGATGGTGAGTTGGGGAGGGATGGGAGGTGGTGAGTTGGGGAGGGGAGGGAGGTGGTGAGTTGGGGAGGGAGGTGGTGAGTTGGGGGGGGGGAGGGAGGTGGTGAGTTGGGGAGGGGGAGGGAGGTGGTGAGTTGGGGAGGGGGAGGGAGGTGGTGAGTTGGGGGAGGGGGAGGGAGGAGGTGAGTTGGGGAGGGGGAGGGAGGTGGTGAGTTGGGGAGGGGAGGGAGGTGGTGAGTTGGGGAGGGGAGGGAGATGGTGAGTTGGGGAGGGATGGGAGGTGGTGAGTTGGGGGAGGGGGTGGGAGGTGGTGAGTTGTGGAGGGAGGGAGGTGGTGAGTTGTAGAGGGGGAGGGAGGTGGTGAGTTGGGGGAGGGGGAGGGAGGTGGTGAGTTGGGGAGGGGGAGGGAGGTGGTGAGTTGGGGAGGGGGAGGGAGGTGGTGAGTTGGGGAGGGGGAGGGAGGTGGTGAGTTGGGGGAGGGGGAGGGAGGTGGTGAGTTGGGGAGGGGGAGGGAGGTGGTGAGTTGGGGGGGGGGGTGGTGAGTTGGGGAGGGGGAGGGAGGTGGTGAGTTGGGGAGGGGGAGGGAGGTGGTGAGTTGGGGAGGGGGAGGGAGGTGGTGAGTTGGGGGAGGGAGGTGGTGCGTTGGGGAGGGAGGTGGTGAGTTGGGGAGGGGGAGGGAGGTGGTGAGTTGGGGAGGGGGAGGGAGATGGTGAGTTGGGGGAGGGGGAGGGAGGTGGTGAGTTGGGGAGGGGGAGGGAGGTGGTGGGGGGGGGGGGGGAGGTGGTGAGTTGGGGAGGGGGAGGGAGGTGGTGAGTTGGGGAGGGGGAGGGAGGTGGTGAGTTGGGGAGGGGGAGGGAGGTGGTGAGTTGGGGGAGGGAGGTGGTGCGTTGGGGAGGGAGGTGGTGAGTTGGGGAGGGGGAGGGAGGTGGTGAGTTGGGGAGGGGGAGGGAGATGGTGAGTTGGGGGAGGGGGAGGGAGATGGTGAGTTGGGGGAGGGGGAGGGAGATGGTGATTTGGGGGAGGGGGAGGGAGGTGGTGAGTTGGGGAGGGGGAGGGAGGTGGTGAGTTGGGGAGGGGAGGGAGGTGGTGAGTTGGGGAGGGGGAGGGAGGTGGTGAGTTGGGGAGGGGGAGGGAGGTGGTGAGTTGGGGGAGGGAGGTGGTGAGTTGGGGAGGGGGAGGGAGGTGGTGAGTTGGGGGAGGGGGAGGGAGGTGGTGAGTTGGGGAGGGGGAGGGAGGTGGTGAGTTGGGGAGGGGGAGGGAGGTGGTGAGTTGGGGAGGGGGAGGGAGGTGGTGAGTTGGGGAGGGGGAGGGAGGTGGTGAGTTGGGGAGGGGGAGGGAGGTGGTGAGTTGGGGGAGGGGGAGGGAGGTGGTGAGTTGGGGGAGGGGGTGGGAGGTGGTGAGTTGGGGGAGGGGGTGGGAGGTGGTGAGTTGGGGAGGGAGGGGGTTGTGTTGTAAAGTGCTGTCGTTGATGCTCCGCTCCTGTTTCCGTGGAGATTGCGTTCATGGTAAAAGCTGCACATGACGGCTCAAACAGAAATGACCTGTAAATGTCACACACACACTACAACACGCCTCAGATTAGTTACATCCCGGCAGAAGTCTCTGTACTCTGTTATTGATGTCTGGCTTCTCCGTTCTGTCCAATAGGAGAGGATGGCTCCACACGAGGGGATCCGACCAATGAGGGCCATCTTCACCAGAGACGGAAACCTGTTCACTACCGGCTTCACCAGGATGAGCCAGAGAGAGTTGGGCCTGTGGGACCCGGTAATAAACACACACACACACAGACAGGACACACAGACAGGACACACAGACAGGACACACAGACAGGACACACAGACAGGACACACAGACAGGACACACAGGCAGGACACACAGTCAGGACACACAGGCAGGACACACAGACAGGACACACAGTCAGGACACACAGTGGACACGTGTGGACAGACTCAGACAGGACACACACAGTGGACAGGTGTGGACAGACATAGACAGGACACTCACAGTGGACAGGTGTTGACAGACACAGACAGGACACTCACAGTGGACAGGTGTGGACAGACAGGACACTCACAGTGGACGGGTGTGGACAGACAGGACACACACAGTGGGCAGGTGTGGACAGACACAGACAGGACACACACAGTGAACAGGTGTGGACAGTCACACTCATATCTCTGAATCATATTTCTGACTCGTATCTCTGACTCGTATTTCTGACTCGTATCTCTGACTCGTATCTCTGACTCGTATCTTTGACTCGTATCTCTTGAAGATCAATGAACATCAATCATGTCTTTTCTAATCTTTCTTCAGACACATTTTGAGGAGCCTATTGCACTGCTGGAGTTGGACACAAGTAACGGTGTGTTGTTACCGTACTACGACCCAGACACCAACATGGTTTACCTCTGTGGAAAGGTGTGACGTTATGAGCACACACACACACACACACACACACACACACACACACACACACACACACACACACACACACACACACACACACACACACACACACACACACACACACACACACACACACACACTACCTCCTCTAGTACTACTAGTACTGTATATCTCCCTTTAGATCAGGGCCGTCCAACTCGTTCCATGGAGGGCCTAGTGTCTGCTGGGTTTTGGGTTTTCCTTTCAATTAAGACCTAGACAACCAGGTGAAAGGAGTTCCTTACTAATTAGTGACCTTAATTCATCAATCAAGTACCTGGGAGGAGCAAAAACCTGCAGACACTTAGCCCTCCGTGGAATGAGTTTGACACGTGCTTTAGTAGTAAATAATGTTGTCCCCTCACCTCCTCTACCGTCTCCTCTCCTTTCTCCTCCCCACCCAACCTCTCCTCTCCTCTCCCCTGCTCTCACCTCACCTCACCTCTCCACCCCTCCTCTCCTGTCCTCACCCCTCCTCTCCCTTCATCTCCTCTCCCCTCCCCTGCTATCCCTTCCCAATCCCTCCTTTCCCACCCCTCCTCTGCTCTCCCCTCACCTCACCTCCCCACTACTCTCCTCTCCCCTCCCCACCGCTCCTCCCCTCCCCACCTCTCCAGGGGGACAGTAGTATCCGGTACTTTGAGATAACAGAGGAACCTCCCTATGTCCACTACCTCAGTACCTTCAGCAGCAAGGAGCCTCAGAGGGGGATGGGCTTCATGCCCAAGAGAGGAGTGGATGTCAGCAAGTGTGAGATCGCCAGGTAGGAGACTCACACACATACAAACACACCCACACACATACAAACACACTACACTCAAGGAACCCCTGGGGATACTCAAGGAACCCCTGGAGATCATCACGGAACCCCTGGAGATCATCAAAGAACCCCTGGAGATCATCAAGGAACCATTGGAGATACTCAAGGAACCCCTGGGGATGCTCAAGGAACCCCTGGAGATCATCAAGGATCCCCTGGAGATCCTCAAGGAACCATTGCTCGTCAATGGTTCGATCCTATTTGCACCCTCGGTTAGTTGAGGGGTTCTTGGAGAAACCTTTCATGTTGCAATGAAGCAACAGGTCCCTGGAGGAACCCTGGAGCGGAGGTGTGGCTTAGTAGGGGCGTGGATTTAAGATCAATGTTTTCTGGAGTAAATGTCATTTCTGTTCATCTGTTCTGTCGTATAGTTGTCACATGTAAAGGTGGAACACTGACAGTGAGGCTGACAGATGAATTTGAGTTGGACAAGAGCCTATGAAAATCTAACAGTAGTAATAGTTACCACTTTATTACTATATGTAAATCAGCAATGTTAATATTCATATTATTTATATTATAAACTGGGTGGTTTGAGCCCTGAGTGCTGATTGGCTGACAGCCATGGTATATCAGACCGTATACAACGGGTATGACAAAACATTTATTTTTACTGCTCTAATTACGTTTGTAACCAGTTTATAATAGCAATAAGGCACCTCAGGGGTTTGTGGTATATGGACAATATATCACGGCTAAGGGCTGTGTCATAGCACTCGTACATAAAAACAGCCTTTAGCCATGGTATATTGGCCATATACCACCCCCCCACCCCCCCTACACCCCCCCGGGCCTTATTGCTTAATTAGATCGCGGACTACAGGAAAAGGAGGGCCGAGCACACCCCCATTCACATCGACGGGGCTCTAGTGGAGCGGGTCGAGAGCTTCAAGTTCCTCGGTGTCCACAACACTAAAGATCTATCATGGTCCAGACACACCAAGACAGTCTTGAAGAGGCCACGACAACGCTTATCCCCCCCCCTCAGGAGGCTGAAAAGATTTGGCATGGGACCTCAAAAAGTTCTACAGCTGCACCATCGAGAGAATCCTGACCGGTTGCATCACCGCCTGGTATGCCAACTGCTCGGCATCTGACCGTAAGGCGCTACAGAGGGTAGTGCGTACGGCCCAGTACCTTACAAATTGTCAAAGACTCCAGCCACCCAAGTCATAGAGTGTTCTCTCTGCTACCGGAGCGCCAAGCTTGGGACCAATTGGCTCCTTAACAGCTTCTACCCCCAAAGCCATAAGACTGATGAACAGTTAATCAAATGGCTACTCTGACTATTTACATTGACCCCTTTATTTTATTATTATTATTATTATTATTATTGTTTTGCACTGACTCTCTTGCACAGGCTCGATGTACACACACACACACACACACACACGCACACGCACACGCACACGCACACACGCACACACAGTCTTGTACACACACACACACAACTGCTAGTCTCTATTTATTATCTATGCCTAGTTACTTTTACCCCTACCTACATGTACATATTACCTCAATTACCTTGACTAACCTGTACCCCCGCACATTGACTCGGTACCGGTACCCCCTGTATATAGACTCGTTATTGTTATTTTATTGTGTTACTATTTTTCCTTTAGTTTATTTAGCTATTTTTTTCTTACTTACTTTAACAGAAAACTCTTTAACAAAACTCTGTTTGTTAAAGAGCATCTTAAGCATTTCACGGTAACCTGTTGTATTCGGGCGCAAATGACAAATACAATACAATTTGATTTGATTTTAATATGTAATACGCATCAATATTTAAAGTAAAAGTTAAATTTGCAGTGTACAAACATAACATGATGAACAGGAATGACATTTACACTGACGGGTGACCAAAAATAACTATCTGAAAGGCACGCCTCCAATAAGCCATGCCTCTACACTATGTTATTAAAAAGGAGCCGGTTGGAACCTTTACACAGGGGTTCCTCAAAGAACCTTTTTAGAGGGGTTCCTCAAAGAACCTTTTTAGAGGGGTTCCTCAAAGAACCTTTTTAGAGGGGTTCCTCAAAGAAGCTTTGTAGAGGGGTTCCTCAAAGAACCTTTTTAGAGTGGTTCCTCAAAGAACCTTTTTAGAGGGCTTCCTCAAAGAACCTTTTTAGAGGGGTTCCTCAAAGAACCTTTTTGAACTGGAAAGGTTCTGTCGGTATGGCCTCCCAAAAGTTTCTTCCAGGCACCTTTACTTTCCCAGTATTTTTCCAATGTTCCATCCCAAGAATAAGTCCCTTTTCTCCCGGGTAACCCGCTATTTCCCTCCAAAACCGGAAGTGTCATTCAAAAGCATTATAAAGCATTATAAAGCATTATAAAGCATATAAATATGTCTAGATTTGATTAGAGCTTTGAGCCGCATGAAAATTCAAGCTTGTTGGCTACCTGAGCCAGATGAGTCCTACATTAAAGACATTTTATGAGCCCAAGCCTAAGAAAATGTCAAATGATTGTCTAATAGGATATGATAGGCTAAGGGCTACTGCACATTACACACACCAGAAAAACATAAACACCCATAGATAGTTATGCTGTCTTGGGAAAATCAATGAAACTAGCTCCAGTAACCTGTGTGGACTGTATTACGGTTCTGTACTATAGACCTAATGCATTATATGGACTGGAATTACACACCTCGTTCAAACCATGAAGCTGCATGGGAGAGAACACCTGAGGCCTACAAAGTTACAAGTATAGGCTAGCGAATTAGATTTTAATTTTGAAATATAATAGGCCCTATTTTACATTTTTATAATTAGTAGGCAGACGCATAACCCGTTCATAATATTCCTCCGAATGTTGTATTACCTCCTCTTTCTCTAGTGTTGCTTCAGTCCTTCCTCGCTCTCAACAGTTAAATTAAATATGTTTCGTTGTCCTTATATTGATCATTCTAATGACAACCTTGAATAATATGGGACTGGAATTAGATGCAGACGACTTTCGCTTTCTCTTCACCAAGATTGAATGGTTATGGGTCTGAATTAATAACTGCTATAGTCTACCACCATCTGAATGGGTCTGAATTAATAACTGCTATAGTCTACCACCATCTGAATGGGTCTGAATTAATAACTGCTATAGTCTACCACCATCTGAATGGGTCTGAATTAATAACTGCTATAGTCTACCACCATCTGAATGGTTATGGGTCTGAATTAATAACTGCTATAGTCTACCACCATCTGAATGGTTATGGGTCTGAATTAATAACTGCTATAGTCTACCACCATCTGAATGGTTATGGGTCTGAATTAATAACTGCTATAGTCTACCACCATCTGAATGGTTATGGGTCTGAATTAATAACTGCTATAGTCTACCACCATCTGAATGGTTATGGGTCTGAATTAATAACTGCTATAGTCTACCACCATCTGAATGGTTATGGGTCTGAATTAATAACTGCTATAGTCTACCACCATCTGAATGGTTATGGGTCTGAATTAATAACTGCTATAGCCTACCGCCATCTGAATGGTTATGGGTCTGAATTAATAACTGCTATAGTCTACCACCATCTGAATGGGTCTGAATTAATAACTGCTATAGCCTACCACCATCTGAATGGTTATGGGTCTGAATTAATAACTACTATAGTCTACCACCATCTGAATGGGTCTGAATTAATAACTGTTATAGTCTACCACCATCTGAATGGGTCTGAATTAATAACTGCTATAGTCTACCACCATCTGAATGGGTCTGAGTTAATAACTGCTATAGTCTACCACCATCTGAATGGTTATGGGTCTGAATTAATAACTGCTATAGTCTACCACCATCTGAATGGGTCTGAATAAATAACTGCTATAGTCTACCACCATCTGAATGGTTATGGGTCTGAATTAATAACTGCTATAGCCTACCGCCATTTGAATGGTTATGGGTCTGAATTAATAACTGCTATAGTCTACCACCATCTGAATGGTTATGGGTCTGAATTAATAACTGCTATAGTCTACCACCATCTGAATGGTTATGGGTCTAACTGATATAGTCTACCACCATCTGAATGGGTCTGAATTAATAACTGCTATAGTCTACCACCATCTGAATGGTTATGGGTCTGAATTAATAACTGCTATAGCCTACCACCATCTGAATGGGTCTGAATTTATAACTGCTATAGTCTACCGCCATCTGAATGGTTATGGGTCTGAATTAATAACTGCTATAGCCTACCACCATCTGAATGGTTATGGGTCTGAATTAATAACTGCTATAGTCTACCACCATCTGAATGGGTCTGAATTAATAACTGCTATAGTCTACCACCATCTGAATGGTTATGGGTCTGAATTAATAACTGCTATAGTCTACCACCATCTGAATGGTTATGGGTCTGAATTAATAACTGCTATAGTCTACCACCATCTGAATGGTTATGGGTCTGAATTAATAACTGCTATAGTCTACCACCATTTGAATGGTTATGGGTCTGAATTAATAACTGCTATAGCCTACCACCATCTGAATGGTTATGGGTCTGAATTAATAACTGCTATAGTCTACCACCATCTGAATGGGTCTGAATTAATAACTGCTATAGTCTACCACCATCTGAATGGTTATGGGTCTGAATTAATAACTGCTATAGTCTACCACCATCTGAATGGTTATGGGTCTGAATTAATAACTGCTATAGTCTACCACCATCTGAATGGTTATGGGTCTGAATTAATAACTGCTATAGTCTACCACCATTTGAATGGTTATGGGTCTGAATTAATAACTGCTATAGTCTACCACCATCTGAATGGTTATGGGTCTGAATTAATAACTGCTATAGTCCACCACCTGAATGGTTATGGGTCTGAATTAATAACTGCTATAGCCTACCACCATCTGAATGGTTATGGGTCTGAATTAGTAACTGCTATAGCCTACCGCCATCTGAATGGTTATGGGTCTGAATTAATAACTGCTATAGCCTACCACCATCTGAATGGTTATGGGTCTGAATTAATAACTGCTATAGTCTACCACCATCTGAATGGTTATGGGTCTGAATTAATAACTGCTATAGTCTACCACCATCTGAATGGTTATGGGTCTGAATTAATAACTGCTATAGTCTACCACCATCTGAATGGTTATGGGTCTGGATTAATAACTGCTATAGTCTACCACCATCTGAATGGTTATGGGTCTGAATTAATAACTGCTATAGTCTACCACCATCTGAATGGTTATGGGTCTGAATTAATAACTGCTATAGTCTACCACCATCTGAATGGGTCTGAATTAATAACTGCTATAGTCTACCACCATCTGAATGGTTATGGGTCTGAATTAATAACTGCTATAGCCTACCACCATCTGAATGGTTATGGGTCTGAATTAGTAACTGCTATAGCCTACCGCCATCTGAATGGTTATGGGTCTGAATTAATAACTGCTATAGTCTACCACCATCTGAATGGTTATGGGTCTGGATTAATAACTGCTATAGTCTACCACCATCTGAATGGTTATTGGTCTGAATTAATAACTGCTATAGTCTACCACCATCTGAATGGTTATGGGTCTGAATTAATAACTGCTATAGTCTACCATCATCTGAATGGGTCTGAATTAATAACTGCTATAGCCTACCACCATCTGAATTGTTATGGGTCTGAATTAATAACTGCTATAGTCTACCACCATCTGAATGGTTATGGGTCTGAATTAATAACTGCTATAGTCTACCACCATCTGAATGGTTATGGGTCTGAATTAATAACTGCTATAGTCTACCACCATCTGAATGGTTATGGATCTGAATTAATAACTGCTATAGTCTACCACCATCTGAATGGTTATGGGTCTGAATTAATAACTGCTATAGTCTACCACCATCTGAATGGGTCTGAATTAATAACTGTTATAGCCTACCACCATCTGAATGGTTATGGGTCTGAATTAATAACTGCTATAGTCTACCACCATCTGAATGGTTATGGGTCTGAATTAATAACTGCTATAGTCTACCACCATCTGAATGGGTCTGAATTAATAACTGCTATAGTCTACCACCATCTGAATGGTTATGGGTCTGAATTAATAACTGTTATAGTCTACCACCATCTGAATGGTTATGGGTCTGAATTAATAACTGCTATAGTCTACCACCAGCTGAATGGTTATGGGTCTGAATTGATAACTGTATAGTCTACCACCATCTGAATGGGTCTGAATTAATAACTGCTATAGCCTACCACCATCTGAATGGTTATGGGTCTGAATTAATAACTGTATAGTCTACCACCATCTGAATGGGTCTGAATTAATAACTGCTATAGTCTACCACCATCTGAATGGTTATGGGTCTGAATTAATAACTGCTATAGTCTACCACCATCTGAATGGTTATGGGTCTGAATTAATAACTGTTATAGTCTACCACCATCTGAATGGGTCTGAATTAATAACTGATATAGCCTACCACCATCTGAATGGGTCTGAATTAATAACTGATATAGTCTACCACCATCTGAATGGTTATGGGTCTGAATTAATAACTGCTATAGTCTACCGCCATCTGAATGGTTATGGGTCTGAATTAATAACTGCTATAGTCTACCACCATCTGAATGGTTATGGGTCTGAATTAATAACTGCTATAGTCTACCACCATCTGAATGGGTCTGAATTAATAACTGCTATAGTCTACCACCATCTGAATGGTTATGGGTCTGAATTAATAACTGCTATAGTCTACCACCATCTGAATGGTTATGGGTCTGAATTAATAACTGCTATAGTCTACCACCATCTGAATGGTTATGGGTCTGAATTAATAACTGCTATAGTCTACCACCATCTGAATGGTTATGGGTCTAACTGCTATAGTCTACCACCATCTGAATGGGTCTGAATTAATAACTGCTATAGTCTACCACCATCTGAATGGTTATGGGTCTGAATTAATAACTGCTATAGCCTACCACCATCTGAATTGTTATGGGTCTGAATTAATAACTGCTATAGTCTACCGCCATCTGAATGGTTATGGGTCTGAATTAATAACTGCTATAGCCTACCGCCATCTGAATGGTTATGGGTCTGAATTAATAACTGCTATAGTCTACCACCATCTGAATGGGTCTGAATTAATAACTGCTATAGTCTACCACCATCTGAATGGTTATGGGTCTGAATTAATAACTGCTATAGTCTACCACCATCTGAATGGTTATGGGTCTGAATTAATAACTGCTATAGTCTACCACCATCTGAATGTTTATGGGTCTGAATTAATAACTGTTATAGTCTACCACCATCTGAATGGTTATGGGTCTGAATTAATAACTGCTATAGTCTACCACCATCTGAATGGTTATGGGTCTGAATTAATAACTGCTATAGTCTACCACCATCTGAATGGTTATGGGTCTGAATTAATAACTGCTATAGTCTACCACCATCTGAATGGGTCTGAATTAATAACTGCTATAGCCTACCACCATCTGAATGGTTATGGGTCTGAATTAATAACTGCTATAGCCTACCGCCATCTGAATGGTTATGGGTCTGAATTAATAACTGCTATAGTCTACCATCATCTGAATGGGTCTGAAATAATAACTGCTATAGTCTACCACCATCTGAATGGGTCTGAATTAATAACTGTTATAGCCTGCCACCAACCTCATGAATTGTTATGGGTCTGAATTAATAACTGCTATAGTCTACCACCATCTGAATGGTTATGGGTCTGAATTAATAACTGCTATAGTCTACCACCATCTGAATGGGTCTGAATTAATAACTGCTATAGTCTACCACCATCTGAATGGTAATGGGTCTGAATTAATAACTGCTATAGTCTACCACCATCTGAATGGTTATGGGTCTGAATTAATAACTGCTATAGCCTACCACCATCTGAATGGTTATAGGTCTGAATTAATAACTGCTATAGCCTACCACCATCTGAATGGTTATGGGTCTGAATTAATAACTAATATAGTCTACCACCATCTGAATGGGTCTGAATTAATAACTGCTATAGTCTACCACCATCTGAATGGGTCTGAATTAATAACTGCTATAGCCTACCACCATCTGAATGGTTATGGGTCTGAATTAATAACTGATATAGTCTACCACCATCTGAATGGGTCTGAATTAATAACTGCTATAGTCTACCACCATCTGAATGGTTATGGGTCTGAATTAATAACTGCTATAGTCTACCACCATCTGAATGGTTATGGGTCTGAATTAATAACTGCTATAGTCTACCACCATGTGAATGGTTATGGGTCTGAATTAATAACTGCTATAGTCTACCACCATCTGAATGGTTATGGGTCTGAATTAATAACTGCTATAGTCTACCACCATCTGAATGGTTATGGGTCTAACTGCTATAGTCTACCACCATCTGAATGGGTCTGAATTAATAACTGCTATAGTCTACCACCATCTGAATGGTTATGGGTCTGAATTAATAACTGCTATAGCCTACCACCATCTGAATGGGTCTGAATTTATAACTGCTATAGCCTACCACCATCTGAATGGGTCTGAATTAATAACTGTTATAGTCTACCGCCATCTGAATGGTTATGGGTCTGAATTAATAACTGCTATAGCCTACCACCATCTGAATGGTTATGGGTCTGAATTAATAACTGCTATAGCCTACCGCCATCTGAATGGTTATGGGTCTGAATTAATAACTGCTATAGCCTACCACCATCTGAATGGTTATGGGTCTGAATTAATAACTGCTATAGTCTACCACCATCTGAATGGGTCTGAATTAATAACTGCTATAGTCTACCACCATCTGAATGGTTATGGGTCTGAATTAATAACTGCTATAGTCTACCACCATCTGAATGGTTATGGGTCTGAATTAATAACTGCTATAGTCTACCACCATCTGAATGGTTATGGGTCTGAATTAATAACTGCTATAGTCTACCACCACTTGAATGGTTATGGGTCTGAATTAATAACTGCTATAGACTACCACCATCTGAATGGTTATGGGTCTGAATTAATAACTGCTATAGTCTACCACCATCTGAATGGTTATGGGTCTGAATTAATAACTGCTATAGTCTACCACCATCTGAATGGTTATGGGTCTGAATTAATAACTGCTATAGCCTACCACCATCTGAATGGTTATGGGTCTGAATTAGTAACTGCTATAGCCTACCGCCATCTGAATGGTTATGGGTCTGAATTAATAACTGCTATAGCCTACCACCATCTGAATGGTTATGGGTCTGAATTAATAACTGCTATAGTGTACCATCATCTGAATGGTTATGGGTCTGAATTAATAACTGCTATAGTCTACCACCATCTGAATGGTTATGGGTCTGAATTAATAACTGCTATAGTCTACCACCATCTGAATGGTTATGGGTCTGGATTAATAACTGCTATAGTCTACCACCATCTGAATGGTTATGGGTCTGAATTAATAACTGCTATAGTCTACCACCATCTGAATGGGTCTGAATTAATAACTGCTATAGTCTATCACCATCTGAATGGTTATGGGTCTGAATTAATAACTGCTATAGCCTACCACCATCTGAATGGTTATGGGTCTGAATTAGTAACTGCTATAGCCTACCGCCATCTGAATGGTTATGGGTCTGAATTAATAACTGCTATAGTCTACCACCATCTGAATGGTTATGGGTCTGGATTAATAACTGCTATAGTCTACCACCATCTGAATGGTTATGGGTCTGAATTAATAACTGCTATAGCCTACCACCATCTGAATGGGTCTGAATTAATAACTGTTATAGCCTACCACCATCTGAATGGTTATGGGACTGAATTAATAACTGCTATAGTCTACCACCATCTGAATGGTTATGGGTCTGAATTAATAACTGCTATAGTCTACCACCATCTGAATGGTTATGGGTCTGAATTAATAACTGCTATAGTCTACCACCATCTGAATGGTTATGGGTCTGAATTAATAACTGCTATAGTCTACCACCATCTGAATGGTTATGGGTCTGAATTAATAACTGCTATAGTCTACCACCATCTGAATGGTTATTAGTCTGAATTAATAACTGTTATAGTGTACCACCATCTGAATGGTTATGGGTCTGAATTAATAACTGCTATAGTCTACCACCAGCTGAATGGTTATGGGTCTGAATTAATAACTGCTATAGTCTACCACCATTTGAATGGTTATGGGTCTGAATTAATAACTGCTATAGTCTACCACCATCTGAATGGTTATGGGTCTGAATTAATAACTGCTATAGTCTACCACCATCTGAATGGTTATGGGTCTGAATTAATAACTGCTATAGTCTACCACCATCTGAATGGGTCTGAATTAATAACTGCTATAGTCTACCACCATCTGAATGGTTATGGGTCTGAATTAATAACTGCTATAGTCTACCACCATCTGAATGGTTATGGGTCTGAATTAATAACTGCTATAGTCTACCACCATCTGAATGGTTATGGGTCTGAATTAATAACTGCTATAGTCTACCACCATTTGAATGGTTATGGGTCTGAATTAATAACTGCTATAGTCTACCACCATCTGAATGGTTATGGGTCTGAATTAATAACTGCTATAGTCTACCACCATCTGAATGGTTATGGGTCTGAATTAATAACTGCTATAGTCTACCACCATCTGAATGGTTATGGGTCTGAATTAATAACTGCTATAGCCTACCACCATCTGAATGGTTATGGGTCTGAATTAGTAACTGCTATAGCCTACCGCCATCTGAATGGTTATGGGTCTGAATTAATAACTGCTATAGCCTACCACCATCTGAATGGTTATGGGTCTGAATTAATAACTGCTATAGTGTACCATCATCTGAATGGTTATGGTTCTGAATTAATAACTGCTATAGTCTACCACCATCTGAATGGTTATGGGTCTGAATTAATAACTGCTATAGTCTACCACCATCTGAATGGTTATGGGTCTGGATTAATAACTGCTATAGTCTACCACCATCTGAATGGTTATGGGTCTGAATTAATAACTGCTATAGTCTACCACCATCTGAATGGGTCTGAATTAATAACTGCTATAGTCTATCACCATCTGAATGGTTATGGGTCTGAATTAATAACTGCTATAGCCTACCACCATCTGAATGGTTATGGGTCTGAATTAGTAACTGCTATAGCCTACCGCCATCTGAATGGTTATGGGTCTGAATTAATAACTGCTATAGTCTACCACCATCTGAATGGTTATGGGTCTGGATTAATAACTGCTATAGTCTACCACCATCTGAATGGTTATGGGTCTGAATTAATAACTGCTATAGCCTACCACCATCTGAATGGGTCTGAATTAATAACTGTTATAGCCTACCACCATCTGAATGGTTATGGGTCTGAATTAATAACTGCTATAGTCTACCACCATCTGAATGGTTATGGGTCTGAATTAATAACTGCTATAGTCTACCACCATCTGAATGGTTATGGGTCTGAATTAATAACTGCTATAGTCTACCACCATCTGAATGGTTATGGGTCTGGATTAATAACTGCTATAGTCTACCACCATCTGAATGGTTATGGGTCTGAATTAATAACTGCTATAGCCTACCACCATCTGAATGGGTCTGAATTAATAACTGTTATAGCCTACCACCATCTGAATGGTTATGGGTCTGAATTAATAACTGCTATAGTCTACCACCATCTGAATGGTTATGGGTCTGAATTAATAACTGCTATAGTCTACCACCATCTGAATGGTTATGGTCTGAATTAATAACTGCTATAGTCTACCACCATCTGAATGGTTATGGGTCTGAATTAATAACTGCTATAGTCTACCACCATCTGAATGGTTATGGGTCCGAATTAATAACTGCTATAGTCTACCACCATCTGAATGGTTATGGGTCTGAATTAATAACTGTTATAGTGTACCACCATCTGAATGGTTATGGGTCTGAATTAATAACTGCTATAGTCTACCACCAGCTGAATGGTTATGGGTCTGAATTAATAACTGTATAGTCTACCACCATCTGAATGGGTCTGAATTAATAACTGCTATAGCCTACCACCATCTGAATGGTTATGGGTCTGAATTAATAACTGTATAGTCTACCACCATCTGAATGGGTCTGAATTAATAACTGCTATAGTCTACCACCATCTGAATGGTTATGGGTCTGAATTAATAACTGTTATAGTCTACCACCATCTGAATGGGTCTGAATTAATAACTGATATAGCCTACCACCATCTGAATGGGTCTGAATTAATAACTGATATAGTCTACCACCATCTGAATGGTTATGGGTCTGAATTAATAACTGCTATAGTCTACCGCCATCTGAATGGTTATGGGTCTGAATTAATAACTGCTATAGTCTACCACCATCTGAATGGTTATGGGTCTGAATTAATAACTGCTATAGTCTACCACCATCTGAATGGTTATGGGTCTGAATTAATAACTGCTATAGTCTACCACCATCTGAATGGTTATGGGTCTAACTGCTATAGTCTACCACCATCTGAATGGGTCTGAATTAATAACTGCTATAGTCTACCACCATCTGAATGGTTATGGGTCTGAATTAATAACTGCTATAGTCTACCACCATCTGAATTGTTATGGGTCTGAATTAATAACTGCTATAGCCTACCGCCATCTGAATGGTTATGGGTCTGAATTAATAACTGCTATAGCCTACCGCCATCTGAATGGTTATGGGTCTGAATTAATAACTGCTATAGTCTACCACCATCTGAATGGGTCTGAATTAATAACTGCTATAGTCTACCACCATCTGAATGGTTATGGGTCTGAATTAATAACTGCTATAGTCTACCACCATCTGAATGGTTATGGGTCTGAATTAATAACTGCTATAGTCTACCACCATCTGAATGGTTATGGGTCTGAATTAATAACTGTTATAGTCTACCACCATCTGAATGGTTATGGGTCTGAATTAATAACTGCTATAGTCTACCACCATCTGAATGGTTATGGGTCTGAATTAATAACTGCTATAGTCTACCACCATCTGAATGGTTATGGGTCTGAATTAATAACTGCTATAGTCTACCACCATCTGAATGGGTCTGAATTAATAACTGCTATAGCCTACCACCATCTGAATGGTTATGGGTCTGAATTAATAACTGCTATAGCCTACCGCCATCTGAATGGTTATGGGTCTGAATTAATAACTGCTATAGTCTACCATCATCTGAATGGGTCTGAATTAATAACTGCTATAGTCTACCACCATCTGAATGGTTCTGAATTAATAACTGTTATAGCCTGCCACCAACCTCATGAATTGTTATGGGTCTGAATTAATAACTGCTATAGTCTACCACCATCTGAATGGTTATGGGTCTGAATTAATAACTGCTATAGTCTACCACCATCTGAATGGTTATGGGTCTGGATTAATAACTGCTATAGTCTACCACCATCTGAATGGTTATGGGTCTGAATTAATAACTGCTATAGTCTACCACCATCTGAATGGGTCTGAATTAATAACTGCTATAGTCTATCACCATCTGAATGGTTATGGGTCTGAATTAATAACTGCTATAGCCTACCACCATCTGAATGGTTATGGGTCTGAATTAGTAACTGCTATAGCCTACCGCCATCTGAATGGTTATGGGTCTGAATTAATAACTGCTATAGTCTACCACCATCTGAATGGTTATGGGTCTGGATTAATAACTGCTATAGTCTACCACCATCTGAATGGTTATGGGTCTGAATTAATAACTGCTATAGCCTACCACCATCTGAATGGGTCTGAATTAATAACTGTTATAGCCTACCACCATCTGAATGGTTATGGGTCTGAATTAATAACTGCTATAGTCTACCACCATCTGAATGGTTATGGGTCTGAATTAATAACTGCTATAGTCTACCACCATCTGAATGGTTATGGGTCTGAATTAATAACTGCTATAGTCTACCACCATCTGAATGGTTATGGGTCTGAATTAATAACTGCTATAGTCTACCACCATCTGAATGGTTATGGGTCTGAATTAATAACTGCTATAGTCTACCACCATCTGAATGGTTATGGGTCTGAATTAATAACTGTTATAGTGTACCACCATCTGAATGGTTATGGGTCTGAATTAATAACTGCTATAGTCTACCACCAGCTGAATGGTTATGGGTCTGAATTAATAACTGTATAGTCTACCACCATCTGAATGGGTCTGAATTAATAACTGCTATAGCCTACCACCATCTGAATGGTTATGGGTCTGAATTAATAACTGTATAGTCTACCACCATCTGAATGGGTCTGAATTAATAACTGATATAGCCTACCACCATCTGAATGGGTCTGAATTAATAACTGCTATAGTCTACCACCATCTGAATGGTTATGGGTCTGAATTAATAACTGCTATAGTCTACCACCATCTGAATGGTTATGGGTCTGAATTAATAACTGCTATAGTCTACCACCATCTGAATGGTTATGGGTCTGAATTAATAACTGCTATAGTCTACCACCATCTGAATGGTTATGGGTCTGAATTAATAACTGCTATAGTCTACCACCATCTGAATGGTTATGGGTCTGAATTAATAACTGTTATAGTGTACCACCATCTGAATGGTTATGGGTCTGAATTAATAACTGCTATAGTCTACCACCAGCTGAATGGTTATGGGTCTGAATTAATAACTGTATAGTCTACCACCATCTGAATGGGTCTGAATTAATAACTGCTATAGCCTACCACCATCTGAATGGTTATGGGTCTGAATTAATAACTGTATAGTCTACCACCATCTGAATGGGTCTGAATTAATAACTGA